>NC_142949.1:16563720-16875803 GCF_046866305.1 Octopus bimaculoides | reverse complement strand
TTGTGTTTTCTGAAAACGGCTGTGACTTCGATGAACGCTTTGAGAAATATAATGTTTCCAACACTCATCTAGCTTATATTAACCATCTAGACTTCTAAACGAATAGTGGTTTTCCAAAAACAAAAACTACCTGAAAGTGTCTAAAATCGACTGGAAATCACGAACTGACCATTTTCAAGTTTTGTTGCTTTTTCATGGTTGTTTGACAAATTTTGTGATTTTGTGTTTTCTGAAAACGGCTGTGACTTCGATGAACGCTTTGAGAAATATAATGTTTTCAACACCCATCTAGCTTATATTAACCATCTAGACTTCAAATTGAATAGTGGTTTTGCAAAAATGAAAACTACCTAAAAGTATCTAAAATCGACTGGAAATCACGAAATAAGCATTTCCAAGTTTTTTTGCTTTTTCATGGTTTTTTGCCAAATTTTGTGAGTTTGTGTTTTCTGAAAACGGTTGTGACTTCGATGAACGCTTTGAGAAATATAATGTTTTCAACACCCATCTAGCTTATATTAACCATCCACACTTCAAAACGAACAGTGATTTTGCAAAAATGAAAACTACCTAAAAGTGTCTGAAATCGACTGGAAATCACGAAATAAGCATTTTCAACTTTTCTTGCTTTTTCATGGTTATCTGACAAATTTTGTGATTTTGTGTTTTCTGAAAACGGTTGTGACTTCGATGAACGCTTTGAGAAATATAATGTTTTCAACACCCATCTAGCTTATATTAACCATCTAGACTTCAAATTGAATAGTGGTTTTGCAAAAATGAAAACTACCTAAAAGTGTCTAAAATCGACTGGAAATCACGAACTGACCATTTTCAAGTTTTCTTGCTTTTTCATGGTTATTTGCCAAATTTTGTGAGTTTGTGTTTTCTGAAAACGGTTGTGACTTCGATGAACGCTTTGATAATTATATTGTTTTCAACACCCATCTAGCTTATATTAACCATCTAGACTTCAAATTGAATAGTGGTTTTGCAAAAATGAAAACTACCTCAAAGTATCTAAAATCGACTGGAAATCACGAAATAAGCATTTCCAAGTTTTGTTGCTTTTTCATGGTTTTTTGCCAAATTTTGTGAGTTTGTGTTTTCTGAAAACGGTTGTGACTTCGATGAACGCTTTGAGAAATATAATGTTTTCAACACCCATCTAGCTTATATTAACCATCTAGACTTCTAAACGAATAGTGGTATTCCAAAAACAAAAGCTACCTAAAAGTGTCTAAAATCGACTGGAAATCACGAACTGACCATTTTCAAGTTTTGTTGCTTTTTCATGGTTATTTGCCAAATTTTGTGATTTTGTGTTTTCTGAAAACGGTTGTGACTTCGATGAACGCTTTGAGAAATATAATGTTTTCAACACCCATCTAGCTTATATTAACCATCTAGACTTCAAATTGAATAGTGGTTTTGCAAAAATGAAAACTACCTAAAAGTATCTAAAATCGACTGGAAATCACGAAATAAGCATTTCCAAGTTTTGTTGCTTTTTCATGGTTTTTTGCCAAATTTTGTGTGTTTGTGTATTCTGAAAACGGTTGTGACTTCGATGAACGCTTTGAGAAATATAATGTTTTCAACACCTATCTAGCTTATATTAACCATCCACACTTCAAAACGAGTATTGGTTTTGCGAAAATGAAAACTACTTAAAAGTGTCTAAAATAGACTGGAAATCACGAAATAAGCATTTTCAAGTTTTGTTGCTTTTTCATGGTTGTTTGACAAATTTTGTGATTTTGTGTTTTCTGAAAACGGCTGTGACTTCGATGAACGCTTTGAGAAATATAATGTTTTCAACACCCATCTAGCTTATATTAACCATCTAGACTTCAAAACGAATAGTGGTTTTGCAGAAATGAAAACTACCTAAAAGTGTCTAAAATCGACTGGAAATCACGAAATGACCATTTTCAAGTTTTGTTGCTTTTTCATGGTTTTTTGCCAAATTTTGTGTGTTTGTGTTTTCTGAAAACGGTTGTGACTTCGATGAACGCTTTGAGAAATATAATGTTTTCAACACCCATCTAGCTTATATTAACCATCTAGACTTCTAAACGAATAGTGGTATTCCAAAAACAAAAGCTACCTAAAAGTGTCTAAAATCGACTGGAAATCACGAACTGACCATTTTCAAGTTTTGTTGCTTTTTCATGGTTATTTGCCAAATTTTGTGATTTTGTGTTTTCTGAAAACGGTTGTGACTTCGATGAACGCTTTGAGAAATATAATGTTTTCAACACCCATCTAGCTTATATTAACCATCTAGACTTCAAATTGAATAGTGGTTTTGCAAAAATGAAAACTACCTAAAAGTATCTAAAATCGACTGGAAATCACGAAATAAGCATTTCCAAGTTTTGTTGCTTTTTCATGGTTTTTTTGCCAAATTTTGTGTGTTTGTGTATTCTGAAAACGGTTGTGACTTCGATGAACGCTTTGAGAAATATAATGTTTTCAACACCCATCTAGCTTATATTAACCATCTAGACTTCAAAACGAATAGTGGTTTTGCAAAAATGAAAACTACCTAAAAGTGTCTAAAATCGACTGGAAATCACGAAATGACCATTTTCAAGTTTTGTTGCTTTTTCATGGTTATTTGCCAAATTTTGTGAGTTTGTGTTTTCTGAAAACGGCTGTGACTTCGATGAACGCTTTGAGAAATATAATGTTTCCAACACCCATCTAGCTTATATTAACCATCTAGACTTCTAAACGAATAGTGGTATTCCAAAAACAAAAGCTACCTAAAAGTGTCTAAAATCGACTGGAAATCACAAACTGACCATTTTCAAGTTTTGTTGCTTTTTCATGGTTATTTGCCAAATTTTGTGATTTTGTGTTTTCTGAGAACGGTTGTGACTTCGATGAACGCTTTGATAAATATAATGTTTCCAACACCCATCTAGCTTATATTAACCATCTAGACTTCAAAACGAATAGTGGTTTTGCAAAAATGAAAACTACCTAAAAGTGTCTAAAATCGACTGGAAATCACGAAATGACCATTTTCAAGTTTTGTTGCTTTGTCATGGTTATTTGCCAAATTTTGTGAGTTTGTGTTTTCTGAAAACGGTTGTGACTTCGATGAACGCTTTGATAAATATAATGTTTCCAACACCCATCTAGCTTATATTAACCATCTAGATTTCTAAACGAATAGTGGTTTTCCAAAAACGAAAACTACCTAAAAGTGTCTAAAATCGACTGGAAATCACGAAATAAGCATTTCCAAGTTTTGTTGCTTTTTCATTTTTTTTTGCCAAATTTTGTGTGTTTGTGTATTCTGAAAACGGTTGTGACTTCGATGAACGCTTTGATAAATATAATGTTTTCAACACCCATCTAGCTTATATTAACCATCTAGACTTCAAATTGAATAGTGGTTTTGCAAAAATGAAAACTACCTAAAAGTATCTAAAATCGACTGGAAATCACGAAATAAGCATTTCCAAGTTTTGTTGCTTTTTCATGGTTTTTTGCCAAATTTTGTGTGTTTGTGTATTCTGAAAACGGTTGTGACTTCGATGAACGCTTTGAGAAATATAATGTTTTCAACACACATCTAGCTTATATTAACCATCCACACTTCAAAACGAGTATTGGTTTTGCGAAAATGAAAACTTCTTAAAAGTGTCTAAAATAGACTGGAAATCACGAAATAAGCATTTTCAAGTTTTGTTGCTTTTTCATGGTTGTTTGCCAAATTTTGTGAGTTTGTGTTTTCTGAAAACGGTTGTGACTTCGATGAACGCTTTGAGAAATATAATGTTTTCAACACCCATCTAGCTTATATTAACCATCTAGACTTCAAATTGAATAGTGGTTTTGCAAAAATGAAAACTACCTAAAAGTATCTAAAATCGACTGGAAATCACGAAATAAGCATTTCCAAGTTTTTTTGCTTTTTCATGGTTTTTTGCCAAATTTTGTGAGTTTGTGTTTTCTGAAAACGGTTGTGACTTCGATGAACGCTTTGAGAAATATAATGTTTTCAACACCCATCTAGCTTATATTAACCATCCACACTTCAAAACGAACAGTGATTTTGCAAAAATGAAAACTACCTAAAAGTGTCTAAAATCGACTGGAAATCACGAAATAAGCATTTTCAACTTTTCTTGCTTTTTCATGGTTATCTGACAAATTTTGTGATTTTGTGTTTTCTGAAAACGGTTGTGACTTCGATGAACGCTTTGAGAAATATAATGTTTTCAACACCCATCTAGCTTATATTAACCATCTAGACTTCGAAACGAATAGTGGTTTTGCAAATATGAAAACTACCTAAAAGTGTCTAAAATCGACTGGAAATCACGAAATGACCATTTTCAAGTTTTGTTGCATTTTCATGGTTATTTGCCAAATTGTGTGAGTTTGTGTTTTCTGAAAACGGCTGTGACTTCGATGAACGCTTTGAGAAATATAATGTTTCCAACACTCATCTAGCTTATATTAACCATCTAGACTTCTAAACGAATAGTGGTTTTCCAAAAACAAAAACTACCTGAAAGTGTCTAAAATCGACTGGAAATCACGAACTGACCATTTTCAAGTTTTGTTGCTTTTTCATGGTTGTTTGACAAATTTTGTGATTTTGTGTTTTCTGAAAACGGCTGTGACTTCGATGAACGCTTTGAGAAATATAATGTTTTCAACACCCATCTAGCTTATATTAACCATCTAGACTTCAAATTGAATAGTGGTTTTGCAAAAATGAAAACTACCTAAAAGTATCTAAAATCGACTGGAAATCACGAAATAAGCATTTCCAAGTTTTTTTGCTTTTTCATGGTTTTTTGCCAAATTTTGTGAGTTTGTGTTTTCTGAAAACGGTTGTGACTTCGATGAACGCTTTGAGAAATATAATGTTTTCAACACCCATCTAGCTTATATTAACCATCCACACTTCAAAACGAACAGTGATTTTGCAAAAATGAAAACTACCTAAAAGTGTCTGAAATCGACTGGAAATCACGAAATAAGCATTTTCAACTTTTCTTGCTTTTTCATGGTTATCTGACAAATTTTGTGATTTTGTGTTTTCTGAAAACGGTTGTGACTTCGATGAACGCTTTGAGAAATATAATGTTTTCAACACCCATCTAGCTTATATTAACCATCTAGACTTCAAATTGAATAGTGGTTTTGCAAAAATGAAAACTACCTAAAAGTGTCTAAAATCGACTGGAAATCACGAACTGACCATTTTCAAGTTTTCTTGCTTTTTCATGGTTATTTGCCAAATTTTGTGAGTTTGTGTTTTCTGAAAACGGTTGTGACTTCGATGAACGCTTTGATAATTATATTGTTTTCAACACCCATCTAGCTTATATTAACCATCTAGACTTCAAATTGAATAGTGGTTTTGCAAAAATGAAAACTACCTAAAAGTATCTAAAATCGACTGGAAATCACGAAATAAGCATTTCCAAGTTTTGTTGCTTTTTCATGGTTTTTTGCCAAATTTTGTGAGTTTGTGTTTTCTGAAAACGGTTGTGACTTCGATGAACGCTTTGAGAAATATAATGTTTTCAACACCCATCTAGCTTATATTAACCATCTAGACTTCTAAACGAATAGTGGTATTCCAAAAACAAAAGCTACCTAAAAGTGTCTAAAATCGACTGGAAATCACGAACTGACCATTTTCAAGTTTTGTTGCTTTTTCATGGTTATTTGCCAAATTTTGTGATTTTGTGTTTTCTGAAAACGGTTGTGACTTCGATGAACGCTTTGAGAAATATAATGTTTTCAACACCCATCTAGCTTATATTAACCATCTAGACTTCAAATTGAATAGTGGTTTTGCAAAAATGAAAACTACCTAAAAGTATCTAAAATCGACTGGAAATCACGAAATAAGCATTTCCAAGTTTTGTTGCTTTTTCATGGTTTTTTGCCAAATTTTGTGTGTTTGTGTATTCTGAAAACGGTTGTGACTTCGATGAACGCTTTGAGAAATATAATGTTTTCAACACCCATCTAGCTTATATTAACCATCCACACTTCAAAACGAGTATTGGTTTTGCGAAAATGAAAACTACTTAAAAGTGTCTAAAATAGACTGGAAATCACGAAATAAGCATTTTCAAGTTTTGTTGCTTTTTCATGGTTGTTTGACAAATTTTGTGATTTTGTGTTTTCTGAAAACGGCTGTGACTTCGATGAACGCTTTGAGAAATATAATGTTTTCAACACCCATCTAGCTTATATTATCCATCTAGACTTCAAAACGAATAGTGGTTTTGCAGAAATGAAAACTACCTAAAAGTGTCTAAAATCGACTGGAAATCACGAAATGACCATTTTCAAGTTTTGTTGCTTTTTCATGGTTTTTTGCCAAATTTTGTGTGTTTGTGTATTCTGAAAACGGTTGTGACTTCGATGAACGCTTTGATAAATATAATGTTTTCAACACCCATCTAGCTTATATTAACCATCTAGACTTCAAATTGAATAGTGGTTTTGCAAAAATGAAAACTACCTAAAAGTATCTAAAATCGACTGGAAATCACGAAATAAGCATTTCCAAGTTTTTTTGCTTTTTCATGGTTTTTTGCCAAATTTTGTGAGTTTGTGTTTTCTGAAAACGGTTGTGACTTCGATGAACGCTTTGAGAAATATAATGTTTTCAACACCCATCTAGCTTATATTAACCATCTAGACTTCGAAACGAATAGTGGTTTTGCAAATATGAAAACTACCTAAAAGTGTCTAAAATCGACTGGAAATCACGAAATGACCATTTTCAAGTTTTGTTGCATTTTCATGGTTATTTGCCAAATTGTGTGAGTTTGTGTTTTCTGAAAACGGCTGTGACTTCGATGAACGCTTTGAGAAATATAATGTTTCCAACACTCATCTAGCTTATATTAACCATCTAGACTTCTAAACGAATAGTGGTTTTCCAAAAACAAAAACTACCTGAAAGTGTCTAAAATCGACTGGAAATCACGAACTGACCATTTTCAAGTTTTGTTGCTTTTTCATGGTTGTTTGACAAATTTTGTGATTTTGTGTTTTCTGAAAACGGCTGTGACTTCGATGAACGCTTTGAGAAATATAATGTTTTCAACACCCATCTAGCTTATATTAACCATCTAGACTACAAATTGAATAGTGGTTTTGCAAAAATGAAAACTACCTAAAAGTATCTAAAATCGACTGGAAATCACGAAATAAGCATTTCCAAGTTTTTTTGCTTTTTCATGGTTTTTTGCCAAATTTTGTGAGTTTGTGTTTTCTGAAAACGGTTGTGACTTCGATGAACGCTTTGAGAAATATAATGTTTTCAACACCCATCTAGCTTATATTAACCATCCACACTTCAAAACGAACAGTGATTTTGCAAAAATGAAAACTACCTAAAAGTGTCTGAAATCGACTGGAAATCACGAAATAAGCATTTTCAACTTTTCTTGCTTTTTCATGGTTATCTGACAAATTTTGTGATTTTGTGTTTTCTGAAAACGGTTGTGACTTCGATGAACGCTTTGAGAAATATAATGTTTTCAACACCCATCTAGCTTATATTAACCATCTAGACTTCAAATTGAATAGTGGTTTTGCAAAAATGAAAACTACCTAAAAGTGTCTAAAATCGACTGGAAATCACGAACTGACCATTTTCAAGTTTTCTTGCTTTTTCATGGTTATTTGCCAAATTTTGTGAGTTTGTGTTTTCTGAAAACGGTTGTGACTTCGATGAACGCTTTGATAATTATATTGTTTTCAACACCCATCTAGCTTATATTAACCATCTAGACTTCAAATTGAATAGTGGTTTTGCAAAAATGAAAACTACCTAAAAGTATCTAAAATCGACTGGAAATCACGAAATAAGCATTTCCAAGTTTTGTTGCTTTTTCATGGTTTTTTGCCAAATTTTGTGAGTTTGTGTTTTCTGAAAACGGTTGTGACTTCGATGAACGCTTTGAGAAATATAATGTTTTCAACACCCATCTAGCTTATATTAACCATCTAGACTTCTAAACGAATAGTGGTATTCCAAAAACAAAAGCTACCTAAAAGTGTCTAAAATCGACTGGAAATCACGAACTGACCATTTTCAAGTTTTGTTGCTTTTTCATGGTTATTTGCCAAATTTTGTGATTTTGTGTTTTCTGAAAACGGTTGTGACTTCGATGAACGCTTTGAGAAATATAATGTTTTCAACACCCATCTAGCTTATATTAACCATCTAGACTTCAAATTGAATAGTGGTTTTGCAAAAATGAAAACTACCTAAAAGTATCTAAAATCGACTGGAAATCACGAAATAAGCATTTCCAAGTTTTGTTGCTTTTTCATGGTTTTTTGCCAAATTTTGTGTGTTTGTGTATTCTGAAAACGGTTGTGACTTCGATGAACGCTTTGAGAAATATAATGTTTTCAACACCCATCTAGCTTATATTAACCATCCACACTTCAAAACGAGTATTGGTTTTGCGAAAATGAAAACTACTTAAAAGTGTCTAAAATAGACTGGAAATCACGAAATAAGCATTTTCAAGTTTTGTTGCTTTTTCATGGTTGTTTGACAAATTTTGTGATTTTGTGTTTTCTGAAAACGGCTGTGACTTCGATGAACGCTTTGAGAAATATAATGTTTTCAACACCCATCTAGCTTATATTATCCATCTAGACTTCAAAACGAATAGTGGTTTTGCAGAAATGAAAACTACCTAAAAGTGTCTAAAATCGACTGGAAATCACGAAATGACCATTTTCAAGTTTTGTTGCTTTTTCATGGTTTTTTGCCAAATTTTGTGTGTTTGTGTATTCTGAAAACGGTTGTGACTTCGATGAACGCTTTGATAAATATAATGTTTTCAACACCCATCTAGCTTATATTAACCATCTAGACTTCAAATTGAATAGTGGTTTTGCAAAAATGAAAACTACCTAAAAGTATCTAAAATCGACTGGAAATCACGAAATAAGCATTTCCAAGTTTTTTTGCTTTTTCATGGTTTTTTGCCAAATTTTGTGAGTTTGTGTTTTCTGAAAACGGTTGTGACTTCGATGAACGCTTTGAGAAATATAATGTTTTCAACACCCATCTAGCTTATATTAACCATCCACACTTCAAAACGAACAGTGATTTTGCAAAAATGAAAACTACCTAAAAGTGTCTAAAATCGACTGGAAATCACGAAATAAGCATTTTCAACTTTTCTTGCTTTTTCATGGTTATCTGACAAATTTTGTGAGTTTGTGTTTTCTGAAAACGGTTGTGACTTCGATGAACGCTTTGAGAAATATAATGTTTTCAACACCCATCTAGCTTATATTAACCATCCACACTTCAAAACGAGTATTGGTTTTGCGAAAATGAAAACTTCTTAAAAGTGTCTAAAATAGACTGGAAATCACGAAATAAGCATTTTCAAGTTTTGTTGCTTTTTGATGGTTGTTTGACAAATTTTGTGATTTTGTGTTTTCTGAAAACGGTTGTGACTTCGATGAACGCTTTGAGAAATATAATGTTTTCAACACCCATCTAGCTTATATTAACCATCTAGACTTCAAAACGAATAGTGGTTTTGCAAAAATGAAAACTACCTAAAAGTGTCTAAAATCGACTGGAAATCACGAAATGACCATTTTCAAGTTTTGTTGCTTTTTCATGGTTATTTGCCAAATTTTGTGAGTTTGTGTTTTCTGAAAACGGCTGTGACTTCGATGAACGCTTTGAGAAATATAATGTTTCCAACACCCATCTAGCTTATATTAACCATCTAGACTTCTAAACGAATAGTGGTATTCCAAAAACAAAAGCTACCTAAAAGTGTCTAAAATCGACTGTAAATCACAAACTGACCATTTTCAAGTTTTGTTGCTTTTTCATGGTTATTTGCCAAATTTTGTGAGTTTGTGTTTTCTGAAAACGGTTGTAACTTCGATGAACGCTTTGAGAAATATAATGTTTTCAACACCCATCTAGCTTATATTAACCATCTAGACTTCTAAACGAATAGTGGTATTCCAAAAACAAAAGCTACCTAAAAGTGTCTAAAATCGACTGGAAATCACGAACTGACCATTTTCAAGTTTTGTTGCTTTTTCATGGTTATTTGCCAAATTTTGTGATTTTGTGTTTTCTGAAAACGGTTGTGACTTCGATGAACGCTTTGAGAAATATAATGTTTTCAACACCCATCTAGCTTATATTAACCATCCACACTTCAAAACGAGTATTGGTTTTGCGAAAATGAAAACTACTTAAAAGTGTCTAAAATAGACTGGAAATCACGAAATAAGCATTTTCAAGTTTTGTTGCTTTTTCATGGTTGTTTGACAAATTTTGTGATTTTGTGTTTTCTGAAAACGGCTGTGACTTCGATGAACGCTTTGAGAAATATAATGTTTTCAACACCCATCTAGCTTATATTAACCATCTAGACTTCAAATTGAATAGTGGTTTTGCAAAAATGAAAACTACCTAAAAGTATCTAAAATCGACTGGAAATCACGAAATAAGCATTTCCAAGTTTTTTTGCTTTTTCATGGTTTTTTGCCAAATTTTGTGAGTTTGTGTTTTCTGAAAACGGTTGTGACTTCGATGAACGCTTTGAGAAATATAATGTTTTCAACACCCATCTAGCTTATATTAACCATCCACACTTCAAAACGAACAGTGATTTTGCAAAAATGAAAACTACCTAAAAGTGTCTAAAATCGACTGGAAATCACGAAATAAGCATTTTCAACTTTTCTTGCTTTTTCATGGTTATCTGACAAATTTTGTGAGTTTGTGTTTTCTGAAAACGGTTGTGACTTCGATGAACGCTTTGAGAAATATAATGTTTTCAACACCCATCTAGCTTATATTAACCATCCACACTTCAAAACGAGTATTGGTTTTGCGAAAATGAAAACTTCTTAAAAGTGTCTAAAATAGACTGGAAATCACGAAATAAGCATTTTCAAGTTTTGTTGCTTTTTGATGGTTATTTGCCAAATTTTGTGAGTTTGTGTTTTCTGAAAACGGTTGTGACTTCGATGAACGCTTTGATAAATATAATGTTTCCAACACCCATCTAGCTTATATTAACCATCTAGATTTCTAAACGAATAGTGGTTTTCCAAAAACGAAAACTACCTAAAAGTGTCTAAAATCGACTGGAAATCACGAAATAAGCATTTCCAAGTTTTGTTGCTTTTTCATTTTTTTTTGCCAAATTTTGTGTGTTTGTGTATTCTGAAAACGGTTGTGACTTCGATGAACGCTTTGATAAATATAATGTTTTCAACACCCATCTAGCTTATATTAACCATCTAGACTTCAAATTGAATAGTGGTTTTGCAAAAATGAAAACTACCTAAAAGTATCTAAAATCGACTGGAAATCACGAAATAAGCATTTCCAAGTTTTGTTGCTTTTTCATGGTTTTTTGCCAAATTTTGTGTGTTTGTGTATTCTGAAAACGGTTGTGACTTCGATGAACGCTTTGAGAAATATAATGTTTTCAACACACATCTAGCTTATATTAACCATCCACACTTCAAAACGAGTATTGGTTTTGCGAAAATGAAAACTTCTTAAAAGTGTCTAAAATAGACTGGAAATCACGAAATAAGCATTTTCAAGTTTTGTTGCTTTTTCATGGTTGTTTGCCAAATTTTGTGAGTTTGTGTTTTCTGAAAACGGTTGTGACTTCGATGAACGCTTTGAGAAATATAATGTTTTCAACACCCATCTAGCTTATATTAACCATCTAGACTTCAAATTGAATAGTGGTTTTGCAAAAATGAAAACTACCTAAAAGTATCTAAAATCGACTGGAAATCACGAAATAAGCATTTCCAAGTTTTTTTGCTTTTTCATGGTTTTTTGCCAAATTTTGTGAGTTTGTGTTTTCTGAAAACGGTTGTGACTTCGATGAACGCTTTGAGAAATATAATGTTTTCAACACCCATCTAGCTTATATTAACCATCCACACTTCAAAACGAACAGTGATTTTGCAAAAATGAAAACTACCTAAAAGTGTCTAAAATCGACTGGAAATCACGAAATAAGCATTTTCAACTTTTCTTGCTTTTTCATGGTTATCTGACAAATTTTGTGATTTTGTGTTTTCTGAAAACGGTTGTGACTTCGATGAACGCTTTGAGAAATATAATGTTTTCAACACCCATCTAGCTTATATTAACCATCTAGACTTCAAAACGAATAGTGGTTTTGCAAAAATGAAAACTACCTAAAAGTGTCTAAAATCGACTGGAAATCACGAAATGACCATTTTCAAGTTTTGTTGCATTTTCATGGTTATTTGCCAAATTGTGTGAGTTTGTGTTTTCTGAAAACGGCTGTGACTTCGATGAACGCTTTGAGAAATATAATGTTTCCAACACTCATCTAGCTTATATTAACCATCTAGACTTCTAAACGAATAGTGGTTTTCCAAAAACAAAAACTACCTGAAAGTGTCTAAAATCGACTGGAAATCACGAACTGACCATTTTCAAGTTTTGTTGCTTTTTCATGGTTGTTTGACAAATTTTGTGATTTTGTGTTTTCTGAAAACGGCTGTGACTTCGATGAACGCTTTGAGAAATATAATGTTTTCAACACCCATCTAGCTTATATTAACCATCTAGACTTCAAATTGAATAGTGGTTTTGCAAAAATGAAAACTACCTAAAAGTATCTAAAATCGACTGGAAATCACGAAATAAGCATTTCCAAGTTTTTTTGCTTTTTCATGGTTTTTTGCCAAATTTTGTGAGTTTGTGTTTTCTGAAAACGGTTGTGACTTCGATGAACGCTTTGAGAAATATAATGTTTTCAACACCCATCTAGCTTATATTAACCATCCACACTTCAAAACGAACAGTGATTTTGCAAAAATGAAAACTACCTAAAAGTGTCTGAAATCGACTGGAAATCACGAAATAAGCATTTCCAAGTTTTGTTGCTTTTTCATGGTTTTTTGCCAAATTTTGTGTGTTTGTGTATTCTGAAAACGGTTGTGACTTCGATGAACGCTTTGATAAATATAATGTTTTCAACACCCATCTAGCTTATATTAACCATCTAGACTTCAAATTGAATAGTGGTTTTGCAAAAATGAAAACTACCTAAAAGTGTCTAAAATCGACTGGAAATCACGAACTGACCATTTTCAAGTTTTCTTGCTTTTTCATGGTTATTTGCCAAATTTTGTGAGTTTGTGTTTTCTGAAAACGGTTGTGACTTCGATGAACGCTTTGATAATTATATTGTTTTCAACACCCATCTAGCTTATATTAACCATCTAGACTTCAAATTGAATAGTGGTTTTGCAAAAATGAAAACTACCTAAAAGTATCTAAAATCGACTGGAAATCACGAAATAAGCATTTCCAAGTTTTGTTGCTTATTCATGGTTTTTTGCCAAATTTTGTGAGTTTGTGTTTTCTGAAAACGGTTGTGACTTCGATGAACGCTTTGAGAAATATAATGTTTTCAACACCCATCTAGCTTATATTAACCATCTAGACTTCTAAACGAATAGTGGTATTCCAAAAACAAAAGCTACCTAAAAGTGTCTAAAATCGACTGGAAATCACGAACTGACCATTTTCAAGTTTTGTTGCTTTTTCATGGTTATTTGCCAAATTTTGTGATTTTGTGTTTTCTGAAAACGGTTGTGACTTCGATGAACGCTTTGAGAAATATAATGTTTTCAACACCCATCTAGCTTATATTAACCATCTAGACTTCAAATTGAATAGTGGTTTTGCAAAATTGAAAACTACCTAAAAGTATCTAAAATCGACTGGAAATCACGAAATAAGCATTTCCAAGTTTTGTTGCTTTTTCATGGTTTTTTGCCAAATTTTGTGTGTTTGTGTATTCTGAAAACGGTTGTGACTTCGATGAACGCTTTGAGAAATATAATGTTTTCAACACCCATCTAGCTTATATTAACCATCCACACTTCAAAACGAGTATTGGTTTTGCGAAAATGAAAACTACTTAAAAGTGTCTAAAATAGACTGGAAATCACGAAATAAGCATTTTCAAGTTTTGTTGCTTTTTCATGGTTGTTTGACAAATTTTGTGATTTTGTGTTTTCTGAAAACGGCTGTGACTTCGATGAACGCTTTGAGAAATATAATGTTTTCAACACCCATCTAGCTTATATTAACCATCTAGACTTCAAAACGAATAGTGGTTTTGCAGAAATGAAAACTACCTAAAAGTGTCTAAAATCGACTGGAAATCACGAAATGACCATTTTCAAGTTTTGTTGCTTTTTCATGGTTTTTTGCCAAATTTTGTGTGTTTGTGTATTCTGAAAACGGTTGTGACTTCGATGAACGCTTTGATAAATATAATGTTTTCAACACCCATCTAGCTTATATTAACCATCTAGACTTCAAATTGAATAGTGGTTTTGCAAAAATGAAAACTACCTAAAAGTATCTAAAATCGACTGGAAATCACGAAATAAGCATTTCCAAGTTTTTTTGCTTTTTCATGGTTTTTTGCCAAATTTTGTGAGTTTGTGTTTTCTGAAAACGGTTGTGACTTCGATGAACGCTTTGAGAAATATAATGTTTTCAACACCCATCTAGCTTATATTAACCATCCACACTTCAAAACGAGTATTGGTTTTGCGAAAATGAAAACTTCTTAAAAGTGTCTAAAATAGACTGGAAATCACGAAATAAGCATTTTCAAGTTTTGTTGCTTTTTGATGGTTGTTTGACAAATTTTGTGATTTTGTGTTTTCTGAAAACGGTTGTGACTTCGATGAACGCTTTGAGAAATATAATGTTTTCAACACCCATCTAGCTTATATTAACCATCTAGACTTCAAAACGAATAGTGGTTTTGCAAAAATGAAAACTACCTAAAAGTGTCTAAAATCGACTGGAAATCACGAAATGACCATTTTGAAGTTTTGTTGCTTTTTCATGGTTATTTGCCAAATTTTGTGAGTTTGTGTTTTCTGAAAACGGCTGTGACTTCGATGAACGCTTTGAGAAATATAATGTTTCCAACACCCATCTAGCTTATATTAACCATCTAGACTTCTAAACGAATAGTGGTTTTGCAAAAATGAAAACTACCTAAAAGTGTCTAAAATCGACTGGAAATCACGAAATGACCATTTTCAAGTTTTGTTCCTTTGTCATGGTTATTTGCCAAATTTTGTGAGTTTGTGTTTTCTGAAAACGGTTGTGACTTCGATGAACGCTTTGATAAATATAATGTTTCCAACACCCATCTAGCTTATATTAACCATCTAGATTTCTAAACGAATAGTGGTTTTCCAAAAACGAAAACTACCTAAAAGTGTCTAAAATCGACTGGAAATCACGAAATAAGCATTTCCAAGTTTTGTTGCTTTTTCATGGTTTTTTGCCAAATTTTGTGTGTTTGTGTATTCTGAAAACGGTTGTGACTTCGATGAACGCTTTGATAAATATAATGTTTTCAACACCCATCTAGCTTATATTAACCATCTAGACTTCAAATTGAATAGTGGTTTTGCAAAAATGAAAACTACCTAAAAGTATCTAAAATCGACTGGAAATCACGAAATAAGCATTTCCAAGTTTTGTTGCTTTTTCATGGTTTTTTGCCAAATTTTGTGTGTTTGTGTATTCTGAAAACGGTTGTGACTTCGATGAACGCTTTGAGAAATATAATGTTTTCAACACACATCTAGCTTATATTAACCATCCACACTTCAAAACGAGTATTGGTTTTGCGAAAATGAAAACTTCTTAAAAGTGTCTAAAATAGACTGGAAATCACGAAATAAGCATTTTCAAGTTTTGTTGCTTTTTCATGGTTGTTTGCCAAATTTTGTGAGTTTGTGTTTTCTGAAAACGGTTGTGACTTCGATGAACGCTTTCATAAATATAATGATTTCAACACCCATCTAGCTTATATTAACCATCTAGACTTCAAATCAAATAGTGGTTTTGCAAAAATGAAAACTACCTAAAAGTATATAAAATCGACTGGAAATCACGAAATAAGCATTTTCAACTTTTCTTGCTTTTTCATGGTTATTTGCCAAATTTTGTGAGTTTGTGTTTTCTGAAAACGGTTGTGACTTCGATGAACGCTTCGATAAATATAATGTTTCCAACACACAACTAGCTTATATTAACCATCTAGACTTCAAAACGAACAGTGATTTTGCAAAAATGAAAACTACCTAAAAGTGTCTAAAATCGACTGGAAATCACGAAATAAGCATTTTCAACTTTTCTTGCTTTTTCATGGTTATCTGACAAATTTTGTGAGTTTGTGTTTTCTGAAAACGGTTGTGACTTCGATGAACGCTTTGAGAAATATAATGTTTCCAACACCCATCTAGCTTATATTAACCATCTAGATTTCTAAACGAATAGTGGTTTTCCAAAAACAAAAACTACCTAAAAGTGTCTAAAATCGACTGGAAATCACGAAATAAGCATTTCCAAGTTTTATTGCTTTTTCATGGTTTTTTGCCAAATTTTGTGTGTTTGTGTATTCTGAAAACGGTTGTGACTTCCATGAACGCTTTGAGAAATATAATGTTTTCAACACCCATCTAGCTTATATTAACCATCCACACTTCAAAACGAGTATTGGTTTTGCGAAAATGAAAACTACTTAAAAGTGTCTAAAATAGACTGGAAATCACGAAATAAGCATTTTCAAGTTTTGTTGCTTTTTCATGGTTGTTTGACAAATTTTGTGATTTTGTGTTTTCTGAAAACGGTTGTGACTTCGATGAACGCTTTGAGAAATATAATGTTTTCAACACCCATCTAGCTTATATTAACCATCTAGACTTCAAAACGAATAGTGGTTTTGCAAAAATGAAAACTACCTAAAAGTGTCTAAAATCGACTGGAAATCACGAAATGACCATTTTCAAGTTTTGTTGCATTTTTGTGGTTATTTGCCAAATTTTGTGAGTTTGTGTTTTCTGAAAACGGTTGTGACTTCGATGAACGCTTTGATAATTATATTGTTTTCAACACCCATCTAGCTTATATTAACCATCTAGACTTCAAATTGAATAGTGGTTTTGCAAAAATGAAAACTACCTAAAAGTATCTAAAATCGACTGGAAATCACGAAATAAGCATTTCCAAGTTTTGTTGCTTTTTCATGGTTTTTTGCCAAATTTTGTGAGTTTGTGTTTTCTGAAAACGGTTGTGACTTCGATGAACGCTTTGAGAAATATAATGTTTTCAACACCCATCTAGCTTATATTAACCATCTAGACTTCTAAACGAATAGTGGTATTCCAAAAACAAAAGCTACCTAAAAGTGTCTAAAATCGACTGGAAATCACGAACTGACCATTTTCAAGTTTTGTTGCTTTTTCATGGTTATTTGCCAAATTTTGTGAGTTTGTGTTTTCTGAAAACGGCTGTGACTTCGATGAACGCTTTGAGAAATATAATGTTTTCAACACCCATCTAGCTTATATTAACCATCTAGACTTCAAATTGAATAGTGGTTTTGCAAAAATGAAAACTACCTAAAAGTATCTAAAATCGACTGGAAATCACGAAATAAGCATTTCCAAGTTTTGTTGATTTTTCATGGTTTTTTGCCAAATTTTGTGTGTTTGTGTATTCTGAAAACGGTTGTGACTTCGATGAACGCTTTGAGAAATATAATGTTTTCAACACCCATCTAGCTTATATTAACCATCCACACTTCAAAACGAGTATTGGTTTTTCGAAAATGAAAACTACTTAAAAGTGTCTAAAATAGACTGGAAATCACGAAATAAGCATTTTCAAGTTTTATTGCTTTTTCATGGTTGTTTGACAAATTTTGTGATTTTGTGTTTTCTGAAAACGGTTGTGACTTCGATGAACGCTTTGAGAAATATAATGTTTTCAACACCCATCTAGCTTATATTAACCATCTAGACTTCAAAACGAATAGTGGTTTTGCAGAAATGAAAACTACCTAAAAGTGTCTAAAATCGACTGGAAATCACGAAATGACCATTTTCAAGTTTTGTTGCTTTTTCATGGTTATTTGCCAAATTTTGTGAGTTTGTGTTTTCTGAAAACGGTTGTGACTTCGATGAACGCTTTGATAATTATATTGTTTTCAACACCCATCTAGCTTATATTAACCATCTAGACTTCAAAACGAATAGTGGTTTTGCAAAAATGAAAACTACCTAAAAGTGTCTAAAATCGACTGGAAATCACGAAATGACCATTTTCAAGTTTTGTTGCTTTGTCATGGTTTTTTGCCAAATTTTGTGAGTTTGTGTTTTCTGAAAACGGTTGTGACTTCGATGAACGCTTTGAGAAATATAATGTTTTCAACACCCTTCTAGCTTATATTAACCATCTAGACTTCTAAACGAATAGTGGTATTCCAAAAACAAAAGCTACCTAAAAGTGTCTAAAATCGACTGGAAATCACGAACTGACCATTTTCAAGTTTTGTTGCTTTTTCATGGTTATTTGCCAAATTTTGTGAGTTTGTGTTTTCTGAAAACGGCTGTGACTTCGATGAACGCTTTGAGAAATATAATGTTTTCAACACCCATCTAGCTTATATTAACCATCTAGACTTCAAATTGAATAGTGGTTTTGCAAAAATGAAAACTACCTAAAAGTATCTAAAATCGACTGGAAATCACGAAATAAGCATTTCCAAGTTTTGTTGATTTTTCATGGTTTTTTGCCAAATTTTGTGTGTTTGTGTATTCTGAAAACGGTTGTGACTTCGATGAACGCTTTGAGAAATATAATGTTTTCAACACCCATCTAGCTTATATTAACCATCCACACTTCAAAACGAGTATTGGTTTTTCGAAAATGAAAACTACTTAAAAGTGTCTAAAATAGACTGGAAATCACGAAATAAGCATTTTCAAGTTTTATTGCTTTTTCATGGTTGTTTGACAAATTTTGTGATTTTGTGTTTTCTGAAAACGGTTGTGACTTCGATGAACGCTTTGAGAAATATAATGTTTTCAACACCCATCTAGCTTATATTAACCATCTAGACTTCAAAACGAATAGTGGTTTTGCAGAAATGAAAACTACCTAAAAGTGTCTAAAATCGACTGGAAATCACGAAATGACCATTTTCAAGTTTTGTTGCTTTTTCATGGTTATTTGCCAAATTTTGTGAGTTTGTGTTTTCTGAAAACGGTTGTGACTTCGATGAACGCTTTGATAATTATATTGTTTTCAACACCCATCTAGCTTATATTAACCATCTAGACTTCAAAACGAATAGTGGTTTTGCAAAAATGAAAACTACCTAAAAGTGTCTAAAATCGACTGGAAATCACGAAATGACCATTTTCAAGTTTTGTTGCTTTGTCATGGTTATTTGCCAAATTTTGTGAGTTTGTGTTTTCTGAAAACGGTTGTGACTTCGATGAACGCTTTGATAAATATAATGTTTTCAACACCCATCTAGCTTATATTAACCATCTAGACTTCTAAACGAATAGTGGTATTCCAAAAACAAAAGCTACCTAAAAGTGTCTAAAATCGACTGGAAATCACGAAATAAGCATTTCCAAGTTTTGTTGCTTTTTCATGGTTTTTTGCCAAATTTTGTGTGTTTGTGTATTCTGAAAACGGTTGTGACTTCGATGAACGCTTTGATAAATATAATGTTTTCAACACCCATCTAGCTTATATTAACCATCTAGACTTCAAATTGAATAGTGGTTTTGCAAAAATGAAAACTACCTAAAAGTATCTAAAATCGACTGGAAATCACGAAATAAGCATTTCCAAGTTTTTTTGCTTTTTCATGGTTTTTTGCCAAATTTTGTGAGTTTGTGTTTTCTGAAAACGGTTGTGACTTCGATGAACGCTTTGAGAAATATAATGTTTTCAACACCCATCTAGCTAATATTAACCATCCACACTTCAAAACGAACAGTGATTTTGCAAAAATGAAAACTACCTAAAAGTGTCTAAAATCGACTGGAAATCACGAAATAAGCATTTTCAAATTTTCTTGCTTTTTCATGGTTATCTGACAAATTTTGTGATTTTGTGTTTTCTGAAAACGGTTGTGACTTCGATGAACGCTTTGAGAAATATAATGTTTTCAACACCCATCTAGCTTATATTAACCATCTAGACTTCAAAACGAATAGTGGTTTTGCAAAAATGAAAACTACCTAAAAGTGTCTAAAATCGACTGGAAATCACGAAATGACCATTTTCAAGTTTTGTTGCATTTTCATGGTTATTTGCTAAATTGTGTGAGTTTGTGTTTTCTGAAAACGGCTGTGACTTCGATGAACGCTTTGAGAAATATAATGTTTCCAACACCCATCTAGCTTATATTAACCATCTAGACTTCTAAACGAATAGTGGTTTTCCAAAAACAAAAACTACCTGAAAGTGTCTAAAATCGACTGGAAATCACGAACTGACCATTTTCAAGTTTTCTTGCTTTTTCATGGTTATTTGCCAAATTTTGTGAGTTTGTGTTTTCTGAAAACGGTTGTGACTTCGATGAACGCTTTGATAATTATATTGTTTTCAACACCCATCTAGCTTATATTAACCATCTAGACTTCAAATTGAATAGTGGTTTTGCAAAAATGAAAACTACCTAAAAGTATCTAAAATCGACTGGAAATCACGAAATAAGCATTTCCAAGTTTTGTTGCTTTTTCATGGTTTTTTGCCAAATTTTGTGAGTTTGTGTTTTCTGAAAACGGTTGTGACTTCGATGAACGCTTTGAGAAATATAATGTTTTCAACACCCATCTCGCTTATATTAACCATCTAGACTTCTAAACGAATAGTGGTATTCCAAAAACAAAAGCTACCTAAAAGTGTCTAAAATCGACTGGAAATCACGAACTGACCATTTTCAAGTTTTGTTGCTTTTTCATGGTTATTTGCCAAATTTTGTGATTTTGTGTTTTCTGAAAACGGTTGTGACTTCGATGAACGCTTTGAGAAATATAATGTTTTCAACACCCATCTAGCTTATATTAACCATCTAGACTTCAAAACGAATAGTGGTTTTGCAAAAATGAAAACTATCTAAAAGTGTCTAAAATCGACTGGAAATCACGAAATGACCATTTTCAAGTTTTGTTGCTTTTTCATGGTTATTTGCCAAATTTTGTGAGTTTGTGTTTTCTGAAAACGGTTGTGACTTCGATGAACGCTTTGATAATTATATTGTTTTCAACACCCATCTAGCTTATATTAACCATCTAGACTTCAAAACGAATAGTGGTTTTGCAAAAATGAAAACTACCTAAAAGTGTCTAAAATCGACTGGAAATCACGAAATGACCATTTTCAAGTTTTGTTGCTTTGTCATGGTTATTTGCCAAATTTTGTGAGTTTGTGTTTTCTGAAAACGGTTGTGACTTCGATGAACGCTTTGATAAATATAATGTTTCCAACACCCATCTAGCTTATATTAACCATCTAGATTTCTAAACGAATAGTGGTTTTCCAAAAACGAAAACTACCTAAAAGTGTCTAAAATCGACTGGAAATCACGAAATAAGCATTTCCAAGTTTTGTTGCTTTTTCATGGTTTTTTGCCAAATTTTGTGTGTTTGTGTATTCTGAAAACTGTTGTGACTTCGATGAACGCTTTGATAAATATAATGTTTTCAACACCCATCTAGCTTATATTAACCATCTAGACTTCAAATTGAATAGTGGTTTTGCAAAAATGAAAACTACCTAAAAGTATCTAAAATCGACTGGAAATCACGAAATAAGCATTTCCAAGTTTTTTTGCTTTTTCATGGTTTTTTGCTAAATTTTGTGAGTTTGTGTTTTCTGAAAACGGTTGTGACTTCGATGAACGCTTTGAGAAATATAATGTTTTCAACACCCATCTAGCTTATATTAACCATCCACACTTCAAAACGAACAGTGATTTTGCAAAAATGAAAACTACCTAAAAGTGTCTAAAATCGACTGGAAATCACGAAATAAGCATTTTCAACTTTTCTTGCTTTTTCATGGTTATCTGACAAATTTTGTGATTTTGTGTTTTCTGAAAACGGTTGTGACTTCGATGAACGCTTTGAGAAATATAATGTTTTCAACACCCATCTAGCTTATATTAACCATCTAGACTTCAAAACGAATAGTGGTTTTGCAAAAATGAAAACTACCTAAAAGTGTCTAAAATCGACTGGAAATCACGAAATGACCATTTTCAAGTTTTGTTGCATTTTCATGGTTATTTGCCAAATTGTGTGAGTTTGTGTTTACTGAAAACGGCTGTGACTTCGATGAACGCTTTGAGAAATATAATGCTTCCAACACTCATCTAGCTTATATTAACCATCTAGACTTCTAAACGAATAGTGGTTTTCCAAAAACAAAAACTACCTGAAAGTGTCTAAAATCGACTGGAAATCACGAACTGACCATTTTCAAGTTTTCTTGCTTTTTCATGGTTATTTGCCAAATTTTGTGAGTTTGTGTTTTCTGAAAACGGTTGTGACTTCGATGAACGCTTTGAGAAATATAATGTTTTCAACACCCATCTAGCTTATATTAACCATCTAGACTTCTAAACGAATAGTGGTATTCCAAAAACAAAAGCTACCTAAAAGTGTCTAAAATCGACTGGAAATCACGAACTGACCATTTTCAAGTTTTGTTGCTTTTTCATGGTTATTTGCCAAATTTTGTGATTTTGTGTTTTCTGAAAACGGTTGTGACTTCGATGAACGCTTTGAGAAATATAATGTTTTCAACACCCATCTAGCTTATATTAACCATCCACACTTCAAAACGAACAGTGATTTTGCAAAAATGAAAACTACCTAAAAGTGTCTAAAATCAACTGGAAACCACGAAATAAGCATTTTCAACTTTTCTTGCTTTTTCATGGTTATCTGACAAATTTTGTGAGTTTGTGTTTTCTGAAAACGGTTGTGACTTCGATGAACGCTTTGAGAAATATAATGTTTTCAACACCCATCTAGCTTATATTAACCATCCACACTTCAAAACGAGTATTGGTTTTGCAAAAATGAAAACGTCTTAAAAGTGTCTAAAATAGACTGGAAATCACGAAATAAGCATTTTCAAGTTTTGTTGCTTTTTGATGGTTGTTTGACAAATTTTGTGATTTTGTGTTTTCTGAAAACGGTTGTGACTTCGATGAACGCTTTGAGAAATATAATGTTTTCAACACCCATCTAGCTTATATTAACCATCTAGACTTCAAAACGAATAGTGGTTTTGCAAAAATGAAAACTACCTAAAAGTGTCTAAAATCGACTGGAAATCACGAAATGACCATTTTCAAGTTTTGTTGCTTTTTCATGGTTATTTGCCAAATTTTGTGAGTTTGTGTTTTCTGAAAACGGCTGACTTCGATGAACGCTTTGAGAAATATAATGTTTCCAACACCCATCTAGCTTATATTAACCATCTAGACTTCTAAACGAATAGTGGTATTCCAAAAACAAAAGCTACCTAAAAGTGTCTAAAATCGACTGGAAATCACAAACTGACCATTTTCAAGTTTTGTTGCTTTTTCATGGTTATTTGCCAAATTTTGTGATTTTGTGTTTTCTGAGAACGGTTGTGACTTCGATGAACGCTTTGATAAATATAATGTTTCCAACACCCATCTAGCTTATATTAACCATCTAGACTTCAAAACGAATAGTGGTTTTGCAAAAATGAAAACTACCTAAAAGTGTCTAAAATCGACTGTAAATCACGAAATGACCATTTTCAAGTTTTGTTGCTTTGTCATGGTTATTTGCCAAATTTTGTGAGTTTGTGTTTTCTGAAAACGGTTGTGACTTCGATGAACGCTTTGATAAATATAATGTTTCCAACACCCATCTAGCTTATATTAACCATCTAGATTTCTAAACGAATAGTGGTTTTCCAAAAACGAAAACTACCTAAAAGTGTCTAAAATCGACTGGAAATCACGAAATAAGCATTTCCAAGTTTTGTTGCTTTTTCATGGTTTTTTGCCAAATTTTGTGTGTTTGTGTATTCTGAAAACGGTTGTGACTTCGATGAACGCTTTGAGAAATATAATGTTTTCAACACACATCTAGCTTATATTAACCATCCACACTTCAAAACGAGTATTGGTTTTGCGAAAATGAAAACTTCTTAAAAGTGTCTAAAATAGACTGGAAATCACGAAATAAGCATTTTCAAGTTTTGTTGCTTTTTCATGGTTGTTTGCCAAATTTTGTGAGTTTGTGTTTTCTGAAAACGGTTGTGACTTCGATGAACGCTTTGAGAAATATAATGTTTTCAACACCCATCTAGCTTATATTAACCATCTAGACTTCAAATTGAATAGTGGTTTTGCAAAAATGAAAACTACCTAAAAGTATCTAAAATCGACTGGAAATCACGAAATAAGCATTTCCAAGTTTTTTTGCTTTTTCATGGTTTTTTGCCAAATTTTGTGAGTTTGTGTTTTCTGAAAACGGTTGTGACTTCGATGAACGCTTTGAGAAATATAATGTTTTCAACACCCATCTAGCTTATATTAACCATCCACACTTCAAAACGAACAGTGATTTTGCAAAAATGAAAACTACCTAAAAGTGTCTAAAATCGACTGGAAATCACGAAATAAGCATTTTCAACTTTTCTTGCTTTTTCATGGTTATCTGACAAATTTTGTGATTTTGTGTTTTCTGAAAACGGTTGTGACTTCGATGAACGCTTTGAGAAATATAATGTTTTCAACACCCATCTAGCTTATATTAACCATCTAGACTTCAAAACGAATAGTGGTTTTGCAAATATGAAAACTACCTAAAAGTGTCTAAAATCGACTGGAAATCACGAAATGACCATTTTCAAGTTTTGTTGCATTTTCATGGTTATTTGCCAAATTGTGTGAGTTTGTGTTTTCTGAAAACGGCTGTGACTTCGATGAACGCTTTGAGAAATATAATGTTTCCAACACTCATCTAGCTTATATTAACCATCTAGACTTCTAAACGAATAGTGGTTTTCCAAAAACAAAAACTACCTGAAAGTGTCTAAAATCGACTGGAAATCACGAACTGACCATTTTCAAGTTTTGTTGCTTTTTCATGGTTGTTTGACAAATTTTGTGATTTTGTGTTTTCTGAAAACGGCTGTGACTTCGATGAACGCTTTGAGAAATATAATGTTTTCAACACCCATCTAGCTTATATTAACCATCTAGACTTCAAATTGAATAGTGGTTTTGCAAAAATGAAAACTACCTAAAAGTATCTAAAATCGACTGGAAATCACGAAATAAGCATTTCCAAGTTTTTTTGCTTTTTCATGGTTTTTTGCCAAATTTTGTGAGTTTGTGTTTTCTGAAAACGGTTGTGACTTCGATGAACGCTTTGAGAAATATAATGTTTTCAACACCCATCTAGCTTATATTAACCATCCACACTTCAAAACGAACAGTGATTTTGCAAAAATGAAAACTACCTAAAAGTGTCTGAAATCGACTGGAAATCACGAAATAAGCATTTTCAACTTTTCTTGCTTTTTCATGGTTATCTGACAAATTTTGTGATTTTGTGTTTTCTGAAAACGGTTGTGACTTCGATGAACGCTTTGAGAAATATAATGTTTTCAACACCCATCTAGCTTATATTAACCATCTAGACTTCAAATTGAATAGTGGTTTTGCAAAAATGAAAACTACCTAAAAGTGTCTAAAATCGACTGGAAATCACGAACTGACCATTTTCAAGTTTTCTTGCTTTTTCATGGTTATTTGCCAAATTTTGTGAGTTTGTGTTTTCTGAAAACGGTTGTGACTTCGATGAACGCTTTGATAATTATATTGTTTTCAACACGCATCTAGCTTATATTAACCATCTAGACTTCAAATTGAATAGTGGTTTTGCAAAAATGAAAACTACCTAAAAGTATCTAAAATCGACTGGAAATCACGAAATAAGCATTTCCAAGTTTTGTTGCTTTTTCATGGTTTTTTGCCAAATTTTGTGAGTTTGTGTTTTCTGAAAACGGTTGTGACTTCGATGAACGCTTTGAGAAATATAATGTTTTCAACACCCATCTAGCTTATATTAACCATCTAGACTTCTAAACGAATAGTGGTATTCCAAAAACAAAAGCTACCTAAAAGTGTCTAAAATCGACTGGAAATCACGAACTGACCATTTTCAAGTTTTGTTGCTTTTTCATGGTTATTTGCCAAATTTTGTGATTTTGTGTTTTCTGAAAACGGTTGTGACTTCGATGAACGCTTTGAGAAATATAATGTTTTCAACACCCATCTAGCTTATATTAACCATCTAGACTTCAAATTGAATAGTGGTTTTGCAAAAATGAAAACTACCTAAAAGTATCTAAAATCGACTGGAAATCACGAAATAAGCATTTCCAAGTTTTGTTGCTTTTTCATGGTTTTTTTGCCAAATTTTGTGTGTTTGTGTATTCTGAAAACGGTTGTGACTTCGATGAACGCTTTGAGAAATATAATGTTTTCAACACCCATCTAGCTTATATTAACCATCCACACTTCAAAACGAGTATTGGTTTTGCGAAAATGAAAACTACTTAAAAGTGTCTAAAATAGACTGGAAATCACGAAATAAGCATTTTCAAGTTTTGTTGCTTTTTGATGGTTGTTTGTCAAATTTTGTGATTTTCTGTTTTCTGAAAACGGTTGTGACTTCGATGAACGCTTTGAGAAATATAATGTTTTCAACACCCATCTAGCTTATATTAACCATCTAGACTTCAAAACGAATAGTGGTTTTGCAAAAATGAAAACTACCTAAAAGTGTCTAAAATCGACTGGAAATCACGAAATGACCATTTTCAAGTTTTGTTGCTTTTTCATGGTTATTTGCCAAATTTTGTGAGTTTGTGTTTTCTGAAAACGGCTGTGACTTCGATGAACGCTTTGAGAAATATAATGTTTCCAACACCCATCTAGCTTATATTAACCATCTAGATTTCTAAACGAATAGTGGTTTTCCAAAAACGAAAACTACCTAAAAGTGTCTAAAATCGACTGGAAATCACGAAATAAGCATTTCCAAGTTTTGTTGCTTTTTCATTTTTTTTTGCCAAATTTTGTGTGTTTGTGTATTCTGAAAACGGTTGTGACTTCGATGAACGCTTTGATAAATATAATGTTTTCAACACCCATCTAGCTTATATTAACCATCTAGACTTCAAATTGAATAGTGGTTTTGCAAAAATGAAAACTACCTAAAAGTATCTAAAATCGACTGGAAATCACGAAATAAGCATTTCCAAGTTTTGTTGCTTTTTCATGGTTTTTTGCCAAATTTTGTGTGTTTGTGTATTCTGAAAACGGTTGTGACTTCGATGAACGCTTTGAGAAATATAATGTTTTCAACACACATCTAGCTTATATTAACCATCCACACTTCAAAACGAGTATTGGTTTTGCGAAAATGAAAACTTCTTAAAAGTGTCTAAAATAGACTGGAAATCACGAAATAAGCATTTTCAAGTTTTGTTGCTTTTTCATGGTTGTTTGCCAAATTTTGTGAGTTTGTGTTTTCTGAAAACGGTTGTGACTTCGATGAACGCTTTGAGAAATATAATGTTTTCAACACCCATCTAGCTTATATTAACCATCTAGACTTCAAATTGAATAGTGGTTTTGCAAAAATGAAAACTACCTAAAAGTATCTAAAATCGACTGGAAATCACGAAATAAGCATTTCCAAGTTTTTTTGCTTTTTCATGGTTTTTTGCCAAATTTTGTGAGTTTGTGTTTTCTGAAAACGGTTGTGACTTCGATGAACGCTTTGAGAAATATAATGTTTTCAACACCCATCTAGCTTATATTAACCATCCACACTTCAAAACGAACAGTGATTTTGCAAAAATGAAAACTACCTAAAAGTGTCTAAAATCGACTGGAAATCACGAAATAAGCATTTTCAACTTTTCTTGCTTTTTCATGGTTATCTGACAAATTTTGTGATTTTGTGTTTTCTGAAAACGGTTGTGACTTCGATGAACGCTTTGAGAAATATAATGTTTTCAACACCCATCTAGCTTATATTAACCATCTAGACTTCAAAACGAATAGTGGTTTTGCAAATATGAAAACTACCTAAAAGTGTCTAAAATCGACTGGAAATCACGAAATGACCATTTTCAAGTTTTGTTGCATTTTCATGGTTATTTGCCAAATTGTGTGAGTTTGTGTTTTCTGAAAACGGCTGTGACTTCGATGAACGCTTTGAGAAATATAATGTTTCCAACACTCATCTAGCTTATATTAACCATCTAGACTTCTAAACGAATAGTGGTTTTCCAAAAACAAAAACTACCTGAAAGTGTCTAAAATCGACTGGAAATCACGAACTGACCATTTTCAAGTTTTGTTGCTTTTTCATGGTTGTTTGACAAATTTTGTGATTTTGTGTTTTCTGAAAACGGCTGTGACTTCGATGAACGCTTTGAGAAATATAATGTTTTCAACACCCATCTAGCTTATATTAACCATCTAGACTTCAAATTGAATAGTGGTTTTGCAAAAATGAAAACTACCTAAAAGTATCTAAAATCGACTGGAAATCACGAAATAAGCATTTCCAAGTTTTTTTGCTTTTTCATGGTTTTTTGCCAAATTTTGTGAGTTTGTGTTTTCTGAAAACGGTTGTGACTTCGATGAACGCTTTGAGAAATATAATGTTTTCAACACCCATCTAGCTTATATTAACCATCCACACTTCAAAACGAACAGTGATTTTGCAAAAATGAAAACTACCTAAAAGTGTCTGAAATCGACTGGAAATCACGAAATAAGCATTTTCAACTTTTCTTGCTTTTTCATGGTTATCTGACAAATTTTGTGATTTTGTGTTTTCTGAAAACGGTTGTGACTTCGATGAACGCTTTGAGAAATATAATGTTTTCAACACCCATCTAGCTTATATTAACCATCTAGACTTCAAATTGAATAGTGGTTTTGCAAAAATGAAAACTACCTAAAAGTGTCTAAAATCGACTGGAAATCACGAACTGACCATTTTCAAGTTTTCTTGCTTTTTCATGGTTATTTGCCAAATTTTGTGAGTTTGTGTTTTCTGAAAACGGTTGTGACTTCGATGAACGCTTTGATAATTATATTGTTTTCAACACCCATCTAGCTTATATTAACCATCTAGACTTCAAATTGAATAGTGGTTTTGCAAAAATGAAAACTACCTCAAAGTATCTAAAATCGACTGGAAATCACGAAATAAGCATTTCCAAGTTTTGTTGCTTTTTCATGGTTTTTTGCCAAATTTTGTGAGTTTGTGTTTTCTGAAAACGGTTGTGACTTCGATGAACGCTTTGAGAAATATAATGTTTTCAACACCCATCTAGCTTATATTAACCATCTAGACTTCTAAACGAATAGTGGTATTCCAAAAACAAAAGCTACCTAAAAGTGTCTAAAATCGACTGGAAATCACGAACTGACCATTTTCAAGTTTTGTTGCTTTTTCATGGTTATTTGCCAAATTTTGTGATTTTGTGTTTTCTGAAAACGGTTGTGACTTCGATGAACGCTTTGAGAAATATAATGTTTTCAACACCCATCTAGCTTATATTAACCATCTAGACTTCAAATTGAATAGTGGTTTTGCAAAAATGAAAACTACCTAAAAGTATCTAAAATCGACTGGAAATCACGAAATAAGCATTTCCAAGTTTTGTTGCTTTTTCATGGTTTTTTGCCAAATTTTGTGTGTTTGTGTATTCTGAAAACGGTTGTGACTTCGATGAACGCTTTGAGAAATATAATGTTTTCAACACCTATCTAGCTTATATTAACCATCCACACTTCAAAACGAGTATTGGTTTTGCGAAAATGAAAACTACTTAAAAGTGTCTAAAATAGACTGGAAATCACGAAATAAGCATTTTCAAGTTTTGTTGCTTTTTCATGGTTGTTTGACAAATTTTGTGATTTTGTGTTTTCTGAAAACGGCTGTGACTTCGATGAACGCTTTGAGAAATATAATGTTTTCAACACCCATCTAGCTTATATTAACCATCTAGACTTCAAAACGAATAGTGGTTTTGCAGAAATGAAAACTACCTAAAAGTGTCTAAAATCGACTGGAAATCACGAAATGACCATTTTCAAGTTTTGTTGCTTTTTCATGGTTTTTTGCCAAATTTTGTGTGTTTGTGTTTTCTGAAAACGGTTGTGACTTCGATGAACGCTTTGAGAAATATAATGTTTTCAACACCCATCTAGCTTATATTAACCATCTAGACTTCTAAACGAATAGTGGTATTCCAAAAACAAAAGCTACCTAAAAGTGTCTAAAATCGACTGGAAATCACGAACTGACCATTTTCAAGTTTTGTTGCTTTTTCATGGTTATTTGCCAAATTTTGTGATTTTGTGTTTTCTGAAAACGGTTGTGACTTCGATGAACGCTTTGAGAAATATAATGTTTTCAACACCCATCTAGCTTATATTAACCATCTAGACTTCAAATTGAATAGTGGTTTTGCAAAAATGAAAACTACCTAAAAGTATCTAAAATCGACTGGAAATCACGAAATAAGCATTTCCAAGTTTTGTTGCTTTTTCATGGTTTTTTTGCCAAATTTTGTGTGTTTGTGTATTCTGAAAACGGTTGTGACTTCGATGAACGCTTTGAGAAATATAATGTTTTCAACACCCATCTAGCTTATATTAACCATCTAGACTTCAAAACGAATAGTGGTTTTGCAAAAATGAAAACTACCTAAAAGTGTCTAAAATCGACTGGAAATCACGAAATGACCATTTTCAAGTTTTGTTGCTTTTTCATGGTTATTTGCCAAATTTTGTGAGTTTGTGTTTTCTGAAAACGGCTGTGACTTCGATGAACGCTTTGAGAAATATAATGTTTCCAACACCCATCTAGCTTATATTAACCATCTAGACTTCTAAACGAATAGTGGTATTCCAAAAACAAAAGCTACCTAAAAGTGTCTAAAATCGACTGGAAATCACAAACTGACCATTTTCAAGTTTTGTTGCTTTTTCATGGTTATTTGCCAAATTTTGTGATTTTGTGTTTTCTGAGAACGGTTGTGACTTCGATGAACGCTTTGATAAATATAATGTTTCCAACACCCATCTAGCTTATATTAACCATCTAGACTTCAAAACGAATAGTGGTTTTGCAAAAATGAAAACTACCTAAAAGTGTCTAAAATCGACTGGAAATCACGAAATGACCATTTTCAAGTTTTGTTGCTTTGTCATGGTTATTTGCCAAATTTTGTGAGTTTGTGTTTTCTGAAAACGGTTGTGACTTCGATGAACGCTTTGATAAATATAATGTTTCCAACACCCATCTAGCTTATATTAACCATCTAGATTTCTAAACGAATAGTGGTTTTCCAAAAACGAAAACTACCTAAAAGTGTCTAAAATCGACTGGAAATCACGAAATAAGCATTTCCAAGTTTTGTTGCTTTTTCATTTTTTTTTGCCAAATTTTGTGTGTTTGTGTATTCTGAAAACGGTTGTGACTTCGATGAACGCTTTGATAAATATAATGTTTTCAACACCCATCTAGCTTATATTAACCATCTAGACTTCAAATTGAATAGTGGTTTTGCAAAAATGAAAACTACCTAAAAGTATCTAAAATCGACTGGAAATCACGAAATAAGCATTTCCAAGTTTTGTTGCTTTTTCATGGTTTTTTGCCAAATTTTGTGTGTTTGTGTATTCTGAAAACGGTTGTGACTTCGATGAACGCTTTGAGAAATATAATGTTTTCAACACACATCTAGCTTATATTAACCATCCACACTTCAAAACGAGTATTGGTTTTGCGAAAATGAAAACTTCTTAAAAGTGTCTAAAATAGACTGGAAATCACGAAATAAGCATTTTCAAGTTTTGTTGCTTTTTCATGGTTGTTTGCCAAATTTTGTGAGTTTGTGTTTTCTGAAAACGGTTGTGACTTCGATGAACGCTTTGAGAAATATAATGTTTTCAACACCCATCTAGCTTATATTAACCATCTAGACTTCAAATTGAATAGTGGTTTTGCAAAAATGAAAACTACCTAAAAGTATCTAAAATCGACTGGAAATCACGAAATAAGCATTTCCAAGTTTTTTTGCTTTTTCATGGTTTTTTGCCAAATTTTGTGAGTTTGTGTTTTCTGAAAACGGTTGTGACTTCGATGAACGCTTTGAGAAATATAATGTTTTCAACACCCATCTAGCTTATATTAACCATCCACACTTCAAAACGAACAGTGATTTTGCAAAAATGAAAACTACCTAAAAGTGTCTAAAATCGACTGGAAATCACGAAATAAGCATTTTCAACTTTTCTTACTTTTTCATGGTTATCTGACAAATTTTGTGATTTTGTGTTTTCTGAAAACGGTTGTGACTTCGATGAACGCTTTGAGAAATATAATGTTTTCAACACCCATCTAGCTTATATTAACCATCTAGACTTCGAAACGAATAGTGGTTTTGCAAATATGAAAACTACCTAAAAGTGTCTAAAATCGACTGGAAATCACGAAATGACCATTTTCAAGTTTTGTTGCATTTTCATGGTTATTTGCCAAATTGTGTGAGTTTGTGTTTTCTGAAAACGGCTGTGACTTCGATGAACGCTTTGAGAAATATAATGTTTCCAACACTCATCTAGCTTATATTAACCATCTAGACTTCTAAACGAATAGTGGTTTTCCAAAAACAAAAACTACCTGAAAGTGTCTAAAATCGACTGGAAATCACGAACTGACCATTTTCAAGTTTTGTTGCTTTTTCATGGTTGTTTGACAAATTTTGTGATTTTGTGTTTTCTGAAAACGGCTGTGACTTCGATGAACGCTTTGAGAAATATAATGTTTTCAACACCCATCTAGCTTATATTAACCATCTAGACTTCAAATTGAATAGTGGTTTTGCAAAAATGAAAACTACCTAAAAGTATCTAAAATCGACTGGAAATCACGAAATAAGCATTTCCAAGTTTTTTTGCTTTTTCATGGTTTTTTGCCAAATTTTGTGAGTTTGTGTTTTCTGAAAACGGTTGTGACTTCGATGAACGCTTTGAGAAATATAATGTTTTCAACACCCATCTAGCTTATATTAACCATCCACACTTCAAAACGAACAGTGATTTTGCAAAAATGAAAACTACCTAAAAGTGTCTGAAATCGACTGGAAATCACGAAATAAGCATTTTCAACTTTTCTTGCTTTTTCATGGTTATCTGACAAATTTTGTGATTTTGTGTTTTCTGAAAACGGTTGTGACTTCGATGAACGCTTTGAGAAATATAATGTTTTCAACACCCATCTAGCTTATATTAACCATCTAGACTTCAAATTGAATAGTGGTTTTGCAAAAATGAAAACTACCTAAAAGTGTCTAAAATCGACTGGAAATCACGAACTGACCATTTTCAAGTTTTCTTGCTTTTTCATGGTTATTTGCCAAATTTTGTGAGTTTGTGTTTTCTGAAAACGGTTGTGACTTCGATGAACGCTTTGATAATTATATTGTTTTCAACACCCATCTAGCTTATATTAACCATCTAGACTTCAAATTGAATAGTGGTTTTGCAAAAATGAAAACTACCTAAAAGTATCTAAAATCGACTGGAAATCACGAAATAAGCATTTCCAAGTTTTGTTGCTTTTTCATGGTTTTTTGCCAAATTTTGTGAGTTTGTGTTTTCTGAAAACGGTTGTGACTTCGATGAACGCTTTGAGAAATATAATGTTTTCAACACCCATCTAGCTTATATTAACCATCTAGACTTCTAAACGAATAGTGGTATTCCAAAAACAAAAGCTACCTAAAAGTGTCTAAAATCGACTGGAAATCACGAACTGACCATTTTCAAGTTTTGTTGCTTTTTCATGGTTATTTGCCAAATTTTGTGATTTTGTGTTTTCTGAAAACGGTTGTGACTTCGATGAACGCTTTGAGAAATATAATGTTTTCAACACCCATCTAGCTTATATTAACCATCTAGACTTCAAATTGAATAGTGGTTTTGCAAAAATGAAAACTACCTAAAAGTATCTAAAATCGACTGGAAATCACGAAATAAGCATTTCCAAGTTTTGTTGCTTTTTCATGGTTTTTTGCCAAATTTTGTGTGTTTGTGTATTCTGAAAACGGTTGTGACTTCGATGAACGCTTTGAGAAATATAATGTTTTCAACACCCATCTAGCTTATATTAACCATCCACACTTCAAAACGAGTATTGGTTTTGCGAAAATGAAAACTACTTAAAAGTGTCTAAAATAGACTGGAAATCACGAAATAAGCATTTTCAAGTTTTGTTGCTTTTTCATGGTTGTTTGACAAATTTTGTGATTTTGTGTTTTCTGAAAACGGCTGTGACTTCGATGAACGCTTTGAGAAATATAATGTTTTCAACACCCATCTAGCTTATATTATCCATCTAGACTTCAAAACGAATAGTGGTTTTGCAGAAATGAAAACTACCTAAAAGTGTCTAAAATCGACTGGAAATCACGAAATGACCATTTTCAAGTTTTGTTGCTTTTTCATGGTTTTTTGCCAAATTTTGTGTGTTTGTGTATTCTGAAAACGGTTGTGACTTCGATGAACGCTTTGATAAATATAATGTTTTCAACACCCATCTAGCTTATATTAACCATCTAGACTTCAAATTGAATAGTGGTTTTGCAAAAATGAAAACTACCTAAAAGTATCTAAAATCGACTGGAAATCACGAAATAAGCATTTCCAAGTTTTTTTGCTTTTTCATGGTTTTTTGCCAAATTTTGTGAGTTTGTGTTTTCTGAAAACGGTTGTGACTTCGATGAACGCTTTGAGAAATATAATGTTTTCAACACCCATCTAGCTTATATTAACCATCTAGACTTCGAAACGAATAGTGGTTTTGCAAATATGAAAACTACCTAAAAGTGTCTAAAATCGACTGGAAATCACGAAATGACCATTTTCAAGTTTTGTTGCATTTTCATGGTTATTTGCCAAATTGTGTGAGTTTGTGTTTTCTGAAAACGGCTGTGACTTCGATGAACGCTTTGAGAAATATAATGTTTCCAACACTCATCTAGCTTATATTAACCATCTAGACTTCTAAACGAATAGTGGTTTTCCAAAAACAAAAACTACCTGAAAGTGTCTAAAATCGACTGGAAATCACGAACTGACCATTTTCAAGTTTTGTTGCTTTTTCATGGTTGTTTGACAAATTTTGTGATTTTGTGTTTTCTGAAAACGGCTGTGACTTCGATGAACGCTTTGAGAAATATAATGTTTTCAACACCCATCTAGCTTATATTAACCATCTAGACTTCAAATTGAATAGTGGTTTTGCAAAAATGAAAACTACCTAAAAGTATCTAAAATCGACTGGAAATCACGAAATAAGCATTTCCAAGTTTTTTTGCTTTTTCATGGTTTTTTGCCAAATTTTGTGAGTTTGTGTTTTCTGAAAACGGTTGTGACTTCGATGAACGCTTTGAGAAATATAATGTTTTCAACACCCATCTAGCTTATATTAACCATCCACACTTCAAAACGAACAGTGATTTTGCAAAAATGAAAACTACCTAAAAGTGTCTGAAATCGACTGGAAATCACGAAATAAGCATTTTCAACTTTTCTTGCTTTTTCATGGTTATCTGACAAATTTTGTGATTTTGTGTTTTCTGAAAACGGTTGTGACTTCGATGAACGCTTTGAGAAATATAATGTTTTCAACACCCATCTAGCTTATATTAACCATCTAGACTTCAAATTGAATAGTGGTTTTGCAAAAATGAAAACTACCTAAAAGTGTCTAAAATCGACTGGAAATCACGAACTGACCATTTTCAAGTTTTCTTGCTTTTTCATGGTTATTTGCCAAATTTTGTGAGTTTGTGTTTTCTGAAAACGGTTGTGACTTCGATGAACGCTTTGATAATTATATTGTTTTCAACACCCATCTAGCTTATATTAACCATCTAGACTTCAAATTGAATAGTGGTTTTGCAAAAATGAAAACTACCTAAAAGTATCTAAAATCGACTGGAAATCACGAAATAAGCATTTCCAAGTTTTGTTGCTTTTTCATGGTTTTTTGCCAAATTTTGTGAGTTTGTGTTTTCTGAAAACGGTTGTGACTTCGATGAACGCTTTGAGAAATATAATGTTTTCAACACCCATCTAGCTTATATTAACCATCTAGACTTCTAAACGAATAGTGGTATTCCAAAAACAAAAGCTACCTAAAAGTGTCTAAAATCGACTGGAAATCACGAACTGACCATTTTCAAGTTTTGTTGCTTTTTCATGGTTATTTGCCAAATTTTGTGATTTTGTGTTTTCTGAAAACGGTTGTGACTTCGATGAACGCTTTGAGAAATATAATGTTTTCAACACCCATCTAGCTTATATTAACCATCTAGACTTCAAATTGAATAGTGGTTTTGCAAAAATGAAAACTACCTAAAAGTATCTAAAATCGACTGGAAATCACGAAATAAGCATTTCCAAGTTTTGTTGCTTTTTCATGGTTTTTTGCCAAATTTTGTGTGTTTGTGTATTCTGAAAACGGTTGTGACTTCGATGAACGCTTTGAGAAATATAATGTTTTCAACACCCATCTAGCTTATATTAACCATCCACACTTCAAAACGAGTATTGGTTTTGCGAAAATGAAAACTACTTAAAAGTGTCTAAAATAGACTGGAAATCACGAAATAAGCATTTTCAAGTTTTGTTGCTTTTTCATGGTTGTTTGACAAATTTTGTGATTTTGTGTTTTCTGAAAACGGCTGTGACTTCGATGAACGCTTTGAGAAATATAATGTTTTCAACACCCATCTAGCTTATATTATCCATCTAGACTTCAAAACGAATAGTGGTTTTGCAGAAATGAAAACTACCTAAAAGTGTCTAAAATCGACTGGAAATCACGAAATGACCATTTTCAAGTTTTGTTGCTTTTTCATGGTTTTTTGCCAAATTTTGTGTGTTTGTGTATTCTGAAAACGGTTGTGACTTCGATGAACGCTTTGATAAATATAATGTTTTCAACACCCATCTAGCTTATATTAACCATCTAGACTTCAAATTGAATAGTGGTTTTGCAAAAATGAAAACTACCTAAAAGTATCTAAAATCGACTGGAAATCACGAAATAAGCATTTCCAAGTTTTTTTGCTTTTTCATGGTTTTTTGCCAAATTTTGTGAGTTTGTGTTTTCTGAAAACGGTTGTGACTTCGATGAACGCTTTGAGAAATATAATGTTTTCAACACCCATCTAGCTTATATTAACCATCCACACTTCAAAACGAACAGTGATTTTGCAAAAATGAAAACTACCTAAAAGTGTCTAAAATCGACTGGAAATCACGAAATAAGCATTTTCAACTTTTCTTGCTTTTTCATGGTTATCTGACAAATTTTGTGAGTTTGTGTTTTCTGAAAACGGTTGTGACTTCGATGAACGCTTTGAGAAATATAATGTTTTCAACACCCATCTAGCTTATATTAACCATCCACACTTCAAAACGAGTATTGGTTTTGCGAAAATGAAAACTTCTTAAAAGTGTCTAAAATAGACTGGAAATCACGAAATAAGCATTTTCAAGTTTTGTTGCTTTTTGATGGTTGTTTGACAAATTTTGTGATTTTGTGTTTTCTGAAAACGGTTGTGACTTCGATGAACGCTTTGAGAAATATAATGTTTTCAACACCCATCTAGCTTATATTAACCATCTAGACTTCAAAACGAATAGTGGTTTTGCAAAAATGAAAACTACCTAAAAGTGTCTAAAATCGACTGGAAATCACGAAATGACCATTTTCAAGTTTTGTTGCTTTTTCATGGTTATTTGCCAAATTTTGTGAGTTTGTGTTTTCTGAAAACGGCTGTGACTTCGATGAACGCTTTGAGAAATATAATGTTTCCAACACCCATCTAGCTTATATTAACCATCTAGACTTCTAAACGAATAGTGGTATTCCAAAAACAAAAGCTACCTAAAAGTGTCTAAAATCGACTGGAAATCACAAACTGACCATTTTCAAGTTTTGTTGCTTTTTCATGGTTATTTGCCAAATTTTGTGAGTTTGTGTTTTCTGAAAACGGTTGTAACTTCGATGAACGCTTTGAGAAATATAATGTTTTCAACACCCATCTAGCTTATATTAACCATCTAGACTTCTAAACGAATAGTGGTATTCCAAAAACAAAAGCTACCTAAAAGTGTCTAAAATCGACTGGAAATCACGAACTGACCATTTTCAAGTTTTGTTGCTTTTTCATGGTTATTTGCCAAATTTTGTGATTTTGTGTTTTCTGAAAACGGTTGTGACTTCGATGAACGCTTTGAGAAATATAATGTTTTCAACACCCATCTAGCTTATATTAACCATCCACACTTCAAAACGAGTATTGGTTTTGCGAAAATGAAAACTACTTAAAAGTGTCTAAAATAGACTGGAAATCACGAAATAAGCATTTTCAAGTTTTGTTGCTTTTTCATGGTTGTTTGACAAATTTTGTGATTTTGTGTTTTCTGAAAACGGCTGTGACTTCGATGAACGCTTTGAGAAATATAATGTTTTCAACACCCATCTAGCTTATATTAACCATCTAGACTTCAAATTGAATAGTGGTTTTGCAAAAATGAAAACTACCTAAAAGTATCTAAAATCGACTGGAAATCACGAAATAAGCATTTCCAAGTTTTTTTGCTTTTTCATGGTTTTTTGCCAAATTTTGTGAGTTTGTGTTTTCTGAAAACGGTTGTGACTTCGATGAACGCTTTGAGAAATATAATGTTTTCAACACCCATCTAGCTTATATTAACCATCCACACTTCAAAACGAACAGTGATTTTGCAAAAATGAAAACTACCTAAAAGTGTCTAAAATCGACTGGAAATCACGAAATAAGCATTTTCAACTTTTCTTGCTTTTTCATGGTTATCTGACAAATTTTGTGAGTTTGTGTTTTCTGAAAACGGTTGTGACTTCGATGAACGCTTTGAGAAATATAATGTTTTCAACACCCATCTAGCTTATATTAACCATCCACACTTCAAAACGAGTATTGGTTTTGCGAAAATGAAAACTTCTTAAAAGTGTCTAAAATAGACTGGAAATCACGAAATAAGCATTTTCAAGTTTTGTTGCTTTTTGATGGTTGTTTGACAAATTTTGTGATTTTGTGTTTTCTGAAAACGGTTGTGACTTCGATGAACGCTTTGAGAAATATAATGTTTTCAACACCCATCTAGCTTATATTAACCATCTAGACTTCAAAACGAATAGTGGTTTTGCAAAAATGAAAACTACCTAAAAGTGTCTAAAATCGACTGGAAATCACGAAATGACCATTTTCAAGTTTTGTTGCTTTTTCATGGTTATTTGCCAAATTTTGTGAGTTTGTGTTTTCTGAAAACGGCTGTGACTTCGATGAACGCTTTGAGAAATATAATGTTTTCAACACCCATCTAGCTTATATTAACCATCTAGACTTCAAATTGAATAGTGGTTTTGCAAAAATGAAAACTACCTAAAAGTATCTAAAATCGACTGGAAATCACGAAATAAGCATTTCCAAGTTTTGTTGCTTTTTCATGGTTTTTTGCCAAATTTTGTGTGTTTGTGTATTCTGAAAACGGTTGTGACTTCGATGAACGCTTTGAGAAATATAATGTTTTCAACACCCATCTAGCTTATATTAACCATCCACACTTCAAAACGAGTATTGGTTTTGCGAAAATGAAAACTACTTAAAAGTGTCTAAAATAGACTGGAAATCACGAAATAAGCATTTTCAAGTTTTGTTGCTTTTTCATGGTTGTTTGACAAATTTTGTGATTTTGTGTTTTCTGAAAACGGCTGTGACTTCGATGAACGCTTTGAGAAATATAATGTTTTCAACACCCATCTAGCTTATATTAACCATCTAGACTTCAAAACGAATAGTGGTTTTGCAGAAATGAAAACTACCTAAAAGTGTCTAAAATCGACTGGAAATCACGAAATGACCATTTTCAAGTTTTGTTGCTTTTTCATGGTTATTTGCCAAATTTTGTGAGTTTGTGTTTTCTGAAAACGGTTGTGACTTCGATGAACGCTTTGATAATTATATTGTTTTCAACACCCATCTAGCTTATATTAACCATCTAGACTTCAAAACGAATAGTGGTTTTGCAAAAATGAAAACTACCTAAAAGTGTCTAAAATCGACTGGAAATCACGAAATGACCATTTTCAAGTTTTGTTGCTTTGTCATGGTTATTTGCCAAATTTTGTGAGTTTGTATTTTCTGAAAACGGTTGTGACTTCGATGAACGCTTTGATAAATATAATGTTTCCAACACCCATCTAGCTTATATTAACCATCTAGATTTCTAAACGAATAGTGGTTTTCCAAAAACGAAAACTACCTAAAAGTGTCTAAAATCGACTGGAAATCACGAAATAAGCATTTCCAAGTTTTTTTGCTTTTTCATGGTTTTTTTGCCAAATTTTGTGAGTTTGTGTTTTCTGAAAACGGTTGTGACTTCGATGAACGCTTTGAGAAATATAATGTTTTCAACACCCATCTAGCTTATATTAACCATCCACACTTCAAAACGAACAGTGATTTTGCAAAAATGAAAACTACCTAAAAGTGTCTAAAATCAACTGGAAACCACGAAATAAGCATTTTCAACTTTTCTTGCTTTTTCATGGTTATCTGACAAATTTTGTGAGTTTGTGTTTTCTGAAAACGGTTGTGACTTCGATGAACGCTTTGAGAAATATAATGTTTTCAACACCCATCTAGCTTATATTAACCATCCACACTTCAAAACGAGTATTGGTTTTGCAAAAATGAAAACTTCTTAAAAGTGTCTAAAATAGACTGGAAATCACGAAATAAGCATTTTCAAGTTTTGTTGCTTTTTGATGGTTGTTTGACAAATTTTGTGATTTTCTGTTTTCTGAAAACGGTTGTGACTTCGATGAACGCTTTGAGAAATATAATGTTTTCAACACCCATCTAGCTTATATTAACCATCTAGACTTCAAAACGAATAGTGGTTTTGCAAAAATGAAAACTACCTAAAAGTGTCTAAAATCGACTGGAAATCACGAAATGACCATTTTAAAGTTTTGTTGCTTTTTCATGGTTATTTGCCAAATTTTGTGAGTTTGTGTTTTCTGAAAACGGCTGTGACTTCGATGAACGCTTTGAGAAATATAATGTTTCCAACACCCATCTAGCTTATATTAACCATCTAGACTTCTAAACGAATAGTGGTATTCCAAAAACAAAAGCTTCCTAAAAGTGTCTAAAATCGACTGGAAATCACAAACTGACCATTTTCAAGTTTTGTTGCTTTTTCATGGTTATTTGCCAAATTTTGTGATTTTGTGTTTTCTGAGAACGGTTGTGACTTCGATGAACGCTTTGATAAATATAATGTTTCCAACACCCATCTAGCTTATATTAACCATCTAGACTTCAAAACGAATAGTGGTTTTGCAAAAATGAAAACTACCTAAAAGTGTCTAAAATCGACTGGAAATCACGAAATGACCATTTTCAAGTTTTGTTGCTTTGTCATGGTTATTTGCCAAATTTTGTGAGTTTGTGTTTTCTGAAAACGGTTGTGACTTCGATGAACGCTTTGATAAATATAATGTTTCCAACACCCATCTAGCTTATATTAACCATCTAGATTTCTAAACGAATAGTGGTTTTCCAAAAACGAAAACTACCTAAAAGTGTCTAAAATCGACTGGAAATCACGAAATAAGCATTTCCAAGTTTTGTTGCTTTTTCATTTTTTTTTGCCAAATTTTGTGTGTTTGTGTATTCTGAAAACGGTTGTGACTTCGATGAACGCTTTGATAAATATAATGTTTTCAACACCCATCTAGCTTATATTAACCATCTAGACTTCAAATTGAATAGTGGTTTTGCAAAAATGAAAACTACCTAAAAGTATCTAAAATCGACTGGAAATCACGAAATAAGCATTTCCAAGTTTTGTTGCTTTTTCATGGTTTTTTGCCAAATTTTGTGTGTTTGTGTATTCTGAAAACGGTTGTGACTTCGATGAACGCTTTGAGAAATATAATGTTTTCAACACACATCTAGCTTATATTAACCATCCACACTTCAAAACGAGTATTGGTTTTGCGAAAATGAAAACTTCTTAAAAGTGTCTAAAATAGACTGGAAATCACGAAATAAGCATTTTCAAGTTTTGTTGCTTTTTCATGGTTGTTTGCCAAATTTTGTGAGTTTGTGTTTTCTGAAAACGGTTGTGACTTCGATGAACGCTTTGAGAAATATAATGTTTTCAACACCCATCTAGCTTATATTAACCATCTAGACTTCAAATTGAATAGTGGTTTTGCAAAAATGAAAACTACCTAAAAGTATCTAAAATCGACTGGAAATCACGAAATAAGCATTTCCAAGTTTTTTTGCTTTTTCATGGTTTTTTGCCAAATTTTGTGAGTTTGTGTTTTCTGAAAACGGTTGTGACTTCGATGAACGCTTTGAGAAATATAATGTTTTCAACACCCATCTAGCTTATATTAACCATCCACACTTCAAAACGAACAGTGATTTTGCAAAAATGAAAACTACCTAAAAGTGTCTAAAATCGACTGGAAATCACGAAATAAGCATTTTCAACTTTTCTTGCTTTTTCATGGTTATCTGACAAATTTTGTGATTTTGTGTTTTCTGAAAACGGTTGTGACTTCGATGAACGCTTTGAGAAATATAATGTTTTCAACACCCATCTAGCTTATATTAACCATCTAGACTTCAAAACGAATAGTGGTTTTGCAAAAATGAAAACTACCTAAAAGTGTCTAAAATCGACTGGAAATCACGAAATGACCATTTTCAAGTTTTGTTGCATTTTCATGGTTATTTGCCAAATTGTGTGAGTTTGTGTTTTCTGAAAACGGCTGTGACTTCGATGAACGCTTTGAGAAATATAATGTTTCCAACACTCATCTAGCTTATATTAACCATCTAGACTTCTAAACGAATAGTGGTTTTCCAAAAACAAAAACTACCTGAAAGTGTCTAAAATCGACTGGAAATCACGAACTGACCATTTTCAAGTTTTGTTGCTTTTTCATGGTTGTTTGACAAATTTTGTGATTTTGTGTTTTCTGAAAACGGCTGTGACTTCGATGAACGCTTTGAGAAATATAATGTTTTCAACACCCATCTAGCTTATATTAACCATCTAGACTTCAAATTGAATAGTGGTTTTGCAAAAATGAAAACTACCTAAAAGTATCTAAAATCGACTGGAAATCACGAAATAAGCATTTCCAAGTTTTTTTGCTTTTTCATGGTTTTTTGCCAAATTTTGTGAGTTTGTGTTTTCTGAAAACGGTTGTGACTTCGATGAACGCTTTGAGAAATATAATGTTTTCAACACCCATCTAGCTTATATTAACCATCCACACTTCAAAACGAACAGTGATTTTGCAAAAATGAAAACTACCTAAAAGTGTCTGAAATCGACTGGAAATCACGAAATAAGCATTTCCAAGTTTTGTTGCTTTTTCATGGTTTTTTGCCAAATTTTGTGTGTTTGTGTATTCTGAAAACGGTTGTGACTTCGATGAACGCTTTGATAAATATAATGTTTTCAACACCCATCTAGCTTATATTAACCATCTAGACTTCAAATTGAATAGTGGTTTTGCAAAAATGAAAACTACCTAAAAGTGTCTAAAATCGACTGGAAATCACGAACTGACCATTTTCAAGTTTTCTTGCTTTTTCATGGTTATTTGCCAAATTTTGTGAGTTTGTGTTTTCTGAAAACGGTTGTGACTTCGATGAACGCTTTGATAATTATATTGTTTTCAACACCCATCTAGCTTATATTAACCATCTAGACTTCAAATTGAATAGTGGTTTTGCAAAAATGAAAACTACCTAAAAGTATCTAAAATCGACTGGAAATCACGAAATAAGCATTTCCAAGTTTTGTTGCTTATTCATGGTTTTTTGCCAAATTTTGTGAGTTTGTGTTTTCTGAAAACGGTTGTGACTTCGATGAACGCTTTGAGAAATATAATGTTTTCAACACCCATCTAGCTTATATTAACCATCTAGACTTCTAAACGAATAGTGGTATTCCAAAAACAAAAGCTACCTAAAAGTGTCTAAAATCGACTGGAAATCACGAACTGACCATTTTCAAGTTTTGTTGCTTTTTCATGGTTATTTGCCAAATTTTGTGATTTTGTGTTTTCTGAAAACGGTTGTGACTTCGATGAACGCTTTGAGAAATATAATGTTTTCAACACCCATCTAGCTTATATTAACCATCTAGACTTCAAATTGAATAGTGGTTTTGCAAAATTGAAAACTACCTAAAAGTATCTAAAATCGACTGGAAATCACGAAATAAGCATTTCCAAGTTTTGTTGCTTTTTCATGGTTTTTTGCCAAATTTTGTGTGTTTGTGTATTCTGAAAACGGTTGTGACTTCGATGAACGCTTTGAGAAATATAATGTTTTCAACACCCATCTAGCTTATATTAACCATCCACACTTCAAAACGAGTATTGGTTTTGCGAAAATGAAAACTACTTAAAAGTGTCTAAAATAGACTGGAAATCACGAAATAAGCATTTTCAAGTTTTGTTGCTTTTTCATGGTTGTTTGACAAATTTTGTGATTTTGTGTTTTCTGAAAACGGCTGTGACTTCGATGAACGCTTTGAGAAATATAATGTTTTCAACACCCATCTAGCTTATATTAACCATCTAGACTTCAAAACGAATAGTGGTTTTGCAGAAATGAAAACTACCTAAAAGTGTCTAAAATCGACTGGAAATCACGAAATGACCATTTTCAAGTTTTGTTGCTTTTTCATGGTTTTTTGCCAAATTTTGTGTGTTTGTGTATTCTGAAAACGGTTGTGACTTCGATGAACGCTTTGATAAATATAATGTTTTCAACACCCATCTAGCTTATATTAACCATCTAGACTTCAAATTGAATAGTGGTTTTGCAAAAATGAAAACTACCTAAAAGTATCTAAAATCGACTGGAAATCACGAAATAAGCATTTCCAAGTTTTTTTGCTTTTTCATGGTTTTTTGCCAAATTTTGTGAGTTTGTGTTTTCTGAAAACGGTTGTGACTTCGATGAACGCTTTGAGAAATATAATGTTTTCAACACCCATCTAGCTTATATTAACCATCCACACTTCAAAACGAGTATTGGTTTTGCGAAAATGAAAACTTCTTAAAAGTGTCTAAAATAGACTGGAAATCACGAAATAAGCATTTTCAAGTTTTGTTGCTTTTTGATGGTTGTTTGACAAATTTTGTGATTTTGTGTTTTCTGAAAACGGTTGTGACTTCGATGAACGCTTTGAGAAATATAATGTTTTCAACACCCATCTAGCTTATATTAACCATCTAGACTTCAAAACGAATAGTGGTTTTGCAAAAATGAAAACTACCTAAAAGTGTCTAAAATCGACTGGAAATCACGAAATGACCATTTTGAAGTTTTGTTGCTTTTTCATGGTTATTTGCCAAATTTTGTGAGTTTGTGTTTTCTGAAAACGGCTGTGACTTCGATGAACGCTTTGAGAAATATAATGTTTCCAACACCCATCTAGCTTATATTAACCATCTAGACTTCTAAACGAATAGTGGTTTTGCAAAAATGAAAACTACCTAAAAGTGTCTAAAATCGACTGGAAATCACGAAATGACCATTTTCAAGTTTTGTTCCTTTGTCATGGTTATTTGCCAAATTTTGTGAGTTTGTGTTTTCTGAAAACGGTTGTGACTTCGATGAACGCTTTGATAAATATAATGTTTCCAACACCCATCTAGCTTATATTAACCATCTAGATTTCTAAACGAATAGTGGTTTTCCAAAAACGAAAACTACCTAAAAGTGTCTAAAATCGACTGGAAATCACGAAATAAGCATTTCCAAGTTTTGTTGCTTTTTCATGGTTTTTTGCCAAATTTTGTGTGTTTGTGTATTCTGAAAACGGTTGTGACTTCGATGAACGCTTTGATAAATATAATGTTTTCAACACCCATCTAGCTTATATTAACCATCTAGACTTCAAATTGAATAGTGGTTTTGCAAAAATGAAAACTACCTAAAAGTATCTAAAATCGACTGGAAATCACGAAATAAGCATTTCCAAGTTTTGTTGCTTTTTCATGGTTTTTTGCCAAATTTTGTGTGTTTGTGTATTCTGAAAACGGTTGTGACTTCGATGAACGCTTTGAGAAATATAATGTTTTCAACACACATCTAGCTTATATTAACCATCCACACTTCAAAACGAGTATTGGTTTTGCGAAAATGAAAACTTCTTAAAAGTGTCTAAAATAGACTGGAAATCACGAAATAAGCATTTTCAAGTTTTGTTGCTTTTTCATGGTTGTTTGCCAAATTTTGTGAGTTTGTGTTTTCTGAAAACGGTTGTGACTTCGATGAACGCTTTCATAAATATAATGATTTCAACACCCATCTAGCTTATATTAACCATCTAGACTTCAAATCAAATAGTGGTTTTGCAAAAATGAAAACTACCTAAAAGTATATAAAATCGACTGGAAATCACGAAATAAGCATTTTCAACTTTTCTTGCTTTTTCATGGTTATTTGCCAAATTTTGTGAGTTTGTGTTTTCTGAAAACGGTTGTGACTTCGATGAACGCTTCGATAAATATAATGTTTCCAACACACAACTAGCTTATATTAACCATCTAGACTTCAAAACGAACAGTGATTTTGCAAAAATGAAAACTACCTAAAAGTGTCTAAAATCGACTGGAAATCACGAAATAAGCATTTTCAACTTTTCTTGCTTTTTCATGGTTATCTGACAAATTTTGTGAGTTTGTGTTTTCTGAAAACGGTTGTGACTTCGATGAACGCTTTGAGAAATATAATGTTTCCAACACCCATCTAGCTTATATTAACCATCTAGATTTCTAAACGAATAGTGGTTTTCCAAAAACAAAAACTACCTAAAAGTGTCTAAAATCGACTGGAAATCACGAAATAAGCATTTCCAAGTTTTATTGCTTTTTCATGGTTTTTTGCCAAATTTTGTGTGTTTGTGTATTCTGAAAACGGTTGTGACTTCGATGAACGCTTTGAGAAATATAATGTTTTCAACACCCATCTAGCTTATATTAACCATCCACACTTCAAAACGAGTATTGGTTTTGCGAAAATGAAAACTACTTAAAAGTGTCTAAAATAGACTGGAAATCACGAAATAAGCATTTTCAAGTTTTGTTGCTTTTTCATGGTTGTTTGACAAATTTTGTGATTTTGTGTTTTCTGAAAACGGTTGTGACTTCGATGAACGCTTTGAGAAATATAATGTTTTCAACACCCATCTAGCTTATATTAACCATCTAGACTTCAAAACGAATAGTGGTTTTGCAAAAATGAAAACTACCTAAAAGTGTCTAAAATCGACTGGAAATCACGAAATGACCATTTTCAAGTTTTGTTGCATTTTTGTGGTTATTTGCCAAATTTTGTGAGTTTGTGTTTTCTGAAAACGGTTGTGACTTCGATGAACGCTTTGATAATTATATTGTTTTCAACACCCATCTAGCTTATATTAACCATCTAGACTTCAAATTGAATAGTGGTTTTGCAAAAATGAAAACTACCTAAAAGTATCTAAAATCGACTGGAAATCACGAAATAAGCATTTCCAAGTTTTGTTGCTTTTTCATGGTTTTTTGCCAAATTTTGTGAGTTTGTGTTTTCTGAAAACGGTTGTGACTTCGATGAACGCTTTGAGAAATATAATGTTTTCAACACCCATCTAGCTTATATTAACCATCTAGACTTCTAAACGAATAGTGGTATTCCAAAAACAAAAGCTACCTAAAAGTGTCTAAAATCGACTGGAAATCACGAACTGACCATTTTCAAGTTTTGTTGCTTTTTCATGGTTATTTGCCAAATTTTGTGAGTTTGTGTTTTCTGAAAACGGCTGTGACTTCGATGAACGCTTTGAGAAATATAATGTTTTCAACACCCATCTAGCTTATATTAACCATCTAGACTTCAAATTGAATAGTGGTTTTGCAAAAATGAAAACTACCTAAAAGTATCTAAAATCGACTGGAAATCACGAAATAAGCATTTCCAAGTTTTGTTGATTTTTCATGGTTTTTTGCCAAATTTTGTGTGTTTGTGTATTCTGAAAACGGTTGTGACTTCGATGAACGCTTTGAGAAATATAATGTTTTCAACACCCATCTAGCTTATATTAACCATCCACACTTCAAAACGAGTATTGGTTTTTCGAAAATGAAAACTACTTAAAAGTGTCTAAAATAGACTGGAAATCACGAAATAAGCATTTTCAAGTTTTATTGCTTTTTCATGGTTGTTTGACAAATTTTGTGATTTTGTGTTTTCTGAAAACGGTTGTGACTTCGATGAACGCTTTGAGAAATATAATGTTTTCAACACCCATCTAGCTTATATTAACCATCTAGACTTCAAAACGAATAGTGGTTTTGCAGAAATGAAAACTACCTAAAAGTGTCTAAAATCGACTGGAAATCACGAAATGACCATTTTCAAGTTTTGTTGCTTTTTCATGGTTATTTGCCAAATTTTGTGAGTTTGTGTTTTCTGAAAACGGTTGTGACTTCGATGAACGCTTTGATAATTATATTGTTTTCAACACCCATCTAGCTTATATTAACCATCTAGACTTCAAAACGAATAGTGGTTTTGCAAAAATGAAAACTACCTAAAAGTGTCTAAAATCGACTGGAAATCACGAAATGACCATTTTCAAGTTTTGTTGCTTTGTCATGGTTTTTTGCCAAATTTTGTGAGTTTGTGTTTTCTGAAAACGGTTGTGACTTCGATGAACGCTTTGAGAAATATAATGTTTTCAACACCCTTCTAGCTTATATTAACCATCTAGACTTCTAAACGAATAGTGGTATTCCAAAAACAAAAGCTACCTAAAAGTGTCTAAAATCGACTGGAAATCACGAACTGACCATTTTCAAGTTTTGTTGCTTTTTCATGGTTATTTGCCAAATTTTGTGAGTTTGTGTTTTCTGAAAACGGCTGTGACTTCGATGAACGCTTTGAGAAATATAATGTTTTCAACACCCATCTAGCTTATATTAACCATCTAGACTTCAAATTGAATAGTGGTTTTGCAAAAATGAAAACTACCTAAAAGTATCTAAAATCGACTGGAAATCACGAAATAAGCATTTCCAAGTTTTGTTGATTTTTCATGGTTTTTTGCCAAATTTTGTGTGTTTGTGTATTCTGAAAACGGTTGTGACTTCGATGAACGCTTTGAGAAATATAATGTTTTCAACACCCATCTAGCTTATATTAACCATCCACACTTCAAAACGAGTATTGGTTTTTCGAAAATGAAAACTACTTAAAAGTGTCTAAAATAGACTGGAAATCACGAAATAAGCATTTTCAAGTTTTATTGCTTTTTCATGGTTGTTTGACAAATTTTGTGATTTTGTGTTTTCTGAAAACGGTTGTGACTTCGATGAACGCTTTGAGAAATATAATGTTTTCAACACCCATCTAGCTTATATTAACCATCTAGACTTCAAAACGAATAGTGGTTTTGCAGAAATGAAAACTACCTAAAAGTGTCTAAAATCGACTGGAAATCACGAAATGACCATTTTCAAGTTTTGTTGCTTTTTCATGGTTATTTGCCAAATTTTGTGAGTTTGTGTTTTCTGAAAACGGTTGTGACTTCGATGAACGCTTTGATAATTATATTGTTTTCAACACCCATCTAGCTTATATTAACCATCTAGACTTCAAAACGAATAGTGGTTTTGCAAAAATGAAAACTACCTAAAAGTGTCTAAAATCGACTGGAAATCACGAAATGACCATTTTCAAGTTTTGTTGCTTTGTCATGGTTATTTGCCAAATTTTGTGAGTTTGTGTTTTCTGAAAACGGTTGTGACTTCGATGAACGCTTTGATAAATATAATGTTTTCAACACCCATCTAGCTTATATTAACCATCTAGACTTCTAAACGAATAGTGGTATTCCAAAAACAAAAGCTACCTAAAAGTGTCTAAAATCGACTGGAAATCACGAAATAAGCATTTCCAAGTTTTGTTGCTTTTTCATGGTTTTTTGCCAAATTTTGTGTGTTTGTGTATTCTGAAAACGGTTGTGACTTCGATGAACGCTTTGATAAATATAATGTTTTCAACACCCATCTAGCTTATATTAACCATCTAGACTTCAAATTGAATAGTGGTTTTGCAAAAATGAAAACTACCTAAAAGTATCTAAAATCGACTGGAAATCACGAAATAAGCATTTCCAAGTTTTTTTGCTTTTTCATGGTTTTTTGCCAAATTTTGTGAGTTTGTGTTTTCTGAAAACGGTTGTGACTTCGATGAACGCTTTGAGAAATATAATGTTTTCAACACCCATCTAGCTAATATTAACCATCCACACTTCAAAACGAACAGTGATTTTGCAAAAATGAAAACTACCTAAAAGTGTCTAAAATCGACTGGAAATCACGAAATAAGCATTTTCAACTTTTCTTGCTTTTTCATGGTTATCTGACAAATTTTGTGATTTTGTGTTTTCTGAAAACGGTTGTGACTTCGATGAACGCTTTGAGAAATATAATGTTTTCAACACCCATCTAGCTTATATTAACCATCTAGACTTCAAAACGAATAGTGGTTTTGCAAAAATGAAAACTACCTAAAAGTGTCTAAAATCGACTGGAAATCACGAAATGACCATTTTCAAGTTTTGTTGCATTTTCATGGTTATTTGCTAAATTGTGTGAGTTTGTGTTTTCTGAAAACGGCTGTGACTTCGATGAACGCTTTGAGAAATATAATGTTTCCAACACCCATCTAGCTTATATTAACCATCTAGACTTCTAAACGAATAGTGGTTTTCCAAAAACAAAAACTACCTGAAAGTGTCTAAAATCGACTGGAAATCACGAACTGACCATTTTCAAGTTTTCTTGCTTTTTCATGGTTATTTGCCAAATTTTGTGAGTTTGTGTTTTCTGAAAACGGTTGTGACTTCGATGAACGCTTTGATAATTATATTGTTTTCAACACCCATCTAGCTTATATTAACCATCTAGACTTCAAATTGAATAGTGGTTTTGCAAAAATGAAAACTACCTAAAAGTATCTAAAATCGACTGGAAATCACGAAATAAGCATTTCCAAGTTTTGTTGCTTTTTCATGGTTTTTTGCCAAATTTTGTGAGTTTGTGTTTTCTGAAAACGGTTGTGACTTCGATGAACGCTTTGAGAAATATAATGTTTTCAACACCCATCTCGCTTATATTAACCATCTAGACTTCTAAACGAATAGTGGTATTCCAAAAACAAAAGCTACCTAAAAGTGTCTAAAATCGACTGGAAATCACGAACTGACCATTTTCAAGTTTTGTTGCTTTTTCATGGTTATTTGCCAAATTTTGTGATTTTGTGTTTTCTGAAAACGGTTGTGACTTCGATGAACGCTTTGAGAAATATAATGTTTTCAACACCCATCTAGCTTATATTAACCATCTAGACTTCAAAACGAATAGTGGTTTTGCAAAAATGAAAACTATCTAAAAGTGTCTAAAATCGACTGGAAATCACGAAATGACCATTTTCAAGTTTTGTTGCTTTTTCATGGTTATTTGCCAAATTTTGTGAGTTTGTGTTTTCTGAAAACGGTTGTGACTTCGATGAACGCTTTGATAATTATATTGTTTTCAACACCCATCTAGCTTATATTAACCATCTAGACTTCAAAACGAATAGTGGTTTTGCAAAAATGAAAACTACCTAAAAGTGTCTAAAATCGACTGGAAATCACGAAATGACCATTTTCAAGTTTTGTTGCTTTGTCATGGTTATTTGCCAAATTTTGTGAGTTTGTGTTTTCTGAAAACGGTTGTGACTTCGATGAACGCTTTGATAAATATAATGTTTCCAACACCCATCTAGCTTATATTAACCATCTAGATTTCTAAACGAATAGTGGTTTTCCAAAAACGAAAACTACCTAAAAGTGTCTAAAATCGACTGGAAATCACGAAATAAGCATTTCCAAGTTTTGTTGCTTTTTCATGGTTTTTTGCCAAATTTTGTGTGTTTGTGTATTCTGAAAACTGTTGTGACTTCGATGAACGCTTTGATAAATATAATGTTTTCAACACCCATCTAGCTTATATTAACCATCTAGACTTCAAATTGAATAGTGGTTTTGCAAAAATGAAAACTACCTAAAAGTATCTAAAATCGACTGGAAATCACGAAATAAGCATTTCCAAGTTTTTTTGCTTTTTCATGGTTTTTTGCTAAATTTTGTGAGTTTGTGTTTTCTGAAAACGGTTGTGACTTCGATGAACGCTTTGAGAAATATAATGTTTTCAACACCCATCTAGCTTATATTAACCATCCACACTTCAAAACGAACAGTGATTTTGCAAAAATGAAAACTACCTAAAAGTGTCTAAAATCGACTGGAAATCACGAAATAAGCATTTTCAACTTTTCTTGCTTTTTCATGGTTATCTGACAAATTTTGTGATTTTGTGTTTTCTGAAAACGGTTGTGACTTCGATGAACGCTTTGAGAAATATAATGTTTTCAACACCCATCTAGCTTATATTAACCATCTAGACTTCAAAACGAATAGTGGTTTTGCAAAAATGAAAACTACCTAAAAGTGTCTAAAATCGACTGGAAATCACGAAATGACCATTTTCAAGTTTTGTTGCATTTTCATGGTTATTTGCCAAATTGTGTGAGTTTGTGTTTACTGAAAACGGCTGTGACTTCGATGAACGCTTTGAGAAATATAATGCTTCCAACACTCATCTAGCTTATATTAACCATCTAGACTTCTAAACGAATAGTGGTTTTCCAAAAACAAAAACTACCTGAAAGTGTCTAAAATCGACTGGAAATCACGAACTGACCATTTTCAAGTTTTCTTGCTTTTTCATGGTTATTTGCCAAATTTTGTGAGTTTGTGTTTTCTGAAAACGGTTGTGACTTCGATGAACGCTTTGAGAAATATAATGTTTTCAACACCCATCTAGCTTATATTAACCATCTAGACTTCTAAACGAATAGTGGTATTCCAAAAACAAAAGCTACCTAAAAGTGTCTAAAATCGACTGGAAATCACGAACTGACCATTTTCAAGTTTTGTTGCTTTTTCATGGTTATTTGCCAAATTTTGTGATTTTGTGTTTTCTGAAAACGGTTGTGACTTCGATGAACGCTTTGAGAAATATAATGTTTTCAACACCCATCTAGCTTATATTAACCATCTAGACTTCAAAACGAATAGTGGTTTTGCAAAAATGAAAACTACCTAAAAGTGTCTAAATTCGACTGGAAATCACGAAATGACCATTTTCAAGTTTTGTTGCTTTGTCATGGTTATTTGCCAAATTTTGTGAGTTTGTGTTTTCTGAAAACGGTTGTGACTTCGATGAACGCTTTGATAAATATAATGTTTCCAACACCCATCTAGCTTATATTAACCATCTAGATTTCTAAACGAATAGTGGTTTTCCAAAAACGAAAACTACCTAAAAGTGTCTAAAATCGACTGGAAATCACGAAATAAGCATTTCCAAGTTTTTTTGCTTTTTCATGGTTTTTTGCCAAATTTTGTGTGTTTGTGTATTCTGAAAACTGTTGTGACTGCGATGAACGCTTTGATAAATATAATGTTTTCAACACCCATCTAGCTTATATTAACCATCTAGACTTCAAATTGAATAGTGGTTTTGCAAAAATGAAAACTACCTAAAAGTATCTAAAATCGACTGGAAATCACGAAATAAGCATTTCCAAGTTTTTTTGCTTTTTCATGGTTTTTTGCTAAATTTTGTGAGTTTGTGTTTTCTGAAAACGGTTGTGACTTCGATGAACGCTTTGAGAAATATAATGTTTTCAACACCCATCTAGCTTATATTAACCATCCACACTTCAAAACGAACAGTGATTTTGCAAAAATGAAAACTACCTAAAAGTGTCTAAAATCGACTGGAAATCACGAAATAAGCATTTTCAACTTTTCTTGCTTTTTCATGGTTATCTGACAAATTTTGTGATTTTGTGTTTTCTGAAAACGGTTGTGACTTCGATGAACGCTTTGAGAAATATAATGTTTTCAACACCCATCTAGCTTATATTAACCATCTAGACTTCAAAACGAATAGTGGTTTTGCAAAAATGAAAACTACCTAAAAGTGTCTAAAATCGACTGGAAATCACGAAATGACCATTTTCAAGTTTTGTTGCATTTTCATGGTTATTTGCCAAATTGTGTGAGTTTGTGTTTACTGAAAACGGCTGTGACTTCGATGAACGCTTTGAGAAATATAATGTTTTCAACACCCATCTAGCTTATATTAACCATCTAGACTTCTAAACGAATAGTGGTATTCCAAAAACAAAAGCTACCTAAAAGTGTCTAAAATCGACTGGAAATCACGAACTGACCATTTTCAAGTTTTGTTGCTTTTTCATGGTTATTTGCCAAATTTTGTGATTTTGTGTTTTCTGAAAACGGTTGTGACTTCGATGAACGCTTTGAGAAATATAATGTTTTCAACACCCATCTAGCTTATATTAACCATCTAGACTTCAAAACGAATAGTGGTTTTGCAAAAATGAAAACTACCTAAAAGTGTCTAAAATCGACTGGAAATCACGAAATGACCATTTTCAAGTTTTGTTGCTTTTTCATGGTTATTTGCCAAATTTTGTGAGTTTGTGTTTTCTGAAAACGGCTGTGACTTCGATGAACGCTTTGAGAAATATAATGTTTTCAACACCCATCTAGCTTATATTAACCATCTAGACTTCAAATTGAATAGTGGTTTTGCAAAAATGAAAACTACCTAAAAGTATCTAAAATCGACTGGAAATCACGAAATAAGCATTTCCAAGTTTTGTTGCTTTTTCATGGTTTTTTGCCAAATTTTGTGTGTTTGTGTATTCTGAAAACGGTTGTGACTTCGATGAACGCTTTGAGAAATATAATGTTTTCAACACCCATCTAGCTTATATTAACCATCCACACTTCAAAACGAGTATTGGTTTTGCGAAAATGAAAACTACTTAAAAGTGTCTAAAATAGACTGGAAATCACGAAATAAGCATTTTCAAGTTTTGTTGCTTTTTCATGGTTGTTTGACAAATTTTGTGATTTTGTGTTTTCTGAAAACGGCTGTGACTTCGATGAACGCTTTGAGAAATATAATGTTTTCAACACCCATCTAGCTTATATTAACCATCTAGACTTCAAAACGAATAGTGGTTTTGCAGAAATGAAAACTACCTAAAAGTGTCTAAAATCGACTGGAAATCACGAAATGACCATTTTCAAGTTTTGTTGCTTTTTCATGGTTATTTGCCAAATTTTGTGAGTTTGTGTTTTCTGAAAACGGTTGTGACTTCGATGAACGCTTTGATAATTATATTGTTTTCAACACCCATCTAGCTTATATTAACCATCTAGACTTCAAAACGAATAGTGGTTTTGCAAAAATGAAAACTACCTAAAAGTGTCTAAAATCGACTGGAAATCACGAAATGACCATTTTCAAGTTTTGTTGCTTTGTCATGGTTATTTGCCAAATTTTGTGAGTTTGTGTTTTCTGAAAACGGTTGTGACTTCGATGAACGCTTTGATAAATATAATGTTTCCAACACCCATCTAGCTTATATTAACCATCTAGATTTCTAAACGAATAGTGGTTTTCCAAAAACGAAAACTACCTAAAAGTGTCTAAAATCGACTGGAAATCACGAAATAAGCATTTCCAAGTTTTGTTGCTTTTTCATGGTTTTTTGCCAAATTTTGTGTGTTTGTGTATTCTGAAAACGGTTGTGACTTCGATGAACGCTTTGATAAATATAATGTTTTCAACACCCATCTAGCTTATATTAACCATCTAGACTTCAAATTGAATAGTGGTTTTGCAAAAATGAAAACTACCTAAAAGTATCTAAAATCGACTGGAAATCACAAACTGACCATTTTCAAGTTTTGTTGCTTTTTCATGGTTATTTGACAAATTTTGTGACTTCGATGAACGCTTTGATAAATATAATGTTTCCAACACCCATCTAGCTTATATTAACCATCTAGATTTCTAAACGAATAGTGGTTTTCCAAAAACGAAAACTACCTAAAAGTGTCTAAAATCGACTGGAAATCACGAAATAAGCATTTCCAAGTTTTGTTGCTTTTTCATGTTTTTTTGCCAAATTTTGTGTGTTTGTGTATTCTGAAAACGGTTGTGACTTCGATGAACGCTTTGATAAATATAATGTTTTCAACACCCATCTAGCTTATATTAACCATCCACACTTCAAAACGAACAGTGATTTTGCAAAAATGAAAACTACCTAAAAGTGTCTAAAATCGACTGGAAATCACGAAATAAGCATTTTCAACTTTTCTTGCTTTTTCATGGTTATCTGACAAATTTTGTGAGTTTGTGTTTTCTGAAAACGGTTGTGACTTTGATGAACGCTTTGAGAAATATAATGTTTTCAACACCCATCTAGCTTATATTAACCATCCACACTTCAAAACGAGTATTGGTTTTGCGAAAATGAAAACTTCTTAAAAGTGTCTAAAATAGACTGGAAATCACGAAATAAGCATTTTCAAGTTTTGTTGCTTTTTCATGGTTGTTTGACAAATTTTGTGATTTTGTGTTTTCTGAAAACGGTTGTGACTTCGATGAACGCTTTGAGAAATATAATGTTTTCAACACCCATCTAGCTTATATTAACCATCTAGACTTCAAAACGAATAGTGGTTTTGCAAAAATGAAAACTACCTAAAAGTGTCTAAAATCGACTGGAAATCACGAAATGACCATTTTCAAGTTTTGTTGCTTTTTCATGGTTATTTGCCAAATTTTGTGAGTTTGTGTTTTCTGAAAACGGCTGTGACTTTGATGAACGCTTTGAGAAATATAATGTTTCCAACACCCATCTAGCTTATATTAACCATCTAGACTTCAAAACGAATAGTGGTTTTGCAAAAATGAAAACTATCTAAAAGTGTCTAAAATCGACTGGAAATCACGAAATGACCATTTTCAAGTTTTGTTGCTTTGTCATGGTTTTTTGCCAAATTTTGTGTGTTTGTGTATTCTGAAAACGGTTGTGACTTCGATGAACGCTTTGAGAAATATAATGTTTTCAACACCCATCTAGCTTATATTAACCATCTAGACTTCAAAACGAATAGTGGTTTTGCAAAAATGAAAACTATCTAAAAGTGTCTAAAATCGACTGGAAATCACGAAATGACCATTTTCAAGTTTTGTTGCTTTGTCATGGTTTTTTGCCAAATTTTGTGTGTGTGTGTATTCTGAAAACGGTTGTGACTTCGATGAACGCTTTGAGAAATATAATGTTTTCAACACCCATCTAGCTTATATTAACCATCCACACTTCAAAACGAGTATTGGTTTTGCGAAAATGAAAACTTCTTAAAAGTGTCTAAAATAGACTGGAAATCACGAAATAAGCATTTTCAAGTTTTGTTGCTTTTTCATGGTTGTTTGCCAAATTTTGTGAGTTTGTGTTTTCTGAAAACGGTTGTGACTTCGATGAACGGTTTCATAAATATAATGTTTTCAACACACAACTAGCTTATATTAACCATCTAGACTTCAAAACGAACAGTGATTTTGCAAAAATGAAAACTACCTAAAAGTGTCTAAAATCGACTGGAAATCACGAAATAAGCATTTTCAACTTTTCTTGCTTTTTCATGGTTATCTGATAAATTTTGTGAGTTTGTGTTTTCTGAAAACGGTTGTGACTTCGATGAACGCTTTGAGAAATATAATGTTTTCAACACCCATCTAGCTTATATTAACCATCCACACTTCAAAACGAGTATTGGTTTTGCGAAAATGAAAACTTCTTAAAAGTGTCTAAAATAGACTGGAAATCACGAAATAAGCATTTTCAAGTTTTGTTGCATTTTCATGGTTGTTTGACAAATTTTATGATTTTGTGTTTACTGAAAACGGTTGTGACTTCGATGAACGCTTTGAGAAATATAATGTTTCCAACATCCATCTAGCTTATATTAACCATCTAGACTTCTAAACGAATAGTGGTTTTCCAAAAACAAAAACTACCTAAAAGTGTCTAAAATCGACTGGAAATCACGAAATGACCATTTTCAAGTTTTGTTGCTTTTTCATGGTTTTTTGCCAAATTTGGTGATTTTGTGTTTTCTGAAAACGGTTGTGACTTCGATGAACGCTTTGAGAAATATAATGTTTTCAACACCCATCTAGCTTATATTAACCATCTAGACTTCAAAACGAATAGTGGTTTTGCAAAAATGAGAACTACCTAAAAGTGTCTAAAATCGACTGGAAATCACGAAATGACCATTTTCAAGTTTTGTTGCTTTGTCATGGTTATTTGCCAAATTTTGTGAGTTTGTGTTTTCTGAAAACGGTTGTGACTTCGATGAACGCTTTGATAAATATAATGTTTCCAACACCCATCTAGCTTATATTAACCATCTAGATTTCTAAACGAATAATGGTTTTCCAAAAACGAAAACTACCTAAAAGTGTCTAAAATCGACTGGAAATCACGAAATAAGCATTTCCAAGTTTTGTTGCTTTTTCATGGTTTTTTGCCAAATTTTGTGTGTTTGTGTATTCTGAAAACGGTTGTGACTTCGATGAACGCTTTGATAAATATAATGTTTTCAACACCCATCTAGCTTATATTAACCATCTAGACTTCAAATTGAATAGTGGTTTTGCAAAAATGAAAACTACTTAAAAGTGTCTAAAATAGACTGGAAATCACGAAATAAGCATTTTCAAGTTTTGTTGCTTTTTCATGGTTGTTTGACAAATTTTGTGATTTTGTGTTTTCTGAAAACGGTTGTGACTTCGATGAACGCTTTGAGAAATATAATGTTTTCAACACCCATCTAGCTTATATTAACCATCTAGACTTCAAAACGAATAGTGGTTTTGCAAAAATGAAAACTACCTAAAAGTGTCTAAAATCGACTGGAAATCACGAACTGACCATTTTCAAGTTTTGTTGCTTTTTCATGGTTATTTGCCAAATTTTGTGAGTTTGTGTTTTCTGAAAACGGTTGTGACTTCGATGAACGCTTTGATAATTATAATGTTTTCAACACCCATCTAGCTTATATTAACCATCTAGACTTCAAATTGAATAGTGGTTTTGCAAAAATGAAAACTACCTAAAAGTATCTAAAATCGACTGGAAATCACGAAATAAGCATTTTCAGGTTTTGTTGCTTTTTCATGCTTATTTGCCAAATTTTGTGAGTTTGTGTTTTCTGAAAACTGTTGTGACTTCGATGAACGCTTTGAGAAATATAATGTTTTCAACACCCATCTAGCTTATATTAACCATATAGACTTCAAAACGAATAGTGGTTTTGCAAAAATGAAAACTACCTAAAAGTGTCTAAAATCGACTGGAAATCACGAACTGACCATTTTCAAGTTTTGTTGCTTTTTCATGGTTATTTGCCAAATTTTGTGAGTTTGTGTTTTCTGAAAACGGTTGTGACTTCGATGAACGCTTTGAGAAATATAATGTTTCCAACACCCATGTAGCTTATATTAACCATCTAGACTTCTAAACGAATAGTGGTTTTCCAAAAACGAAAACTACCTAAAAGTGTCTAAAATCGACTGGAAATCACGAAATAAGCATTTTCAAGTTTTGTTGCTTTTTCATGGTTATTTGCCAAATTTTGTGAGTTTGTGTTTTCTGAAAACGGTTGTGACTTCGATGAACGCTTTGAGAAATATAATGTTTCCAACACCCATCTAGCTTATATTAACCATCTAGACTTCAAAACGAATAGTGGTTTTGCAAAAATGAAAACTACCTAAAAGTGTCTAAAATCGACTGGAAATCACGAAATGACCATTTTCAAGTTTTGTTGCTTTGTCATGGTTATTTCCCAAATTTTGTGAGTTTGTGTTTTCTGAAAACGGTTGTGACTTCGATGAACGCTTTGATAAATATAATGTTTCCAACACCCATCTAGCTTATATTAACCATCTAGATTTCTAAACGAATAGTGGTTTTCCAAAAACGAAAACTACCTAAAAGTGTCTAAAATCGACTGGAAATCACGAAATAAGCATTTCCAAGTTTTGTTGCTTTTTCATGTTTTTTTGCCAAATTTTGTGTGTTTGTGTATTCTGAAAACGGTTGTGACTTCGATGAACGCTTTGATAAATATAATGTTTTCAACACCCATCTAGCTTATATTAACCATCCACACTTCAAAACGAACAGTGATTTTGCAAAAATGAAAACTACCTAAAAGTGTCTAAAATCGACTGGAAATCACGAAATAAGCATTTTCAACTTTTCTTGCTTTTTCATGGTTATCTGACAAATTTTGTGAGTTTGTGTTTTCTGAAAACGGTTGTGACTTTGATGAACGCTTTGAGAAATATAATGTTTTCAACACCCATCTAGCTTATATTAACCATCCACACTTCAAAACGAGTATTGGTTTTGCGAAAATGAAAACTTCTTAAAAGTGTCTAAAATAGACTGGAAATCACGAAATAAGCATTTTCAAGTTTTGTTGCTTTTTCATGCTTATTTGCCAAATTTTGTGAGTTTGTGTTTTCTGAAAACTGTTGTGACTTCGATGAACGCTTTGAGAAATATAATGTTTTCAACACCCATCTAGCTTATATTAACCATATAGACTTCAAAACGAATAGTGGTTTTGCAAAAATGAAAACTACCTAAAAGTGTCTAAAATCGACTGGAAATCACGAACTGACCATTTTCAAGTTTTGTTGCTTTTTCATGGTTATTTGCCAAATTTTGTGAGTTTGTGTTTTCTGAAAACGGTTGTGACTTCGATGAACGCTTTGAGAAATATAATGTTTCCAACACCCATGTAGCTTATATTAACCATCTAGACTTCTAAACGAATAGTGGTTTTCCAAAAACGAAAACTACCTAAAAGTGTCTAAAATCGACTGGAAATCACGAAATAAGCATTTTCAAGTTTTGTTGCTTTTTCATGGTTATTTGCCAAATTTTGTGAGTTTGTGTTTTCTGAAAACGGTTGTGACTTCGATGAACGCTTTGAGAAATATAATGTTTCCAACACCCATCTAGCTTATATTAACCATCTAGACTTCAAAACGAATAGTGGTTTTGCAAAAATGAAAACTACCTAAAAGTGTCTAAAATCGACTGGAAATCACGAAATGACCATTTTCAAGTTTTGTTGCTTTGTCATGGTTATTTCCCAAATTTTGTGAGTTTGTGTTTTCTGAAAACGGTTGTGACTTCGATGAACGCTTTGATAAATATAATGTTTCCAACACCCATCTAGCTTATATTAACCATCTAGATTTCTAAACGAATAGTGGTTTTCCAAAAACGAAAACTACCTAAAAGTGTCTAAAATCGACTGGAAATCACGAAATAAGCATTTCCAAGTTTTGTTGCTTTTTCATGTTTTTTTGCCAAATTTTGTGTGTTTGTGTATTCTGAAAACGGTTGTGACTTCGATGAACGCTTTGATAAATATAATGTTTTCAACACCCATCTAGCTTATATTAACCATCCACACTTCAAAACGAACAGTGATTTTGCAAAAATGAAAACTACCTAAAAGTGTCTAAAATCGACTGGAAATCACGAAATAAGCATTTTCAACTTTTCTTGCTTTTTCATGGTTATCTGACAAATTTTGTGAGTTTGTGTTTTCTGAAAACGGTTGTGACTTTGATGAACGCTTTGAGAAATATAATGTTTTCAACACCCATCTAGCTTATATTAACCATCCACACTTCAAAACGAGTATTGGTTTTGCGAAAATGAAAACTTCTTAAAAGTGTCTAAAATAGACTGGAAATCACGAAATAAGCATTTTCAAGTTTTGTTGCATTTTCATGGTTGTTTGACAAATTTTATGATTTTGTGTTTACTGAAAACGGTTGTGACTTCGATGAACGCTTTGAGAAATATAATGTTTCCAACATCCATCTAGCTTATATTAACCATCTAGACTTCTAAACGAATAGTGGTTTTCCAAAAACAAAAACTACCTAAAAGTGTCTAAAATCGACTGGAAATCACGAAATGACCATTTTCAAGTTTTGTTGCTTTTTCATGGTTTTTTGCCAAATTTGGTGATTTTGTGTTTTCTGAAAACGGTTGTGACTTCGATGAACGCTTTGAGAAATATAATGTTTTCAACACCCATCTAGCTTATATTAACCATCTAGACTTCAAAACGAATAGTGGTTTTGCAAAAATGAGAACTACCTAAAAGTGTCTAAAATCGACTGGAAATCACGAAATGACCATTTTCAAGTTTTGTTGCTTTGTCATGGTTATTTGCCAAATTTTGTGAGTTTGTGTTTTCTGAAAACGGTTGTGACTTCGATGAACGCTTTGATAAATATAATGTTTCCAACACCCATCTAGCTTATATTAACCATCTAGATTTCTAAACGAATAATGGTTTTCCAAAAACGAAAACTACCTAAAAGTGTCTAAAATCGACTGGAAATCACGAAATAAGCATTTCCAAGTTTTGTTGCTTTTTCATGGTTTTTTGCCAAATTTTGTGTGTTTGTGTATTCTGAAAACGGTTGTGACTTCGATGAACGCTTTGATAAATATAATGTTTTCAACACCCATCTAGCTTATATTAACCATCTAGACTTCAAATTGAATAGTGGTTTTGCAAAAATGAAAACTACTTAAAAGTGTCTAAAATAGACTGGAAATCACGAAATAAGCATTTTCAAGTTTTGTTGCTTTTTCATGGTTGTTTGACAAATTTTGTGATTTTGTGTTTTCTGAAAACGGTTGTGACTTCGATGAACGCTTTGAGAAATATAATGTTTTCAACACCCATCTAGCTTATATTAACCATCTAGACTTCAAAACGAATAGTGGTTTTGCAAAAATGAAAACTACCTAAAAGTGTCTAAAATCGACTGGAAATCACGAACTGACCATTTTCAAGTTTTGTTGCTTTTTCATGGTTATTTGCCAAATTTTGTGAGTTTGTGTTTTCTGAAAACGGTTGTGACTTCGATGAACGCTTTGATAATTATAATGTTTTCAACACCCATCTAGCTTATATTAACCATCTAGACTTCAAATTGAATAGTGGTTTTGCAAAAATGAAAACTACCTAAAAGTATCTAAAATCGACTGGAAATCACGAAATAAGCATTTTCAGGTTTTGTTGCTTTTTCATGCTTATTTGCCAAATTTTGTGAGTTTGTGTTTTCTGAAAACTGTTGTGACTTCGATGAACGCTTTGAGAAATATAATGTTTTCAACACCCATCTAGCTTATATTAACCATATAGACTTCAAAACGAATAGTGGTTTTGCAAAAATGAAAACTACCTAAAAGTGTCTAAAATCGACTGGAAATCACGAACTGACCATTTTCAAGTTTTGTTGCTTTTTCATGGTTATTTGCCAAATTTTGTGAGTTTGTGTTTTCTGAAAACGGTTGTGACTTCGATGAACGCTTTGAGAAATATAATGTTTCCAACACCCATGTAGCTTATATTAACCATCTAGACTTCTAAACGAATAGTGGTTTTCCAAAAACGAAAACTACCTAAAAGTGTCTAAAATCGACTGGAAATCACGAAATAAGCATTTTCAAGTTTTGTTGCTTTTTCATGGTTATTTGCCAAATTTTGTGAGTTTGTGTTTTCTGAAAACGGTTGTGACTTCGATGAACGCTTTGAGAAATATAATGTTTCCAACACCCATCTAGCTTATATTAACCATCTAGACTTCAAAACGAATAGTGGTTTTGCAAAAATGAAAACTACCTAAAAGTGTCTAAAATCGACTGGAAATCACGAAATGACCATTTTCAAGTTTTGTTGCTTTGTCATGGTTATTTCCCAAATTTTGTGAGTTTGTGTTTTCTGAAAACGGTTGTGACTTCGATGAACGCTTTGATAAATATAATGTTTCCAACACCCATCTAGCTTATATTAACCATCTAGATTTCTAAACGAATAGTGGTTTTCCAAAAACGAAAACTACCTAAAAGTGTCTAAAATCGACTGGAAATCACGAAATAAGCATTTCCAAGTTTTGTTGCTTTTTCATGTTTTTTTGCCAAATTTTGTGTGTTTGTGTATTCTGAAAACGGTTGTGACTTCGATGAACGCTTTGATAAATATAATGTTTTCAACACCCATCTAGCTTATATTAACCATCCACACTTCAAAACGAACAGTGATTTTGCAAAAATGAAAACTACCTAAAAGTGTCTAAAATCGACTGGAAATCACGAAATAAGCATTTTCAACTTTTCTTGCTTTTTCATGGTTATCTGACAAATTTTGTGAGTTTGTGTTTTCTGAAAACGGTTGTGACTTTGATGAACGCTTTGAGAAATATAATGTTTTCAACACCCATCTAGCTTATATTAACCATCCACACTTCAAAACGAGTATTGGTTTTGCGAAAATGAAAACTTCTTAAAAGTGTCTAAAATAGACTGGAAATCACGAAATAAGCATTTTCAAGTTTTGTTGCTTTTTCATGGTTGTTTGACAAATTTTGTGATTTTGTGTTTTCTGAAAACGGTTGTGACTTCGATGAACGCTTTGAGAAATATAATGTTTTCAACACCCATCTAGCTTATATTAACCATCTAGACTTCAAAACGAATAGTGGTTTTGCAAAAATGAAAACTACCTAAAAGTGTCTAAAATCGACTGGAAATCACGAAATGACCATTTTCAAGTTTTGTTGCTTTTTCATGGTTATTTGCCAAATTTTGTGAGTTTGTGTTTTCTGAAAACGGCTGTGACTTCGATGAACGCTTTGAGAAATATAATGTTTCCAACACCCATCTAGCTTATATTAACCATCTAGACTTCTAAACGAATAGTGGTATTCCAAAAACAAAAGCTACCTAAAAGTGTCTAAAATCGACTGGAAATCACGAACTGACCATTTTCAAGTTTTGTTGCTTTTTCATGGTTATTTGCCAAATTTTGTGATTTTGTGTTTTCTGAAAACGGTTGTGACTTCGATGAACGCTTTGAGAAATATAATGTTTTCAACACCCATCTAGCTTATATTAACCATCTAGACTTCAAATTGAATAGTGGTTTTGCAAAAATGAAAACTACCTAAAAGTATCTAAAATCGACTGGAAATCACGAAATAAGCATTTTCAGGTTTTGTTGCTTTTTCATGCTTATTTGCCAAATTTTGTGAGTTTGTGTTTTCTGAAAACTGTTGTGACTTCGATGAACGCTTTGAGAAATATAATGTTTTCAACACCCATCTAGCTTATATTAACCATATAGACTTCAAAACGAATAGTGGTTTTGCAAAAATGAAAACTACCTAAAAGTGTCTAAAATCGACTGGAAATCACGAACTGACCATTTTCAAGTTTTGTTGCTTTTTCATGGTTATTTGCCAAATTTTGTGAGTTTGTGTTTTCTGAAAACGGTTGTGACTTCGATGAACGCTTTGAGAAATATAATGTTTCCAACACCCATGTAGCTTATATTAACCATCTAGACTTCTAAACGAATAGTGGTTTTCCAAAAACGAAAACTACCTAAAAGTGTCTAAAATCGACTGGAAATCACGAAATAAGCATTTTCAAGTTTTGTTGCTTTTTCATGGTTATTTGCCAAATTTTGTGAGTTTGTGTTTTCTGAAAACGGTTGTGACTTCGATGAACGCTTTGAGAAATATAATGTTTCCAACACCCATCTAGCTTATATTAACCATCTAGACTTCAAAACGAATAGTGGTTTTGCAAAAATGAAAACTACCTAAAAGTGTCTAAAATCGACTGGAAATCACGAAATGACCATTTTCAAGTTTTGTTGCTTTGTCATGGTTATTTCCCAAATTTTGTGAGTTTGTGTTTTCTGAAAACGGTTGTGACTTCGATGAACGCTTTGATAAATATAATGTTTCCAACACCCATCTAGCTTATATTAACCATCTAGATTTCTAAACGAATAGTGGTTTTCCAAAAACGAAAACTACCTAAAAGTGTCTAAAATCGACTGGAAATCACGAAATAAGCATTTCCAAGTTTTGTTGCTTTTTCATGTTTTTTTGCCAAATTTTGTGTGTTTGTGTATTCTGAAAACGGTTGTGACTTCGATGAACGCTTTGATAAATATAATGTTTTCAATACCCATCTAGCTTATATTAACCATCCACACTTCAAAACGAACAGTGATTTTGCAAAAATGAAAACTACCTAAAAGTGTCTAAAATCGACTGGAAATCACGAAATAAGCATTTTCAACTTTTCTTGCTTTTTCATGGTTATCTGACAAATTTTGTGAGTTTGTGTTTTCTGAAAACGGTTGTGACTTTGATGAACGCTTTGAGAAATATAATGTTTTCAACACCCATCTAGCTTATATTAACCATCCACACTTCAAAACGAGTATTGGTTTTGCGAAAATGAAAACTTCTTAAAAGTGTCTAAAATAGACTGGAAATCACGAAATAAGCATTTTCAAGTTTTGTTGCTTTTTCATGGTTGTTTGACAAATTTTGTGATTTTGTGTTTTCTGAAAACGGTTGTGACTTCGATGAACGCTTTGAGAAATATAATGTTTTCAACACCCATCTAGCTTATATTAACCATCTAGACTTCAAAACGAATAGTGGTTTTGCAAAAATGAAAACTACCTAAAAGTGTCTAAAATCGACTGGAAATCACGAAATGACCATTTTCAAGTTTTGTTGCTTTTTCATGGTTATTTGCCAAATTTTGTGAGTTTGTGTTTTCTGAAAACGGCTGTGACTTCGATGAACGCTTTGAGAAATATAATGTTTCCAACACCCATCTAGCTTATATTAACCATCTAGACTTCAAATTGAATAGTGGTTTTGCAAAAATGAAAACTACCTAAAAGTATCTAAAATCGACTGGAAATCACGAAATAAGCATTTTCAGGTTTTGTTGCTTTTTCATGCTTATTTGCCAAATTTTGTGAGTTTGTGTTTTCTGAAAACTGTTGTGACTTCGATGAACGCTTTGAGAAATATAATGTTTTCAACACCCATCTAGCTTATATTAACCATATAGACTTCAAAACGAATAGTGGTTTTGCAAAAATGAAAACTACCTAAAAGTGTCTAAAATCGACTGGAAATCACGAACTGACCATTTTCAAGTTTTGTTGCTTTTTCATGGTTATTTGCCAAATTTTGTGAGTTTGTGTTTTCTGAAAACGGTTGTGACTTCGATGAACGCTTTGAGAAATATAATGTTTCCAACACCCATGTAGCTTATATTAACCATCTAGACTTCTAAACGAATAGTGGTTTTCCAAAAACGAAAACTACCTAAAAGTGTCTAAAATCGACTGGAAATCACGAAATAAGCATTTTCAAGTTTTGTTGCTTTTTCATGGTTATTTGCCAAATTTTGTGAGTTTGTGTTTTCTGAAAACGGTTGTGACTTCGATGAACGCTTTGAGAAATATAATGTTTCCAACACCCATCTAGCTTATATTAACCATCTAGACTTCAAAACGAATAGTGGTTTTGCAAAAATGAAAACTACCTAAAAGTGTCTAAAATCGACTGGAAATCACGAAATGACCATTTTCAAGTTTTGTTGCTTTGTCATGGTTATTTCCCAAATTTTGTGAGTTTGTGTTTTCTGAAAACGGTTGTGACTTCGATGAACGCTTTGATAAATATAATGTTTCCAACACCCATCTAGCTTATATTAACCATCTAGATTTCTAAACGAATAGTGGTTTTCCAAAAACGAAAACTACCTAAAAGTGTCTAAAATCGACTGGAAATCACGAAATAAGCATTTCCAAGTTTTGTTGCTTTTTCATGTTTTTTTGCCAAATTTTGTGTGTTTGTGTATTCTGAAAACGGTTGTGACTTCGATGAACGCTTTGATAAATATAATGTTTTCAATACCCATCTAGCTTATATTAACCATCCACACTTCAAAACGAACAGTGATTTTGCAAAAATGAAAACTACCTAAAAGTGTCTAAAATCGACTGGAAATCACGAAATAAGCATTTTCAACTTTTCTTGCTTTTTCATGGTTATCTGACAAATTTTGTGAGTTTGTGTTTTCTGAAAACGGTTGTGACTTTGATGAACGCTTTGAGAAATATAATGTTTTCAACACCCATCTAGCTTATATTAACCATCCACACTTCAAAACGAGTATTGGTTTTGCGAAAATGAAAACTTCTTAAAAGTGTCTAAAATAGACTGGAAATCACGAAATAAGCATTTTCAAGTTTTGTTGCTTTTTCATGGTTGTTTGACAAATTTTGTGATTTTGTGTTTTCTGAAAACGGTTGTGACTTCGATGAACGCTTTGAGAAATATAATGTTTTCAACACCCATCTAGCTTATATTAACCATCTAGACTTCAAAACGAATAGTGGTTTTGCAAAAATGAAAACTACCTAAAAGTGTCTAAAATCGACTGGAAATCACGAAATGACCATTTTCAAGTTTTGTTGCTTTTTCATGGTTATTTGCCAAATTTTGTGAGTTTGTGTTTTCTGAAAACGGCTGTGACTTCGATGAACGCTTTGAGAAATATAATGTTTCCAACACCCATCTAGCTTATATTAACCATCTAGACTTCTAAACGAATAGTGGTATTCCAAAAACAAAAGCTACCTAAAAGTGTCTAAAATCGACTGGAAATCACGAACTGACCATTTTCAAGTTTTGTTGCTTTTTCATGGTTATTTGCCAAATTTTGTGATTTTGTGTTTTCTGAAAACGGTTGTGACTTCGATGAACGCTTTGAGAAATATAATGTTTTCAACACCCATCTAGCTTATATTAACCATCCACACTTCAAAACGAGTATTGGTTTTGCGAAAATGAAAACTTCTTAAAAGTGTCTAAAATAGACTGGAAATCACGAAATAAGCATTTTCAAGTTTTGTTGCTTTTTCATGGTTGTTTGCCAAATTTTGTGAGTTTGTGTTTTCTGAAAACGGTTGTGACTTCGATGAACGGTTTCATAAATATAATGTTTTCAACACACAACTAGCTTATATTAACCATCTAGACTTCAAAACGAACAGTGATTTTGCAAAAATGAAAACTACCTAAAAGTGTCTAAAATCGACTGGAAATCACGAAATAAGCATTTTCAACTTTTCTTGCTTTTTCATGGTTATCTGACAAATTTTGTGAGTTTGTGTTTTCTGAAAACGGTTGTGACTTCGATGAACGCTTTGAGAAATATAATGTTTTCAACACCCATCTAGCTTATATTAACCATCCACACTTCAAAACGAGTATTGGTTTTGCGAAAATGAAAACTTCTTAAAAGTGTCTAAAATAGACTGGAAATCACGAAATAAGCATTTTCAAGTTTTGTTGCATTTTCATGGTTGTTTGACAAATTTTATGATTTTGTGTTTACTGAAAACGGTTGTGACTTCGATGAACGCTTTGAGAAATATAATGTTTCCAACACCCATCTAGCTTATATTAACCATCTAGACTTCAAATTGAATAGTGGTTTTGCAAAAATGAAAACTACCTAAAAGTATCTAAAATCGACTGGAAATCACGAAATAAGCATTTCCAAGTTTTGTTGCTTTTTCATGGTTTTTTGCCAAATTTTGTGTGTTTGTGTATTCTGAAAACGGTTGTGACTTCGATGAACGCTTTGAGAAATATAATTTTTTCAACACACATCTAGCTTATATTAACCATCCACACTTCAAAACGAGTATTGGTTTTGCGAAAATGAAAACTTCTTAAAAGTGTCTAAAATAGACTGGAAATCACGAAATAAGCATTTTCAAGTTTTGTTGCTTTTTCATGGTTGTTTGCCAAATTTTGTGAGTTTGTGTTTTCTGAAAACGGTTGTGACTTCGATGAACGCTTTCATAAATATAATGTTTTCAACACCCATCTAGCTTATATTAACCATCTAGACTTCAAATCAAATAGTGGTTTTGCAAAAATGAAAACTACCTAAAAGTATCTAAAATCGACTGGAAATCACGAAATAAGCATTTTCAAGTTTTGTTGCTTTTTCATGGTTATTTGCCAAATTTTGTGAGTTTGTGTATTCTGAAAACGGTTGTGACTTCGATGAACGCTTCGATAAATATAATGTTTCCAACACACAACTAGCTTATATTAACCATCTAGACTTCAAAACGAACAGTGATTTTGCAAAAATGAAAACTACCTAAAAGTGTCTAAAATCGACTGGAAATCACGAAATAAGCATTTTCAACTTTTCTTGCTTTTTCATGGATATCTGACAAATTTTGTGAGTTTGTGTTTTCTGAAAACGGTTGTGACTTCGATGAACGCTTTGAGAAATATAATGTTTCCAACACCCATCTAGCTTATATTAACCATCTAGACTTCAAAACGAATAGTGGTTTTGCAAAAATGAAAACTACCTAAAAGTGTCTAAAATCGACTGGAAATCACGAAATGACCATTTTCAAGTTTTGTTGCTTTGTCATGGTTATTTCCCAAATTTTGTGAGTTTGTGTTTTCTGAAAACGGTTGTGACTTCGATGAACGCTTTGATAAATATAATGTTTCCAACACCCATCTAGCTTATATTAACCATCTAGATTTCTAAACGAATAGTGGTTTTCCAAAAACGAAAACTACCTAAAAGTGTCTAAAATCGACTGGAAATCACGAAATAAGCATTTCCAAGTTTTGTTGCTTTTTCATGTTTTTTTGCCAAATTTTGTGTGTTTGTGTATTCTGAAAACGGTTGTGACTTCGATGAACGCTTTGATAAATATAATGTTTTCAACACCCATCTAGCTTATATTAACCATCCACACTTCAAAACGAACAGTGATTTTGCAAAAATGAAAACTACCTAAAAGTGTCTAAAATCGACTGGAAATCACGAAATAAGCATTTTCAACTTTTCTTGCTTTTTCATGGTTATCTGACAAATTTTGTGAGTTTGTGTTTTCTGAAAACGGTTGTGACTTTGATGAACGCTTTGAGAAATATAATGTTTTCAACACCCATCTAGCTTATATTAACCATCCACACTTCAAAACGAGTATTGGTTTTGCGAAAATGAAAACTTCTTAAAAGTGTCTAAAATAGACTGGAAATCACGAAATAAGCATTTTCAAGTTTTGTTGCTTTTTCATGGTTGTTTGACAAATTTTGTGATTTTGTGTTTTCTGAAAACGGTTGTGACTTCGATGAACGCTTTGAGAAATATAATGTTTTCAACACCCATCTAGCTTATATTAACCATCTAGACTTCAAAACGAATAGTGGTTTTGCAAAAATGAAAACTACCTAAAAGTGTCTAAAATCGACTGGAAATCACGAAATGACCATTTTCAAGTTTTGTTGCTTTTTCATGGTTATTTGCCAAATTTTGTGAGTTTGTGTTTTCTGAAAACGGCTGTGACTTCGATGAACGCTTTGAGAAATATAATGTTTCCAACACCCATCTAGCTTATATTAACCATCTAGACTTCTAAACGAATAGTGGTATTCCAAAAACGAAAGCTACCTAAAAGTGTCTAAAATCGACTGGAAATCACGAACTTTCATGGTTATTTGCCAAATTTTGTGATTTTGTGTTTTCTGAAAACGGTTGTGACTTCGATGAACGCTTTGAGAAATATAATGTTTTCAACACCCATCTAGCTTATATTAACCATCTAGACTTCAAAACGAATAGTGGTTTTGCAAAAATGAAAACTATCTAAAAGTGTCTAAAATCGACTGGAAATCACGAAATGACCATTTTCAAGTTTTGTTGCTTTGTCATGGTTTTTTGCCAAATTTTGTGTGTTTGTGTATTCTGAAAACGGTTGTGACTTCGATGAACGCTTTGAGAAATATAATGTTTTCAACACCCATCTAGCTTATATTAACCATCCACACTTCAAAACGAGTATTGGTTTTGCGAAAATGAAAACTTCTTAAAAGTGTCTAAAATAGACTGGAAATCACGAAATAAGCATTTTCAAGTTTTGTTGCTTTTTCATGGTTGTTTGCCAAATTTTGTGAGTTTGTGTTTTCTGAAAACGGTTGTGACTTCGATGAACGGTTTCATAAATATAATGTTTTCAACACACAACTAGCTTATATTAACCATCTAGACTTCAAAACGAACAGTGATTTTGCAAAAATGAAAACTACCTAAAAGTGTCTAAAATCGACTGGAAATCACGAAATAAGCATTTTCAACTTTTCTTGCTTTTTCATGGTTATCTGACAAATTTTGTGAGTTTGTGTTTTCTGAAAACGGTTGTGACTTCGATGAACGCTTTGAGAAATATAATGTTTTCAACACCCATCTAGCTTATATTAACCATCCACACTTCAAAACGAGTATTGGTTTTGCGAAAATGAAAACTTCTTAAAAGTGTCTAAAATAGACTGGAAATCACGAAATAAGCATTTTCAAGTTTTGTTGCATTTTCATGGTTGTTTGACAAATTTTATGATTTTGTGTTTACTGAAAACGGTTGTGACTTCGATGAACGCTTTGAGAAATATAATGTTTCCAACATCCATCTAGCTTATATTAACCATCTAGACTTCTAAACGAATAGTGGTTTTCCAAAAACAAAAACTACCTAAAAGTGTCTAAAATCGACTGGAAATCACGAAATGACCATTTTCAAGTTTTGTTGCTTTTTCATGGTTTTTTGCCAAATTTGGTGATTTTGTGTTTTCTGAAAACGGTTGTGACTTCGATGAACGCTTTGAGAAATATAATGTTTTCAACACCCATCTAGCTTATATTAACCATCTAGACTTCAAAACGAATAGTGGTTTTGCAAAAATGAGAACTACCTAAAAGTGTCTAAAATCGACTGGAAATCACGAAATGACCATTTTCAAGTTTTGTTGCTTTGTCATGGTTATTTGCCAAATTTTGTGAGTTTGTGTTTTCTGAAAACGGTTGTGACTTCGATGAACGCTTTGATAAATATAATGTTTCCAACACCCATCTAGCTTATATTAACCATCTAGATTTCTAAACGAATAGTGGTTTTCCAAAAACGAAAACTACCTAAAAGTGTCTAAAATCGACTGGAAATCACGAAATAAGCATTTCCAAGTTTTGTTGCTTTTTCATGGTTTTTTGCCAAATTTTGTGTGTTTGTGTATTCTGAAAACGGTTGTGACTTCGATGAACGCTTTGATAAATATAATGTTTTCAACACCCATCTAGCTTATATTAACCATCTAGACTTCAAATTGAATAGTGGTTTTGCAAAAATGAAAACTACTTAAAAGTGTCTAAAATAGACTGGAAATCACGAAATAAGCATTTTCAAGTTTTGTTGCTTTTTCATGGTTGTTTGACAAATTTTGTGATTTTGTGTTTTCTGAAAACGGTTGTGACTTCGATGAACGCTTTGAGAAATATAATGTTTTCAACACCCATCTAGCTTATATTAACCATCTAGACTTCAAAACGAATAGTGGTTTTGCAAAAATGAAAACTACCTAAAAGTGTCTAAAATCGACTGGAAATCACGAACTAACCATTTTCAAGTTTTGTTGCTTTTTCATGGTTATTTGCCAAATTTTGTGAGTTTGTGTTTTCTGAAAACGGTTGTGGCTTCGATGAACGCTTTGATAATTATAATGTTTTCAACACCCATCTAGCTTATATTAACCATCTAGACTTCAAATTGAATAGTGGTTTTGCAAAAATGAAAACTACCTAAAAGTATCTAAAATCGACTGGAAATCACGAAATAAGCATTTTCAGGTTTTGTTGCTTTTTCATGCTTATTTGCCAAATTTTGTGAGTTTGTGTTTTCTGAAAACTGTTGTGACTTCGATGAACGCTTTGAGAAATATAATGTTTTCAACACCCATCTAGCTTATATTAACCATATAGACTTCAAAACGAATAGTGGTTTTGCAAAAATGAAAACTACCTAAAAGTGTCTAAAATCGACTGGAAATCACGAACTGACCATTTTCAAGTTTTGTTGCTTTTTCATGGTTATTTGCCAAATTTTGTGAGTTTGTGTTTTCTGAAAACGGTTGTGACTTCGATGAACGCTTTGAGAAATATAATGTTTCCAACACCCATGTAGCTTATATTAACCATCTAGACTTCTAAACGAATAGTGGTTTTCCAAAAACGAAAACTACCTAAAAGTGTCTAAAATCGACTGGAAATCACGAAATAAGCATTTTCAAGTTTTGTTGCTTTTTCATGGTTATTTGCCAAATTTTGTGAGTTTGTGTTTTCTGAAAACGGTTGTGACTTCGATGAACGCTTTGAGAAATATAATGTTTTCAACACCCATCTAGCTTATATTAACCATCTAGACTTCAAAACGAATAGTGATTTTGCAAAAATGAAAACTACCTAAAAGTGTCTAAAATCGACTGGAAATCACGAAATGACCATTTTCAAGTTTTGTTGCTTTTTCATGGTTATTTGCCAAATTTTGTGAGTTTGTGTTTTCTGAAAACGGCTGTGACTTCGATGAACGCTTTGAGAAATATAATGTTTCCAACACCCATCTAGCTTATATTAACCATCTAGACTTCTAAACGAATAGTGGTTTTCCAAAAACAAAAACTACCTAAAAGTGTCTAAAATCGACTGGAAATCACGAACTGACCATTTTAAAGTTTTGTTGCTTTTTCATGGTTATTTGCCAAATTTTGTGAGTTTGTTTTCTGAAAACGGTTGTGACTTCGATGAACGCTTTCATAAATATAATGTTTTCAACACCCATCTAGCTTATATTAACCATCTAGACTTCAAATTGAATAGTGGTTTTGCAAAAATGAAAACTACCTAAAAGTATCTAAAATCGACTGGAAATCACGAAATAAGCATTTCCAAGTTTTGTTGCTTTTTCATGGTTTTTTGCCAAATTTTGTGAGTTTGTGTATTCTGAAAACGGTTGTGACTTCGATGAACGCTTTGAGAAATATAATGTTTTCAACACCCATCTAGCTTATATTAACCATCTAGACTTCAAAACGAATAGTGGTTTTGCAAAAATGAAAACTACCTAAAAGTGTCTAAAATCGACTGGAAATCACGAAATAAGCATTTCCAAGTTTTGTTGCTTTTTCATGGTTTTTTGCCAAATTTTGTGTGTTTGTGTATTCTGAAAACGGTTGTGACTTCGATGAACGCTTTGAGAAATATAATGTTTTCAACACACATCTAGCTTATATTAACCATCCACACTTCAAAACGAGTATTGGTTTTGCGAAAATGAAAACTTCTTAAAAGTGTCTAAAATAGACTGGAAATCACGAAATAAGCATTTTCAAGTTTTGTTGCTTTTTCATGGTTGTTTGCCAAATTTTGTGAGTTTGTGTTTTCTGAAAACGGTTGTGACTTCGATGAACGCTTTCATAAATATAATGTTTTCAACACCCATCTAGCTTATATTAACCATCTAGACTTCAAATCAAATAGTGGTTTTGCAAAAATGAAAACTACCTAAAAGTATCTAAAATCGACTGGAAATCACGAAATAAGCATTTTCAAGTTTTGTTGCTTTTTCATGGTTATTTGCCAAATTTTGTGTGTTTGTGTATTCTGAAAACGGTTGTGACTTCGATGAACGCTTTGATAAATATAATGTTTTCAACACCCATCTAGCTTATATTAACCATCTAGATTTCTAAACGAATAGTGGTTTTCCAAAAACGAAAACTACCTAAAAGTGTCTAAAATCGACTGGAAATCACGAAATAAGCATTTCCAAGTTTTGTTGCTTTTTCATGGTTTTTTGCCAAATTTTGTGTGTTTGTGTATTCTGAAAACGGTTGTGACTTCGATGAACGCTTTGATAAATATAATGTTTTCAACACCCATCTAGCTTATATTAACCATCTAGACTTCAAATTGAATAGTGGTTTTGCAAAAATGAAAACTACTTAAAAGTGTCTAAAATAGACTGGAAATCACGAAATAAGCATTTTCAAGTTTTGTTGCTTTTTCATGGTTGTTTGACAAATTTTGTGATTTTGTGTTTTCTGAAAACGGTTGTGACTTCGATGAACGCTTTGAGAAATATAATGTTTTCAACACCCATCTAGCTTATATTAACCATCTAGACTTCAAAACGAATAGTGGTTTTGCAAAAATGAAAACTACCTAAAAGTGTCTAAAATCGACTGGAAATCACGAACTGACCATTTTCAAGTTTTGTTGCTTTTTCATGGTTATTTGCCAAATTTTGTGAGTTTGTGTTTTCTGAAAACGGTTGTGGCTTCGATGAACGCTTTGATAATTATAATGTTTTCAACACCCATCTAGCTTATATTAACCATCTAGACTTCAAATTGAATAGTGGTTTTGCAAAAATGAAAACTACCTAAAAGTATCTAAAATCGACTGGAAATCACGAAATAAGCATTTTCAGGTTTTGTTGCTTTTTCATGCTTATTTGCCAAATTTTGTGAGTTTGTGTTTTCTGAAAACTGTTGTGACTTCGATGAACGCTTTGAGAAATATAATGTTTTCAACACCCATCTAGCTTATATTAACCATCTAGACTTCAAAACGAATAGTGGTTTTGCAAAAATGAAAACTACCTAAAAGTGTCTAAAATCGACTGGAAATCACGAACTGACCATTTTCAAGTTTTGTTGCTTTTTCATGGTTATTTGCCAAATTTTGTGAGTTTGTGTTTTCTGAAAACGGTTGTGACTTCGATGAACGCTTTGAGAAATATAATGTTTCCAACACCCATGTAGCTTATATTAACCATCTAGACTTCTAAACGAATAGTGGTTTTCCAAAAACGAAAACTACCTAAAAGTGTCTAAAATCGACTGGAAATCACGAAATAAGCATTTTCAAGTTTTGTTGCTTTTTCATGGTTATTTGCCAAATTTTGTGAGTTTGTGTTTTCTGAAAACGGTTGTGACTTCGATGAACGCTTTGAGAAATATAATGTTTTCAACACCCATCTAGCTTATATTAACCATCTAGACTTCAAAACGAATAGTGATTTTGCAAAAATGAAAACTACCTAAAAGTGTCTAAAATCGACTGGAAATCACGAAATGACCATTTTCAAGTTTTGTTGCTTTTTCATGGTTATTTGCCAAATTTTGTGAGTTTGTGTTTTCTGAAAACGGCTGTGACTTCGATGAACGCTTTGAGAAATATAATGTTTCCAACACCCATCTAGCTTATATTAACCATCTAGACTTCTAAACGAATAGTGGTTTTCCAAAAACAAAAACTACCTAAAAGTGTCTAAAATCGACTGGAAATCACGAACTGACCATTTTAAAGTTTTGTTGCTTTTTCATGGTTATTTGCCAAATTTTGTGAGTTTGTTTTCTGAAAACGGTTGTGACTTCGATGAACGCTTTCATAAATATAATGTTTTCAACACCCATCTAGCTTATATTAACCATCTAGACTTCAAATTGAATAGTGGTTTTGCAAAAATGAAAACTACCTAAAAGTATCTAAAATCGACTGGAAATCACGAAATAAGCATTTCCAAGTTTTGTTGCTTTTTCATGGTTTTTTGCCAAATTTTGTGAGTTTGTGTATTCTGAAAACGGTTGTGACTTCGATGAACGCTTTGAGAAATATAATGTTTTCAACACCCATCTAGCTTATATTAACCATCTAGACTTCAAAACGAATAGTGGTTTTGCAAAAATGAAAACTACCTAAAAGTGTCTAAAATCGACTGGAAATCACGAAATAAGCATTTCCAAGTTTTGTTGCTTTTTCATGGTTTTTTGCCAAATTTTGTGTGTTTGTGTATTCTGAAAACGGTTGTGACTTCGATGAACGCTTTGAGAAATATAATGTTTTCAACACACATCTAGCTTATATTAACCATCCACACTTCAAAACGAGTATTGGTTTTGCGAAAATGAAAACTCCTTAAAAGTGTCTAAAATAGACTGGAAATCACGAAATAAGCATTTTCAAGTTTTGTTGCTTTTTCATGGTTGTTTGCCAAATTTTGTGAGTTTGTGTTTTCTGAAAACGGTTGTGACTTCGATGAACGCTTTCATAAATATAATGTTTTCAACACCCATCTAGCTTATATTAACCATCTAGACTTCAAATCAAATAGTGGTTTTGCAAAAATGAAAACTACCTAAAAGTATCTAAAATCGACTGGAAATCACGAAATAAGCATTTTCAAGTTTTGTTGCTTTTTCATGGTTATTTGCCAAATTTTGTGAGTTTGTGTATTCTGAAAACGGTTGTGACTTCGATGAACGCTTCGATAAATATAATGTTTCCAACACACAACTAGCTTATATTAACCATCTAGACTTCAAAACGAACAGTGATTTTGCAAAAATGAAAACTACCTAAAAGTGTCTAAAATCGACTGGAAATCACGAAATAAGCATTTTCAACTTTTCTTGCTTTTTCATGGTTATCTGACAAATTTTGTGAGTTTGTGTTTTCTGAAAACGGTTGTGACTTCGATGAACGCTTTGAGAAATATAATGTTTCCAACACCCATCTAGCTTATATTAACCATCTAGACTTCAAAACGAATAGTGGTTTTGCAAAAATGAAAACTACCTAAAAGTGTCTAAAATCGACTGGAAATCACGAAATGACCATTTTCAAGTTTTGTTGCTTTGTCATGTTTTTTTGCCAAATTTTGTGTGTTTGTGTATTCTGAAAACGGTTGTGACTTCGATGAACGCTTTGATAAATATAATGTTTTCAACACCCATCTAGCTTATATTAACCATCCACACTTCAAAACGAACAGTGATTTTGCAAAAATGAAAACTACCTAAAAGTGTCTAAAATAGACTGGAAATCACGAAATAAGCATTTTCAACTTTTCTTGCTTTTTCATGGTTATCTGACAAATTTTGTGAGTTTGTGTTTTCTGAAAACGGTTGTGACTTTGATGAACGCTTTGAGAAATATAATGTTTTCAACACCCATCTAGCTTATATTAACCATCCACACTTCAAAACGAGTATTGGTTTTGCGAAAATGAAAACTTCTTAAAAGTGTCTAAAATAGACTGGAAATCACGAAATAAGCATTTTCAAGTTTTGTTGCTTTTTCATGGTTGTTTGACAAATTTTGTGATTTTGTGTTTTCTGAAAACGGTTGTGACTTCGATGAACGCTTTGAGAAATATAATGTTTTCAACACCCATCTAGCTTATATTAACCATCTAGACTTCAAAACGAATAGTGGTTTTGCAAAAATGAAAACTACCTAAAAGTGTCTAAAATCGACTGGAAATCACGAAATGACCATTTTCAAGTTTTGTTGCTTTTTCATGGTTATTTGCCAAATTTTGTGAGTTTGTGTTTTCTGAAAACGGCTGTGACTTCGATGAACGCTTTGAGAAATATAATGTTTCCAACACCCATCTAGCTTATATTAACCATCTAGACTTCTAAACGAATAGTGGTATTCCAAAAACGAAAGCTACCTAAAAGTGTCTAAAATCGACTGGAAATCACGAACTGACCATTTTCAAGTTTTGTTGCTTTTTCATGGTTATTTGCCAAATTTTGTGATTTTGTGTTTTCTGAAAACGGTTGTGACTTCGATGAACGCTTTGAGAAATATAATGTTTTCAACACCCATCTAGCTTATATTAACCATCTAGACTTCAAAACGAATAGTGGTTTTGCAAAAATGAAAACTATCTAAAAGTGTCTAAAATCGACTGGAAATCACGAAATGACCATTTTCAAGTTTTGTTGCTTTTTCATGGTTATTTGCCAAATTTTGTGAGTTTGTGTTTTCTGAAAACGGTTGTGACTTCGATGAACGCTTTGAGAAATATAATGTTTTCAACACCCATCTAGCTTATATTAACCATCTAGACTTCAAAACGAATAGTGATTTTGCAAAAATGAAAACTACCTAAAAGTGTCTAAAATCGACTGGAAATCACGAAATGACCATTTTCAAGTTTTGTTGCTTTTTCATGGTTATTTGCCAAATTTTGTGAGTTTGTGTTTTCTGAAAACGGCTGTGACTTCGATGAACGCTTTGAGAAATATAATGTTTCCAACACCCATCTAGCTTATATTAACCATCTAGACTTCTAAACGAATAGTGGTTTTCCAAAAACAAAAACTACCTAAAAGTGTCTAAAATCGACTGGAAATCACGAACTGACCATTTTAAAGTTTTGTTGCTTTTTCATGGTTATTTGCCAAATTTTGTGAGTTTGTTTTCTGAAAACGGTTGTGACTTCGATGAACGCTTTCATAAATATAATGTTTTCAACACCCATCTAGCTTATATTAACCATCTAGACTTCAAATTGAATAGTGGTTTTGCAAAAATGAAAACTACCTAAAAGTATCTAAAATCGACTGGAAATCACGAAATAAGCATTTCCAAGTTTTGTTGCTTTTTCATGGTTTTTTGCCAAATTTTGTGAGTTTGTGTATTCTGAAAACGGTTGTGACTTCGATGAACGCTTTGAGAAATATAATGTTTTCAACACCCATCTAGCTTATATTAACCATCTAGACTTCAAAACGAATAGTGGTTTTGCAAAAATGAAAACTACCTAAAAGTGTCTAAAATCGACTGGAAATCACGAAATAAGCATTTCCAAGTTTTGTTGCTTTTTCATGGTTTTTTGCCAAATTTTGTGTGTTTGTGTATTCTGAAAACGGTTGTGACTTCGATGAACGCTTTGAGAAATATAATGTTTTCAACACACATCTAGCTTATATTAACCATCCACACTTCAAAACGAGTATTGGTTTTGCGAAAATGAAAACTTCTTAAAAGTGTCTAAAATAGACTGGAAATCACGAAATAAGCATTTTCAAGTTTTGTTGCTTTTTCATGGTTGTTTGCCAAATTTTGTGAGTTTGTGTTTTCTGAAAACGGTTGTGACTTCGATGAACGCTTTCATAAATATAATGTTTTCAACACCCATCTAGCTTATATTAACCATCTAGACTTCAAATCAAATAGTGGTTTTGCAAAAATGAAAACTATCTAAAAGTGTCTAAAATCGACTGGAAATCACGAAATGACCATTTTCAAGTTTTGTTGCTTTTTCATGGTTATTTGCCAAATTTTGTGAGTTTGTGTTTTCTGAAAACGGTTGTGACTTCGATGAACGCTTTGAGAAATATAATGTTTTCAACACCCATCTAGCTTATATTAACCATCTAGACTTCAAAACGAATAGTGATTTTGCAAAAATGAAAACTACCTAAAAGTGTCTAAAATCGACTGGAAATCACGAAATGACCATTTTCAAGTTTTGTTGCTTTTTCATGGTTATTTGCCAAATTTTGTGAGTTTGTGTTTTCTGAAAACGGCTGTGACTTCGATGAACGCTTTGAGAAATATAATGTTTCCAACACCCATCTAGCTTATATTAACCATCTAGACTTCTAAACGAATAGTGGTTTTCCAAAAACAAAAACTACCTAAAAGTGTCTAAAATCGACTGGAAATCACGAACTGACCATTTTAAAGTTTTGTTGCTTTTTCATGGTTATTTGCCAAATTTTGTGAGTTTGTTTTCTGAAAACGGTTGTGACTTCGATGAACGCTTTCATAAATATAATGTTTTCAACACCCATCTAGCTTATATTAACCATCTAGACTTCAAATTGAATAGTGGTTTTGCAAAAATGAAAACTACCTAAAAGTATCTAAAATCGACTGGAAATCACGAAATAAGCATTTCCAAGTTTTGTTGCTTTTTCATGGTTTTTTGCCAAATTTTGTGAGTTTGTGTATTCTGAAAACGGTTGTGACTTCGATGAACGCTTTGAGAAATATAATGTTTTCAACACCCATCTAGCTTATATTAACCATCTAGACTTCAAAACGAATAGTGGTTTTGCAAAAATGAAAACTACCTAAAAGTGTCTAAAATCGACTGGAAATCACGAAATAAGCATTTCCAAGTTTTGTTGCTTTTTCATGGTTTTTTGCCAAATTTTGTGTGTTTGTGTATTCTGAAAACGGTTGTGACTTCGATGAACGCTTTGAGAAATATAATGTTTTCAACACACATCTAGCTTATATTAACCATCCACACTTCAAAACGAGTATTGGTTTTGCGAAAATGAAAACTTCTTAAAAGTGTCTAAAATAGACTGGAAATCACGAAATAAGCATTTTCAAGTTTTGTTGCTTTTTCATGGTTGTTTGCCAAATTTTGTGAGTTTGTGTTTTCTGAAAACGGTTGTGACTTCGATGAACGCTTTCATAAATATAATGTTTTCAACACCCATCTAGCTTATATTAACCATCTAGACTTCAAATCAAATAGTGGTTTTGCAAAAATGAAAACTACCTAAAAGTATCTAAAATCGACTGGAAATCACGAAATAAGCATTTTCAAGTTTTGTTGCTTTTTCATGGTTATTTGCCAAATTTTGTGAGTTTGTGTATTCTGAAAACGGTTGTGACTTCGATGAACGCTTCGATAAATATAATGTTTCCAACACACAACTAGCTTATATTAACCATCTAGACTTCAAAACGAACAGTGATTTTGCAAAAATGAAAACTACCTAAAAGTGTCTAAAATCGACTGGAAATCACGAAATAAGCATTTTCAACTTTTCTTGCTTTTTCATGGTTATCTGACAAATTTTGTGAGTTTGTGTTTTCTGAAAACGGTTGTGACTTCGATGAACGCTTTGAGAAATATAATGTTTCCAACACCCATCTAGCTTATATTAACCATCTAGACTTCAAAACGAATAGTGGTTTTGCAAAAATGAAAACTACCTAAAAGTGTCTAAAATCGACTGGAAATCACGAAATGACCATTTTCAAGTTTTGTTGCTTTGTCATGTTTTTTTGCCAAATTTTGTGTGTTTGTGTATTCTGAAAACGGTTGTGACTTCGATGAACGCTTTGATAAATATAATGTTTTCAACACCCATCTAGCTTATATTAACCATCCACACTTCAAAACGAACAGTGATTTTGCAAAAATGAAAACTACCTAAAAGTGTCTAAAATAGACTGGAAATCACGAAATAAGCATTTTCAACTTTTCTTGCTTTTTCATGGTTATCTGACAAATTTTGTGAGTTTGTGTTTTCTGAAAACGGTTGTGACTTTGATGAACGCTTTGAGAAATATAATGTTTTCAACACCCATCTAGCTTATATTAACCATCCACACTTCAAAACGAGTATTGGTTTTGCGAAAATGAAAACTTCTTAAAAGTGTCTAAAATAGACTGGAAATCACGAAATAAGCATTTTCAAGTTTTGTTGCTTTTTCATGGTTGTTTGACAAATTTTGTGATTTTGTGTTTTCTGAAAACGGTTGTGACTTCGATGAACGCTTTGAGAAATATAATGTTTTCAACACCCATCTAGCTTATATTAACCATCTAGACTTCAAAACGAATAGTGGTTTTGCAAAAATGAAAACTACCTAAAAGTGTCTAAAATCGACTGGAAATCACGAAATGACCATTTTCAAGTTTTGTTGCTTTTTCATGGTTATTTGCCAAATTTTGTGAGTTTGTGTTTTCTGAAAACGGCTGTGACTTCGATGAACGCTTTGAGAAATATAATGTTTCCAACACCCATCTAGCTTATATTAACCATCTAGACTTCTAAACGAATAGTGGTATTCCAAAAACGAAAGCTACCTAAAAGTGTCTAAAATCGACTGGAAATCACGAACTGACCATTTTCAAGTTTTGTTGCTTTTTCATGGTTATTTGCCAAATTTTGTGATTTTGTGTTTTCTGAAAACGGTTGTGACTTCGATGAACGCTTTGAGAAATATAATGTTTTCAACACCCATCTAGCTTATATTAACCATCTAGACTTCAAAACGAATAGTGGTTTTGCAAAAATGAAAACTATCTAAAAGTGTCTAAAATCGACTGGAAATCACGAAATGACCATTTTCAAGTTTTGTTGCTTTGTCATGGTTTTTTGCCAAATTTTGTGTGTTTGTGTATTCTGAAAACGGTTGTGACTTCGATGAACGCTTTGAGAAATATAATGTTTTCAACACCCATCTAGCTTATATTAACCATCCACACTTCAAAACGAGTATTGGTTTTGCGAAAATGAAAACTTCTTAAAAGTGTCTAAAATAGACTGGAAATCACGAAATAAGCATTTTCAAGTTTGTTGCTTTTTCATGGTTGTTTGCCAAATTTTGTGAGTTTGTGTTTTCTGAAAACGGTTGTGACTTCGATGAACGGTTTCATAAATATAATGTTTTCAACACACAACTAGCTTATATTAACCATCTAGACTTCAAAACGAACAGTGATTTTGCAAAAATGAAAACTACCTAAAAGTGTCTAAAATCGACTGGAAATCACGAAATAAGCATTTTCAACTTTTCTTGCTTTTTCATGGTTATCTGACAAATTTTGTGAGTTTGTGTTTTCTGAAAACGGTTGTGACTTCGATGAACGCTTTGAGAAATATAATGTTTTCAACACCCATCTAGCTTATATTAACCATCCACACTTCAAAACGAGTATTGGTTTTGCGAAAATGAAAACTTCTTAAAAGTGTCTAAAATAGACTGGAAATCACGAAATAAGCATTTTCAAGTTTTGTTGCATTTTCATGGTTGTTTGACAAATTTTATGATTTTGTGTTTACTGAAAACGGTTGTGACTTCGATGAACGCTTTGAGAAATATAATGTTTCCAACATCCATCTAGCTTATATTAACCATCTAGACTTCTAAACGAATAGTGGTTTTCCAAAAACAAAAACTACCTAAAAGTGTCTAAAATCGACTGGAAATCACGAAATGACCATTTTCAAGTTTTGTTGCTTTTTCATGGTTTTTTGCCAAATTTGGTGATTTTGTGTTTTCTGAAAACGGTTGTGACTTCGATGAACGCTTTGAGAAATATAATGTTTTCAACACCCATCTAGCTTATATTAACCATCTAGACTTCAAAACGAATAGTGGTTTTGCAAAAATGAGAACTACCTAAAAGTGTCTAAAATCGACTGGAAATCACGAAATGACCATTTTCAAGTTTTGTTGCTTTGTCATGGTTATTTGCCAAATTTTGTGAGTTTGTGTTTTCTGAAAACGGTTGTGACTTCGATGAACGCTTTGATAAATATAATGTTTCCAACACCCATCTAGCTTATATTAACCATCTAGATTTCTAAACGAATAGTGGTTTTCCAAAAACGAAAACTACCTAAAAGTGTCTAAAATCGACTGGAAATCACGAAATAAGCATTTCCAAGTTTTGTTGCTTTTTCATGGTTTTTTGCCAAATTTTGTGTGTTTGTGTATTCTGAAAACGGTTGTGACTTCGATGAACGCTTTGATAAATATAATGTTTTCAACACCCATCTAGCTTATATTAACCATCTAGACTTCAAATTGAATAGTGGTTTTGCAAAAATGAAAACTACTTAAAAGTGTCTAAAATAGACTGGAAATCACGAAATAAGCATTTTCAAGTTTTGTTGCTTTTTCATGGTTGTTTGACAAATTTTGTGATTTTGTGTTTTCTGAAAACGGTTGCGACTTCGATGAACGCTTTGAGAAATATAATGTTTTCAACACCCATCTAGCTTATATTAACCATCTAGACTTCAAAACGAATAGTGGTTTTGCAAAAATGAAAACTACCTAAAAGTGTCTAAAATCGACTGGAAATCACGAACTGACCATTTTCAAGTTTTGTTGCTTTTTCATGGTTATTTGCCAAATTTTGTGAGTTTGTGTTTTCTGAAAACGGTTGTGGCTTCGATGAACGCTTTGATAATTATAATGTTTTCAACACCCATCTAGCTTATATTAACCATCTAGACTTCAAATTGAATAGTGGTTTTGCAAAAATGAAAACTACCTAAAAGTATCTAAAATCGACTGGAAATCACGAAATAAGCATTTTCAGGTTTTGTTGCTTTTTCATGCTTATTTGCCAAATTTTGTGAGTTTGTGTTTTCTGAAAACTGTTGTGACTTCGATGAACGCTTTGAGAAATATAATGTTTTCAACACCCATCTAGCTTATATTAACCATATAGACTTCAAAACGAATAGTGGTTTTGCAAAAATGAAAACTACCTAAAAGTGTCTAAAATCGACTGGAAATCACGAACTGACCATTTTCAAGTTTTGTTGCTTTTTCATGGTTATTTGCCAAATTTTGTGAGTTTGTGTTTTCTGAAAACGGTTGTGACTTCGATGAACGCTTTGAGAAATATAATGTTTCCAACACCCATGTAGCTTATATTAACCATCTAGACTTCTAAACGAATAGTGGTTTTCCAAAAACGAAAACTACCTAAAAGTGTCTAAAATCGACTGGAAATCACGAAATAAGCATTTTCAAGTTTTGTTGCTTTTTCATGGTTATTTGCCAAATTTTGTGAGTTTGTGTTTTCTGAAAACGGTTGTGACTTCGATGAACGCTTTGAGAAATATAATGTTTTCAACACCCATCTAGCTTATATTAACCATCTAGACTTCAAAACGAATAGTGATTTTGCAAAAATGAAAACTACCTAAAAGTGTCTAAAATCGACTGGAAATCACGAAATGACCATTTTCAAGTTTTGTTGCTTTTTCATGGTTATTTGCCAAATTTTGTGAGTTTGTGTTTTCTGAAAACGGCTGTGACTTCGATGAACGCTTTGAGAAATATAATGTTTCCAACACCCATCTAGCTTATATTAACCATCTAGACTTCTAAACGAATAGTGGTTTTCCAAAAACAAAAACTACCTAAAAGTGTCTAAAATCGACTGGAAATCACGAACTGACCATTTTCAAGTTTTGTTGCATTTTCATGGTTGTTTGACAAATTTTATGATTTTGTGCTTACTGAAAACGGTTGTGACTTCGATGAACGCTTTGAGAAATATAATGTTTCCAACACCCATCTAGCTTATATTAACCATCTAGACTTCAAAACGAATAGTGGTTTTGCAAAAATGAGAACTACCTAAAAGTGTCTAAAATCGACTGGAAATCACGAAATGACCATTTTCAAGTTTTGTTGCTTTGTCATGGTTATTTGCCAAATTTTGTGAGTTTGTGTTTTCTGAAAACGGTTGTGACTTCGATGAACGCTTTGATAAATATAATGTTTCCAACACCCATCTAGCTTATATTAACCATCTAGATTTCTAAACGAATAGTGGTTTTCCAAAAACGAAAACTACCTAAAAGTGTCTAAAATCGACTGGAAATCACGAAATGACCATTTTCAAGTTTTGTTGCTTTGTCATGGTTATTTGCCAAATTTTGTGAGTTTGTGTTTTCTGAAAACGGTTGTGACTTCGATGAACGCTTTGAGAAATATAATGTTTCCAACACCCATGTAGCTTATATTAACCATCTAGACTTCTAAACGAATAGTGGTTTTCCAAAAACGAAAACTACCTAAAAGTGTCTAAAATCGACTGGAAATCACGAAATAAGCATTTTCAAGTTTTGTTGCTTTTTCATGGTTATTTGCCAAATTTTGTGAGTTTGTGTTTTCTGAAAACGGTTGTGACTTCGATGAACGCTTTGAGAAATATAATGTTTTCAACACCCATCTAGCTTATATTAACCATCTAGACTTCAAAACGAATAGTGATTTTGCAAAAATGAAAACTACCTAAAAGTGTCTAAAATCGACTGGAAATCACGAAATGACCATTTTCAAGTTTTGTTGCTTTTTCATGGTTATTTGCCAAATTTTGTGAGTTTGTGTTTTCTGAAAACGGCTGTGACTTCGATGAACGCTTTGAGAAATATAATGTTTCCAACACCCATCTAGCTTATATTAACCATCTAGACTTCTAAACGAATAGTGGTTTTCCAAAAACAAAAACTACCTAAAAGTGTCTAAAATCGACTGGAAATCACGAACTGACCATTTTAAAGTTTTGTTGCTTTTTCATGGTTATTTGCCAAATTTTGTGAGTTTGTTTTCTGAAAACGGTTGTGACTTCGATGAACGCTTTCATAAATATAATGTTTTCAACACCTAGCTTATATTAACCATCTAGACTTCAAATTGAATAGTGGTTTTGCAAAAATGAAAACTACCTAAAAGTATCTAAAATCGACTGGAAATCACGAAATAAGCATTTCCAAGTTTTGTTGCTTTTTCATGGTTTTTTGCCAAATTTTGTGAGTTTGTGTATTCTGAAAACGGTTGTGACTTCGATGAACGCTTTGAGAAATATAATGTTTTCAACACCCATCTAGCTTATATTAACCATCTAGACTTCAAAACGAATAGTGGTTTTGCAAAAATGAAAACTACCTAAAAGTGTCTAAAATCGACTGGAAATCACGAAATAAGCATTTCCAAGTTTTGTTGCTTTTTCATGGTTTTTTGCCAAATTTTGTGAGTTTGTGTATTCTGAAAACGGTTGTGACTTCGATGAACGCTTTGAGAAATATAATGTTTTCAACACCCATCTAGCTTATATTAACCATCTAGACTTCAAAACGAATAGTGGTTTTGCAAAAATGAAAACTATCTAAAAGTGTCTAAAATCGACTGGAAATCACGAAATGACCATTTTCAAGTTTTGTTGCTTTGTCATGGTTTTTTGCCAAATTTTGTGTGTTTGTGTATTCTGAAAACGGTTGTGACTTCGATGAACGCTTTGAGAAATATAATGTTTTCAACACCCATCTAGCTTATATTAACCATCCACACTTCAAAACGAGTATTGGTTTTGCGAAAATGAAAACTTCTTAAAAGTGTCTAAAATAGACTGGAAATCACGAAATAAGCATTTTCAAGTTTTGTTGCTTTTTCATGGTTGTTTGCCAAATTTTGTGAGTTTGTGTTTTCTGAAAACGGTTGTGACTTCGATGAACGGTTTCATAAATATAATGTTTTCAACACCCATCTAGCTTATATTAACCATCTAGACTTCAAATCGAATAGTGGTTTTGCAAAAATGAAAACTACCTAAAAGTATCTAAAATCGACTGGAAATCACGAAATAAGCATTTTCAAGTTTTGTTGCTTTTTCATGGTTATTTGCCAAATTTTGTGAGTTTGTGTATTCTGAAAACGGTTGTGACTTCGATGAACGCTTCGATAAATATAATGTTTCCAACACACAACTAGCTTATATTAACCATCTAGACTTCAAAACGAACAGTGATTTTGCAAAAATGAAAACTACCTAAAAGTGTCTAAAATCGACTGGAAATCACGAAATAAGCATTTTCAACTTTTCTTGCTTTTTCATGGTTATCTGACAAATTTTGTGAGTTTGTGTTTTCTGAAAACGGTTGTGACTTCGATGAACGCTTTGAGAAATATAATGTTTTCAACACCCATCTAGCTTATATTAACCATCCACACTTCAAAACGAGTATTGGTTTTGCGAAAATGAAAACTTCTTAAAAGTGTCTAAAATAGACTGGAAATCACGAAATAAGCATTTTCAAGTTTTGTTGCATTTTCATGGTTGTTTGACAAATTTTATGATTTTGTGCTTACTGAAAACGGTTGTGACTTCGATGAACGCTTTGAGAAATATAATGTTTCCAACACCCATCTAGCTTATATTAACCATCTAGACTTCAAAACGAATAGTGGTTTTGCAAAAATGAGAACTACCTAAAAGTGTCTAAAATCGACTGGAAATCACGAAATGACCATTTTCAAGTTTTGTTGCTTTGTCATGGTTATTTGCCAAATTTTGTGAGTTTGTGTTTTCTGAAAACGGTTGTGACTTCGATGAACGCTTTGATAAATATAATGTTTCCAACACCCATCTAGCTTATATTAACCATCTAGATTTCTAAACGAATAGTGGTTTTCCAAAAACGAAAACTACCTAAAAGTGTCTAAAATCGACTGGAAATCACGAAATAAGCATTTCCAAGTTTTGTTGCTTCTTCATGGTTTTTTGCCAAATTTTGTGTGTTTGTGTATTCTGAAAACGGTTGTGACTTCGATGAACGCTTTGATAAATATAATGTTTTCAACACCCATCTAGCTTATATTAACCATCTAGACTTCAAATTGAATAGTGGTTTTGCAAAAATGAAAACTACTTAAAAGTGTCTAAAATAGACTGGAAATCACGAAATAAGCATTTTCAAGTTTTGTTGCTTTTTCATGGTTGTTTGACAAATTTTGTGATTTTGTGTTTTCTGAAAACGGTTGTGACTTCGATGAACGCTTTGAGAAATATAATGTTTTCAACACCCATCTAGCTTATATTAATCATCTAGACTTCAAATTGAATAGTGGTTTTGCAAAAATGAAAACTACCTAAAAGTATGTAAAATCGACTGGAAATCACGAAATAAGCATTTTCAGGTTTTGTTGCTTTTTCATGCTTATTTGCCAAATTTTGTGAGTTTGTGTTTTCTGAAAACTGTTGTGACTTCGATGAACGCTTTGAGAAATATAATGTTTTCAACACCCATCTAGCTTATATTAACCATATAGACTTCAAAACGAATAGTGGTTTTGCAAAAATGAAAACTACCTAAAAGTGTCTAAAATCGACTGGAAATCACGAACTGACCATTTTCAAGTTTTGTTGCTTTTTCATGGTTATTTGCCAAATTTTGTGAGTTTGTGTTTTCTGAAAACGGCTGTGACTTCGATGAACGGTTTGAGAAATATAATGTTTCCAACACCCATCTAGCTTATATTAACCATCTAGACTTCTAAACGAATAGTGGTTTTCCAAAAACAAAAACTACCTAAAAGTGTCTAAAATCGACTGGAAATCACGAACTGACCATTTTAAAGTTTTGTTGCTTTTTCATGGTTATTTGCCAAATTTTGTGAGTTTGTTTTCTGAAAACGGTTGTGACTTCGATGAACGCTTTCATAAATATAATGTTTTCAACACCCATCTAGCTTATATTAACCATCTAGACTTCAAATTGAATAGTGGTTTTGCAAAAATGAAAACTACCTAAAAGTATCTAAAATCGACTGGAAATCACGAAATAAGCATTTCCAAGTTTTGTTGCTTTTTCATGGTTTTTTGCCAAATTTTGTGAGTTTGTGTATTCTGAAAACGGTTGTGACTTCGATGAACGCTTTGAGAAATATAATGTTTTCAACACCCATCTAGCTTATATTAACCATCTAGACTTCAAAACGAATAGTGGTTTTGCAAAAATGAAAACTACCTAAAAGTGTCTAAAATCGACTGGAAATCACGAAATAAGCATTTCCAAGTTTTGTTGCTTTTTCATGGTTTTTTGCCAAATTTTGTGTGTTTGTGTATTCTGAAAACGGTTGTGACTTCGATGAACGCTTTGAGAAATATAATGTTTTCAACACCCATCTAGCTTATATTAACCATCCACACTTCAAAACGAGTATTGGTTTTGCGAAAATGAAAACTTCTTAAAAGTGTCTAAAATAGACTGGAAATCACGAAATAAGCATTTTCAAGTTTTGTTGCTTTTTCATGGTTGTTTGCCAAATTTTGTGAGTTTGTGTTTTCTGAAAACGGTTGTGACTTCGATGAACGCTTTCATAAATATAATGTTTTCAACACCCATCTAGCTTATATTAACCATCTAGACTTCAAATCGAATAGTGGTTTTGCAAAAATGAAAACTACCTAAAAGTATCTAAAATCGACTGGAAATCACGAAATAAGCATTTTCAAGTTTTGTTGCTTTTTCATGGTTATTTGCCAAATTTTGTGAGTTTGTGTATTCTGAAAACGGTTGTGACTTCGATGAACGCTTCGATAAATATAATGTTTCCAACACACAACTAGCTTATATTAACCATCTAGACTTCAAAACGAACAGTGATTTTGCAAAAATGAAAACTACCTAAAAGTGTCTAAAATCGACTGGAAATCACGAAATAAGCATTTTCAACTTTTCTTGCTTTTTCATGGTTATCTGACAAATTTTGTGAGTTTGTGTTTTCTGAAAACGGTTGTGACTTCGATGAACGCTTTGAGAAATATAATGTTTTCAACACCCATCTAGCTTATATTAACCATCCACACTTCAAAACGAGTATTGGTTTTGCGAAAATGAAAACTTCTTAAAAGTGTCTAAAATAGACTGGAAATCACGAAATAAGCATTTTCAAGTTTTGTTGCATTTTCATGGTTGTTTGACAAATTTTATGATTTTGTGCTTACTGAAAACGGTTGTGACTTCGATGAACGCTTTGAGAAATATAATGTTTCCAACACCCATCTAGCTTATATTAACCATCTAGACTTCAATACGAATAGTGGTTTTGCAAAAATGAGAACTACCTAAAAGTGTCTAAAATCGACTGGAAATCACGAAATGACCATTTTCAAGTTTTGTTGCTTTGTCATGGTTATTTGCCAAATTTTGTGAGTTTGTGTTTTCTGAAAACGGTTGTGACTTCGATGAACGCTTTGATAAATATAATGTTTCCAACACCCATCTAGCTTATATTAACCATCTAGATTTCTAAACGAATAGTGGTTTTCCAAAAACGAAAACTACCTAAAAGTGTCTAAAATCGACTGGAAATCACGAAATAAGCATTTCCAAGTTTTGTTGCTTTTTCATGGTTTTTTGCCAAATTTTGTGTGTTTGTGTATTCTGAAAACGGTTGTGACTTCGATGAACGCTTTGATAAATATAATGTTTTCAACACCCATCTAGCTTATATTAACCATCTAGACTTCAAATTGAATAGTGGTTTTGCAAAAATGAAAACTACTTAAAAGTGTCTAAAATAGACTGGAAATCACGAAATAAGCATTTTCAAGTTTTGTTGCTTTTTCATGGTTGTTTGACAAATTTTGTGATTTTGTGTTTTCTGAAAACGGTTGTGACTTCGATGAACGCTTTGAGAAATATAATGTTTTCAACACCCATCTAGCTTATATTAATCATCTAGACTTCAAATTGAATAGTGGTTTTGCAAAAATGAAAACTACCTAAAAGTATGTAAAATCGACTGGAAATCACGAAATAAGCATTTTCAGGTTTTGTTGCTTTTTCATGCTTATTTGCCAAATTTTGTGAGTTTGTGTTTTCTGAAAACTGTTGTGACTTCGATGAACGCTTTGAGAAATATAATGTTTTCAACACCCATCTAGCTTATATTAACCATATAGACTTCAAAACGAATAGTGGTTTTGCAAAAATGAAAACTACCTAAAAGTGTCTAAAATCGACTGGAAATCACGAACTGACCATTTTCAAGTTTTGTTGCTTTTTCATGGTTATTTGCCAAATTTTGTGAGTTTGTGTTTTCTGAAAACGGCTGTGACTTCGATGAACGGTTTGAGAAATATAATGTTTCCAACACCCATCTAGCTTATATTAACCATCTAGACTTCTAAACGAATAGTGGTTTTCCAAAAACAAAAACTACCTAAAAGTGTCTAAAATCGACTGGAAATCACGAACTGACCATTTTAAAGTTTTGTTGCTTTTTCATGGTTATTTGCCAAATTTTGTGAGTTTGTTTTCTGAAAACGGTTGTGACTTCGATGAACGCTTTCATAAATATAATGTTTTCAACACCCATCTAGCTTATATTAACCATCTAGACTTCAAATTGAATAGTGGTTTTGCAAAAATGAAAACTACCTAAAAGTATCTAAAATCGACTGGAAATCACGAAATAAGCATTTCCAAGTTTTGTTGCTTTTTCATGGTTTTTTGCCAAATTTTGTGAGTTTGTGTATTCTGAAAACGGTTGTGACTTCGATGAACGCTTTGAGAAATATAATGTTTTCAACACCCATCTAGCTTATATTAACCATCTAGACTTCAAAACGAATAGTGGTTTTGCAAAAATGAAAACTACCTAAAAGTGTCTAAAATCGACTGGAAATCACGAAATAAGCATTTCCAAGTTTTGTTGCTTTTTCATGGTTTTTTGCCAAATTTTGTGTGTTTGTGTATTCTGAAAACGGTTGTGACTTCGATGAACGCTTTGAGAAATATAATGTTTTCAACACCCATCTAGCTTATATTAACCATCCACACTTCAAAACGAGTATTGGTTTTGCGAAAATGAAAACTTCTTAAAAGTGTCTAAAATAGACTGGAAATCACGAAATAAGCATTTTCAAGTTTTGTTGCTTTTTCATGGTTGTTTGCCAAATTTTGTGAGTTTGTGTTTTCTGAAAACGGTTGTGACTTCGATGAACGCTTTCATAAATATAATGTTTTCAACACCCATCTAGCTTATATTAACCATCTAGACTTCAAATCGAATAGTGGTTTTGCAAAAATGAAAACTACCTAAAAGTATCTAAAATCGACTGGAAATCACGAAATAAGCATTTTCAAGTTTTGTTGCTTTTTCATGGTTATTTGCCAAATTTTGTGAGTTTGTGTATTCTGAAAACGGTTGTGACTTCGATGAACGCTTCGATAAATATAATGTTTCCAACACACAACTAGCTTATATTAACCATCTAGACTTCAAAACGAACAGTGATTTTGCAAAAATGAAAACTACCTAAAAGTGTCTAAAATCGACTGGAAATCACGAAATAAGCATTTTCAACTTTTCTTGCTTTTTCATGGTTATCTGACAAATTTTGTGAGTTTGTGTTTTCTGAAAACGGTTGTGACTTCGATGAACGCTTTGAGAAATATAATGTTTTCAACACCCATCTAGCTTATATTAACCATCCACACTTCAAAACGAGTATTGGTTTTGCGAAAATGAAAACTTCTTAAAAGTGTCTAAAATAGACTGGAAATCACGAAATAAGCATTTTCAAGTTTTGTTGCATTTTCATGGTTGTTTGACAAATTTTATGATTTTGTGCTTACTGAAAACGGTTGTGACTTCGATGAACGCTTTGAGAAATATAATGTTTCCAACACCCATCTAGCTTATATTAACCATCTAGACTTCAATACGAATAGTGGTTTTGCAAAAATGAGAACTACCTAAAAGTGTCTAAAATCGACTGGAAATCACGAAATGACCATTTTCAAGTTTTGTTGCTTTGTCATGGTTATTTGCCAAATTTTGTGAGTTTGTGTTTTCTGAAAACGGTTGTGACTTCGATGAACGCTTTGATAAATATAATGTTTCCAACACCCATCTAGCTTATATTAACCATCTAGATTTCTAAACGAATAGTGGTTTTCCAAAAACGAAAACTACCTAAAAGTGTCTAAAATCGACTGGAAATCACGAAATAAGCATTTCCAAGTTTTGTTGCTTTTTCATGGTTTTTTGCCAAATTTTGTGTGTTTGTGTATTCTGAAAACGGTTGTGACTTCGATGAACGCTTTGATAAATATAATGTTTTCAACACCCATCTAGCTTATATTAACCATCTAGACTTCAAATTGAATAGTGGTTTTGCAAAAATGAAAACTACTTAAAAGTGTCTAAAATAGACTGGAAATCACGAAATAAGCATTTTCAAGTTTTGTTGCTTTTTCATGGTTGTTTGACAAATTTTGTGATTTTGTGTTTTCTGAAAACGGTTGTGACTTCGATGAACGCTTTGAGAAATATAATGTTTTCAACACCCATCTAGCTTATATTAATCATCTAGACTTCAAATTGAATAGTGGTTTTGCAAAAATGAAAACTACCTAAAAGTATGTAAAATCGACTGGAAATCACGAAATAAGCATTTTCAGGTTTTGTTGCTTTTTCATGCTTATTTGCCAAATTTTGTGAGTTTGTGTTTTCTGAAAACTGTTGTGACTTCGATGAACGCTTTGAGAAATATAATGTTTTCAACACCCATCTAGCTTATATTAACCATATAGACTTCAAAACGAATAGTGGTTTTGCAAAAATGAAAACTACCTAAAAGTGTCTAAAATCGACTGGAAATCACGAACTGACCATTTTCAAGTTTTGTTGCTTTTTCATGGTTATTTGCCAAATTTTGTGAGTTTGTGTTTTCTGAAAACGGCTGTGACTTCGATGAACGGTTTGAGAAATATAATGTTTCCAACACCCATCTAGCTTATATTAACCATCTAGACTTCTAAACGAATAGTGGTTTTCCAAAAACAAAAACTACCTAAAAGTGTCTAAAATCGACTGGAAATCACGAACTGACCATTTTAAAGTTTTGTTGCTTTTTCATGGTTATTTGCCAAATTTTGTGAGTTTGTTTTCTGAAAACGGTTGTGACTTCGATGAACGCTTTCATAAATATAATGTTTTCAACACCCATCTAGCTTATATTAACCATCTAGACTTCAAATTGAATAGTGGTTTTGCAAAAATGAAAACTACCTAAAAGTATCTAAAATCGACTGGAAATCACGAAATAAGCATTTCCAAGTTTTGTTGCTTTTTCATGGTTTTTTGCCAAATTTTGTGAGTTTGTGTATTCTGAAAACGGTTGTGACTTCGATGAACGCTTTGAGAAATATAATGTTTTCAACACCCATCTAGCTTATATTAACCATCTAGACTTCAAAACGAATAGTGGTTTTGCAAAAATGAAAACTACCTAAAAGTGTCTAAAATCGACTGGAAATCACGAAATAAGCATTTCCAAGTTTTGTTGCTTTTTCATGGTTTTTTGCCAAATTTTGTGTGTTTGTGTATTCTGAAAACGGTTGTGACTTCGATGAACGCTTTGAGAAATATAATGTTTTCAACACCCATCTAGCTTATATTAACCATCCACACTTCAAAACGAGTATTGGTTTTGCGAAAATGAAAACTTCTTAAAAGTGTCTAAAATAGACTGGAAATCACGAAATAAGCATTTTCAAGTTTTGTTGCTTTTTCATGGTTGTTTGCCAAATTTTGTGAGTTTGTGTTTTCTGAAAACGGTTGTGACTTCGATGAACGCTTTCATAAATATAATGTTTTCAACACCCATCTAGCTTATATTAACCATCTAGACTTCAAATCGAATAGTGGTTTTGCAAAAATGAAAACTACCTAAAAGTATCTAAAATCGACTGGAAATCACGAAATAAGCATTTTCAAGTTTTGTTGCTTTTTCATGGTTATTTGCCAAATTTTGTGAGTTTGTGTATTCTGAAAACGGTTGTGACTTCGATGAACGCTTCGATAAATATAATGTTTCCAACACACAACTAGCTTATATTAACCATCTAGACTTCAAAACGAACAGTGATTTTGCAAAAATGAAAACTACCTAAAAGTGTCTAAAATCGACTGGAAATCACGAAATAAGCATTTTCAACTTTTCTTGCTTTTTCATGGTTATCTGACAAATTTTGTGAGTTTGTGTTTTCTGAAAACGGTTGTGACTTCGATGAACGCTTTGAGAAATATAATGTTTTCAACACCCATCTAGCTTATATTAACCATCCACACTTCAAAACGAGTATTGGTTTTGCGAAAATGAAAACTTCTTAAAAGTGTCTAAAATAGACTGGAAATCACGAAATAAGCATTTTCAAGTTTTGTTGCATTTTCATGGTTGTTTGACAAATTTTATGATTTTGTGCTTACTGAAAACGGTTGTGACTTCGATGAACGCTTTGAGAAATATAATGTTTCCAACACCCATCTAGCTTATATTAACCATCTAGACTTCAATACGAATAGTGGTTTTGCAAAAATGAGAACTACCTAAAAGTGTCTAAAATCGACTGGAAATCACGAAATGACCATTTTCAAGTTTTGTTGCTTTGTCATGGTTATTTGCCAAATTTTGTGAGTTTGTGTTTTCTGAAAACGGTTGTGACTTCGATGAACGCTTTGATAAATATAATGTTTCCAACACCCATCTAGCTTATATTAACCATCTAGATTTCTAAACGAATAGTGGTTTTCCAAAAACGAAAACTACCTAAAAGTGTCTAAAATCGACTGGAAATCACGAAATAAGCATTTCCAAGTTTTGTTGCTTTTTCATGGTTTTTTGCCAAATTTTGTGTGTTTGTGTATTCTGAAAACGGTTGTGACTTCGATGAACGCTTTGATAAATATAATGTTTTCAACACCCATCTAGCTTATATTAACCATCTAGACTTCAAATTGAATAGTGGTTTTGCAAAAATGAAAACTACTTAAAAGTGTCTAAAATAGACTGGAAATCACGAAATAAGCATTTTCAAGTTTTGTTGCTTTTTCATGGTTGTTTGACAAATTTTGTGATTTTGTGTTTTCTGAAAACGGTTGTGACTTCGATGAACGCTTTGAGAAATATAATGTTTTCAACACCCATCTAGCTTATATTAATCATCTAGACTTCAAATTGAATAGTGGTTTTGCAAAAATGAAAACTACCTAAAAGTATCTAAAATCGACTGGAAATCACGAAATAAGCATTTTCAGGTTTTGTTGCTTTTTCATGCTTATTTGCCAAATTTTGTGAGTTTGTGTTTTCTGAAAACTGTTGTGACTTCGATGAACGCTTTGAGAAATATAATGTTTTCAACACCCATCTAGCTTATATTAACCATATAGACTTCAAAACGAATAGTGGTTTTGCAAAAATGAAAACTACCTAAAAGTGTCTAAAATCGACTGGAAATCACGAACTGACCATTTTCAAGTTTTGTTGCTTTTTCATGGTTATTTGCCAAATTTTGTGAGTTTGTGTTTTCTGAAAACGGCTGTGACTTCGATGAACGGTTTGAGAAATATAATGTTTCCAACACCCATCTAGCTTATATTAACCATCTAGACTTCTAAACGAATAGTGGTTTTCCAAAAACAAAAACTACCTAAAAGTGTCTAAAATCGACTGGAAATCACGAACTGACCATTTTAAAGTTTTGTTGCTTTTTCATGGTTATTTGCCAAATTTTGTGAGTTTGTTTTCTGAAAACGGTTGTGACTTCGATGAACGCTTTCATAAATATAATGTTTTCAACACCCATCTAGCTTATATTAACCATCTAGACTTCAAATTGAATAGTGGTTTTGCAAAAATGAAAACTACCTAAAAGTATCTAAAATCGACTGGAAATCACGAAATAAGCATTTCCAAGTTTTGTTGCTTTTTCATGGTTTTTTGCCAAATTTTGTGAGTTTGTGTATTCTGAAAACGGTTGTGACTTCGATGAACGCTTTGAGAAATATAATGTTTTCAACACCCATCTAGCTTATATTAACCATCTAGACTTCAAAACGAATAGTGGTTTTGCAAAAATGAAAACTACCTAAAAGTGTCTAAAATCGACTGGAAATCACGAAATAAGCATTTCCAAGTTTTGTTGCTTTTTCATGGTTTTTTGCCAAATTTTGTGTGTTTGTGTATTCTGAAAACGGTTGTGACTTCGATGAACGCTTTGAGAAATATAATGTTTTCAACACCCATCTAGCTTATATTAACCATCCACACTTCAAAACGAGTATTGGTTTTGCGAAAATGAAAACTTCTTAAAAGTGTCTAAAATAGACTGGAAATCACGAAATAAGCATTTTCAAGTTTTGTTGCTTTTTCATGGTTGTTTGCCAAATTTTGTGAGTTTGTGTTTTCTGAAAACGGTTGTGACTTCGATGAACGCTTTCATAAATATAATGTTTTCAACACCCATCTAGCTTATATTAACCATCTAGACTTCAAATCGAATAGTGGTTTTGCAAAAATGAAAACTACCTAAAAGTATCTAAAATCGACTGGAAATCACGAAATAAGCATTTTCAAGTTTTGTTGCTTTTTCATGGTTATTTGCCAAATTTTGTGAGTTTGTGTATTCTGAAAACGGTTGTGACTTCGATGAACGCTTCGATAAATATAATGTTTCCAACACACAACTAGCTTATATTAACCATCTAGACTTCAAAACGAACAGTGATTTTGCAAAAATGAAAACTACCTAAAAGTGTCTAAAATCGACTGGAAATCACGAAATAAGCATTTTCAACTTTTCTTGCTTTTTCATGGTTATCTGACAAATTTTGTGAGTTTGTGTTTTCTGAAAACGGTTGTGACTTCGATGAACGCTTTGAGAAATATAATGTTTTCAACACCCATCTAGCTTATATTAACCATCCACACTTCAAAACGAGTATTGGTTTTGCGAAAATGAAAACGTCTTAAAAGTGTCTAAAATAGACTGGAAATCACGAAATAAGCATTTTCAAGTTTTGTTGCATTTTCATGGTTGTTTGACAAATTTTGTGATTTTGTGTTTTCTGAAAACGGTTGTGACTTCGATGAACGCTTTGAGAAATATAATGTTTCCAACACCCATCTAGCTTATATTAACCATCTAGACTTCAAAACGAACAGTGATTTTGCAAAAATGAAAACTACCTAAAAGTGTCTAAAATCGACTGGAAATCACGAAATGACCATTTTCAAGTTTTGTTGCTTTTTCATGGTTATTTGCCAAATTTGGTGATTTTGTGTTTTCTGAAAACGGTTGTGACTTCGATGAACGCTTTGAGAAATATAATGTTTTCAACACCCATCTAGCTTATATTAACCATCTAGACTTCAAAACGAATAGTGGTTTTGCAAAAATGAAAACTACCTAAAAGTGTCTAAAATCGACTGGAAATCACGAAATGACCATTTTCAAGTTTTGTTGCTTTGTCATGGTTATTTGCCAAATTTCGTGAGTTTGTGTTTTCTGAAAACGGTTGTGACTTCGATGAACGCTTTGATAAATATAATGTTTCCAACACCCATCTAGCTTATATTAACCATCTAGATTTCTAAACGAATAGTGGTTTTCCAAAAACGAAAACTACCTAAAAGTGTCTAAAATCGACTGGAAATCACGAAATAAGCATTTCCAAGTTTTGTTGCTTTTTCATGGTTTTTTGCCAAATTTTGTGTGATTGTGTATTCTGAAAACGGTTGTGACTTCGATGAACGCTTTGAGAAATATAATGTTTTCAACACCCATCTAGCTTATATTAACCATCCACACTTCAAAACGAGTGGTGGTTTTACTAAATTGAAAACTACCTAAAAGTGTCTAAAATCGACTGGAAATCACGAAATAAGCACTTCCAAGTTTTGTTGCTTTTTCATGGTTGTTTGACAAATTTTGTGATTTTGTGTATTCTGAAAACGGTTGTGACTTCGATGAACGCTTTGAGAAATATAATGTTTTCAACACCCATCTAGCTTATATTAACCATCTAGACTTCAAAACGAATAGAGGTTTTGCAAAAATGAAAACAACCTAAAAGTGTCTAAAATCGACTGGAAATCACGAAATGACCATTTTCAAGTTTTGTTGCTTTTTCATGGTTATGTGCCAAATTTTGTGAGTTTGTGTTTTCTGAAAACGGCTGTGACTTCGATGAACGCTTTGAGAAATATAATGTTTCCAACACCCATCTAGCTTATATTAACCATCTAGACTTCTAAACGAATAGTGGTTTTCCAAAAACAAAAACTACCTAAAAGTGTCTAAAATCGACTGGAAATCACGAAATGACCATTTTCAAGTTTTGTTGCTTTGTCATGGTTATTTGCCAAATTTTGTGAGTTTGTGTTTTCTGAAAACGGTTGTGACTTCGATGAACGCTTTGATAAATATAACGTTTCCAACACCCATCTAGCTTATATTAACCATCTAGATATCTAAACGAATAGTGGTTTTCCAAAAACGAAAACTACCTAAAAGTGTCTAAAATCGACTGGAAATCACGAAATAAGCATTTCCACGTTTTGTTGCTTTTTCATGGTTTTTTGCCAAATTTTGTGTGTTTGTGTATTCTGAAAACGGTTGTGACTTCGATGAACGCTTTGATAAATATAATGTTTTCAACACCCATCTAGCTTATATTAACCATCTAGACTTCAAATTGAATAGTGGTTTTGCAAAAATGAAAACTACCTAAAAGTATCTAAAATCGACTGGAAATCACGAAATAAGCATTTCCAAGTTTTGTTGCTTTTTCATGGTTTTTTGCCAAATTTTGTGTGTTTGTGTATTCTGAAAACGGTTGTGACTTCGATGAACGCTTTGAGAAATATAATGTTTTCAACACCCATCTAGCTTATATTAACCATCCACACTTCAAAACGAGTATTGGTTTTTCGAAAATGAAAACTACTTAAAAGTGTCTAAAATCGACTGGAAATCACGAAATGACCATTTTCAAGTTTTGTTGCTTTGTCATGGTTATTTGCCAAATTTTGTGAGTTTGTGTTTTCTGAAAACGGTTGTGACTTCGATGAACGCTTTGATAAATATAACGTTTCCAACACCCATCTAGCTTATATTAACCATCTAGATATCTAAACGAATAGTGGTTTTCCAAAAACGAAAACTACCTAAAAGTGTCTAAAATCGACTGGAAATCACGAAATAAGCATTTCCACGTTTTGTTGCTTTTTCATGGTTTTTTGCCAAATTTTGTGTGTTTGTGTATTCTGAAAACGGTTGTGACTTCGATGAACGCTTTGATAAATATAATGTTTTCAACACCCATCTAGCTTATATTAACCATCTAGACTTCAAATTGAATAGTGGTTTTGCAAAAATGAAAACTACCTAAAAGTATCTAAAATCGACTGGAAATCACGAAATAAGCATTTCCAAGTTTTGTTGCTTTTTCATGGTTTTTTGCCAAATTTTGTGTGTTTGTGTATTCTGAAAACGGTTGTGACTTCGATGAACGCTTTGAGAAATATAATGTTTTCAACACCCATCTAGCTTATATTAACCATCCACACTTCAAAACGAGTATTGGTTTTTCGAAAATGAAAACTACTTAAAAGTGTCTAAAATCGACTGGAAATCACGAAATAAGCATTTTCAAGTTTTGTTGCTTTTTCATGGTTATTTGCCAAATTTTGTGAGTTTGTGTTTTCTGAAAACGGTTGTGACTTCGATGAAAGCTTTGATAATTATAATGTTTTCAACACCCATCTAGCATATATTAACCATCTAGACTTCAAATTGAATAGTGGTTTTGCAAAAATGAAAACTACCTAAAAGTATCTAAAATCGACTGGAAATCACGAAATAAGCATTTTCAAGTTTTGTTGCTTTTTCATGGTTACTTGCCAAATTTTGTGAGTTTGTGTTTTCTGAAAACGGTTGTGACTTCGATGAACGCTTTGAGAAATATAATGTTTTCAACACCCATCTAGCTTATATTAACCATCTAGACTTCAAAACGAATAGTGGTTTTGCAAAAATGAAAACTACCTAAAAGTGTCTAAAATCGACTGGAAATCACGAACTGACCATTTTCAAGTTTTGTTGCTTTGTCATGGTTATTTGCCAAATTTTGTGAGTTTGTGTTTTCTGAAAACGGTTGTGACTTCGATGAACGCTTTGAGAAATATAATGTTTCCAACACCCATGTAGCTTATATTAACCATCTAGACTTCTAAACGAATAGTGGTTTTCCAAAAACGAAAACTACCTAAAAGTATCTAAAATCGACTGGAAATCACGAAATAAGCATTTTCAAGTTTTGTTGCTTTTTCATGGTTGTTTGCCAAATTTTGTGAGTTTGTGTTTTGTGACTTCGATGAACGCTTTCATAAATATAATGTTTTCAACACCCATCTAGCTTATATTAACCATCTAGACTTCAAAACGAATAGTGGTTTTGCAAAAATGAAAACTACCTAAAAGTGTCTAAATTCGACTGGAAATCACGAAATGTCCATTTTCAAGTTTTGTTGCTTTGTCATGGTTATTTGCCAAATTTTGTGAGTTTGTGTTTTCTGAAAACGGTTGTGACTTCGATGAACGCTTTGATAAATATAACGTTTCCAACACCCATCTAGCTTATATTAACCATCTAGATATCTAAACGAATAGTGGTTTTCCAAAAACGAAAACTACCTAAAAGTGTCTAAAATCGACTGGAAATCACGAAATAAGCATTTCCAAGTTTTGTTGCTTTTTCATGGTTTTTTGCCAAATTTTGTGTGTTTGTGTATTCTGAAAACGGTTGTGACTTCGATGAACGCTTTGATAAATATAATGTTTTCAACACCCATCTAGCTTATATTAACCATCTAGACTTCAAATTGAATAGTGGTTTTGCAAAAATGAAAACTACCTAAAAGTATCTAAAATCGACTGGAAATCACGAAATAAGCATTTCCAAGTTTTGTTGCTTTTTCATGGTTTTTTGCCAAATTTTGTGTGTTTGTGTATTCTGAAAACGGTTGTGACTTCGATGAACGCTTTGAGAAATATAATGTTTTCAACACCCATCTAGCTTATATTAACCATCCACACTTCAAAACGAGTATTGGTTTTTCGAAAATGAAAACTACTTAAAAGTGTCTAAAATCGACTGGAAATCACGAAATAAGCATTTTCAAGTTTTGTTGCTTTTTCATGCTTATTTGCCAAATTTTGTGAGTTTGTGTTTTCTGAAAACGGTTGTGACTTCGATGAACGCTTTGAGAAATATAATGTTTTCAACACCCATCTAGCTTATATTAACCATCCACACTTCAAAACGAGTATTGGTTTTGCGAAAATGAAAACTACTTAAAAGTGTCTAAAATAGACTGGAAATCACGAAATAAGCATTTTCAAGTTTTGTTGCTTTTTCATGGTTATTTGCCAAATTTTGTGAGTTTGTGTTTTCTGAAAACGGTTGTGACTTCGATGAATGCTTTGATAAATATAATGTTTCCAACACCCATCTAGCTTATATTAACCATCTAGACTTCTAAACGAATAGTGGTTTTCCAAAAACGAAAACTACCTAAAAGTGTCTAAAATCGACTGGAAATCACGAAATAAGCATTTTCAAGTTTTGTTGCTTTTTCATGGTTGTTTGCCAAATTTTGTGAGTTTGTGTTTTCTGAAAACGGTTGTGACTTCGATGAACGCTTTGATAAATATAATGTTTCCAACACCCATCTAGCTTATATTAACCATCTAGACTTCAAAACGAATAGTGGTTTTGCAAAAATGAAAACTACCTAAAAGTATCTAAAATCGACTGGAAATCACGATATAAGCATTTCCAAGTTTTGTTGCTTTTTCATGGTTTTTTGCCAAATTTTGTGAGTTTGTGTATTCTGAAAACGGTTGTGACTTCGATGAACGCTTTGAGAAATATAATGTTTTCAACACCCATCTAGCTTATATTAACCATCCACACTTCAAAACGAGTGGTGGTTTTACTAAATTGAAAAATACCTAAAAGTGTCTAAAATCGACTGGAAATCACGAAATAAGCATTTTCAAGTTTTGTTGCTTTTTCATGCTTATTTGCCAAATTTTGTGAGTTTGTGATTTCTGAAAACGGTTGTGACTTCGATGAACGCTTTGAGAAATATAATGTTTTCAACACCCATCTAGGTAATATTAACCATCTAGACTTCAAAACGAATAGTGGATTTGCAAAAATGAAAACTACCTAAAAGTGTCTAAAATCGACTGGAAATCACGAAATAAGCATTTTCAAGTTTTGTTGCTTTTTCATGGTTGTTTGCCAAATTGTGTGATTTTGTGTTTTCTGAAAACGGTTGTGACTTCGATGAACGCTTCGATAAATATAATGTTTCCGACACACAACTAGCTTATATTAACCATCTAGACTTCAAAACGAACAGTGATTTTGCAAAAATGAAAACTACCTAAAAGTGTCTAAAATCGACTGGAAATCACGAAATAAGCATTTTCAACTTTTCTTGCTTTTTCATGGTTATCTAACACATTTTGTGAGTTTGTGTTTTCTGAAAACGGTTGTGACTTCGATGAACGCTTTGAGAAATATAATGTTTTCAACACCCATCTAGCTTATATTAACCATCCACACTTCAAAACGAGTATTGGTTTTGCGAAAATGAAAACTTCTTAAAAGTGTCTAAAATAGACTGGAAATCACGAAATAAGCATTTTCAAGTTTTGTTGCTTTTTCATGGTTGTTTGCCAAATTTTGTGAGTTTGTGTTTTCTCAAAACGGTTGTGACTTCGATGAACGCTTTGAGAAATATAATGTTTTCAACACCCACCTAGCTTATATTAACCATCTAGACTTCAAATTGAATAGTGGTTTTGCAAAAATGAAAACTACCTAAAAGTATCTAAAATCGACTGGAAATCACGAAATAAGCATTTCCAAGTTTTGTTGCTTTTTCATGGTTTTTTGCCAAATTTTGTGTGTTTGTGTATTCTGAAAACGGTTGTGACTTCGATGAACGCTTTGAGAAATATAATGTTTTCAACACCCATCTAGCTTATATTAACCATCCACACTTCAAAACGAGTATTGGTTTTTCGAAAATGAAAACTACTTAAAAGTGTCTAAAATCGACTGGAAATCACGAAATAAGCATTTTCAAGTTTTGTTGCTTTTTCATGCTTATTTGCCAAATTTTGTGAGTTTGTGTTTTCTGAAAACGGTTGTGACTTCGATGAACGCTTTGAGAAATATAATGTTTTCAACACCCATCTAGCTTATATTAACCATCCACACTTCAAAACGAGTATTGGTTTTGCGAAAATGAAAACTACTTAAAAGTGTCTAAAATAGACTGGAAATCACGAAATAAGCATTTTCAAGTTTTGTTGCTTTTTCACGGTTATTTGCCAAATTTTGTGAGTTTGTGTTTTCTGAAAACGGTTGTGACTTCGATGAATGCTTTGATAAATATAATGTTTCCAACACCCATCTAGCTTATATTAACCATCTAGACTTCTAAACGAATAGTGGTTTTCCAAAAACGAAAACTACCTAAAAGTGTCTAAAATCGACTGGAAATCACGAAATAAGCATTTTCAAGTTTTGTTGCTTTTTCATGGTTGTTTGCCAAATTTTGTGAGTTTGTGTTTTCTGAAAACGGTTGTGACTTCGATGAACGCTTTGATAAATATAATGTTTCCAACACCCATCTAGCTTATATTAACCATCTAGACTTCAAAACGAATAGTGGTTTTGCAAAAATGAAAACTACCTAAAAGTATCTAAAATCGACTGGAAATCACGATATAAGCATTTCCAAGTTTTGTTGCTTTTTCATGGTTTTTTGCCAAATTTTGTGAGTTTGTGTATTCTGAAAACGGTTGTGACTTCGATGAACGCTTTGAGAAATATAATGTTTTCAACACCCATCTAGCTTATATTAACCATCCACACTTCAAAACGAGTGGTGGTTTTACTAAATTGAAAAATACCTAAAAGTGTCTAAAATCGACTGGAAATCACGAAATAAGCATTTTCAAGTTTTGTTGCTTTTTCATGCTTATTTGCCAAATTTTGTGAGTTTGTGATTTCTGAAAACGGTTGTGACTTCGATGAACGCTTTGAGAAATATAATGTTTTCAACACCCATCTAGGTAATATTAACCATCTAGACTTCAAAACGAATAGTGGATTTGCAAAAATGAAAACTACCTAAAAGTGTCTAAAATCGACTGGAAATCACGAAATAAGCATTTTCAAGTTTTGTTGCTTTTTCATGGTTGTTTGCCAAATTGTGTGAGTTTGTGTTTTCTGAAAACGGTTGTGACTTCGATGAACGCTTCGATAAATATAATGTTTCCGACACACAACTAGCTTATATTAACCATCTAGACTTCAAAACGAACAGTGATTTTGCAAGAATGAAAACTACCTAAAAGTGTCTAAAATCGACTGGAAATCACGAAATAAGCATTTTCAACTTTTCTTGCTTTTTCATGGTTATCTAACACATTTTGTGAGTTTGTGTTTTCTGAAAACGGTTGTGACTTCGATGAACGCTTTGAGAAATATAATGTTTTCAACACCCATCTAGCTTATATTAACCATCCACACTTCAAAACGAGTATTGGTTTTGCGAAAATGAAAACTTCTTAAAAGTGTCTAAAATAGACTGGAAATCACGAAATAAGCATTTTCAAGTTTTGTTGCTTTTTCATGGTTGTTTGCCAAATTTTGTGAGTTTGTGTTTTCTCAAAACGGTTGTGACTTCGATGAACGCTTTGAGAAATATAATGTTTTCAACACCCATCTAGCTTATATTAACCATCTAGACTTCAAAACGAATAGTGGTTTTGCAAAAATGAAAACTACCTAAAAGTGTCTAAAATCGACTGGAAATCACGAACTGACCATTTTCAAGTTTTGTGGCTTTTTCATGGTTATTTGCCAAATTTTGTGAGTTTGTGTTTTCTGAAAACGGTTGTGACTTCGATGAAAGCTTTGATAATTATAATGTTTTCAACACCTATCTAGCATATATTAACCATCTAGACTTCAAATTGAATAGTGGTTTTGCAAAAATGAAAACTACCTAAAAGTATCTAAAATCGACTGGAAATCACGAAATAAGCATTTTCAAGTTTTGTTGCTTTTTCATGCTTATTTGCCAAATTTTGTGAGTTTGTGTTTTCTGAAAACGGTTGTGACTTCGATGAACGCTTTGAGAAATATAATGTTTTCAACACCCATCTAGCTTATATTAACCATCTAGACTTCAAAACGAATAGTGGTTTTGCAAAAATGAAAACTACCTAAAAGTGTCTAAAATCGACTGGAAATCACGAACTGACCATTTTCAAGTTTTGTTGCTTTTTCATGGTTATTTGCCAAATTTTGTGAGTTTGTGTTTTCTGAAAACGGTTGTGACTTCGATGAACGCTTTGAGAAATATAATGTTTCCAACACCCATGTAGCTTATATTAACCATCTAGACTTCTAAACGAATAGTGGTTTTCCAAAAACGAAAACTACCTAAAAGTATCTAAAATCTACTGGAAATCACGAAATAAGCATTTTCAAGTTTTGTTGCTTTTTCATGGTAGTTTGCCAAATTTTGTGAGTTTGTGTTTTGTGACTTCGATGAACGCTTTCATAAATATAATGTTTTCAACACCCATCTAGCTTATATTAACCATCTAGACTTCAAAACGAATAGTGGTTTTGCAAAAATGAAAACTACCTAAAAGTGTCTAAAATCGACTGGAAATCACGAAATAAGCATTTTCAAGTTTTGTTGCTTTTTCATGGTTATCTGACAAATTTTGTGAGTTTGTGTTTTCTGAAAACGGTTGTGACTTCGATGAACGCTTTGAGAAATATAATGTTTTCAACACCCATCTAGCTTATATTAACCATCCACACTTCAAAACGAGTATTGGTTTTGCGAAAATGAAAACTTCTTAAAAGTGTCTAAAATAGACTGGAAATCACGAAATAAGCATTTTCAAGTTTTGTTGCTTTTTCATGGTTGTTTGCCAAATTTTGTGAATTTGTGTTTTCTGAAAACGGTTGTGACTTCGATGAACGCTTTGAGAAATATAATGTTTTCAACACCCATCTAGCTTATATTAACCATCTAGACTTCAAAACAAATAGTGGTTTTCCAAAAACAAAAACTACCTAAAAGTGTCTAAAATCGACTGAAAATCACGAACTGACCATTTTCAAGTTTTGTTGCTTTTTCATGGTTATTTGCCAAATTTTGTGATTTTGTGTTTTCTGAAAACGGTTGTGACTTCGATGAACGCTTTGAGAAATATAATGTTTTCAACACCCATCTAGCTTATATTAACCATCTAGACTTCAAAACGAATAGTGGTTTTGCAAAAATGAAAACTACCTAAAAGTGTCTAAAATCGACTGGAAATCACGAAATGACCATTTTCAAGTTTTGTTGCTTTGTCATGGTTATTTGCCAAATTTTGTGAGTTTGTGTTTTCTGAAAACGGTTGTGACTTCGATGAATGCTTTGATAAATATAATGTTTCCAACACCCATCTAGCTTATATTAACCATCTAGACTTCTAAACGAATAGTGGTTTTCCAAAAACGAAAACTACCTAAAAGTGTCTAAAATCGACTGGAAATCACGAAATAAGCATTTTCAAGTTTTGTTGCTTTTTCATGGTTGTTTGCCAAATTTTGTGAGTTTGTGTTTTCTGAAAACGGTTGTGACTTCGATGAACGCTTTGATAAATATAATGTTTCCAACACCCATCTAGCTTATATTAACCATCTAGACTTCAAAACGAATAGTGGTTTTGCAAAAATGAAAACTACCTAAAAGTATCTAAAATCGACTGGAAATCACGATATAAGCATTTCCAAGTTTTGTTGCTTTTTCATGGTTTTTTGCCAAATTTTGTGAGTTTGTGTATTCTGAAAACGGTTGTGACTTCGATGAACGCTTTGAGAAATATAATGTTTTCAACACCCATCTAGCTTATATTAGCCATCCACACTTCAAAACGAGTGGTGGTTTTACTAAATTGAAAAATACCTAAAAGTGTCTAAAATCGACTGGAAATCACGAAATAAGCATTTTCAAGTTTTGTTGCTTTTTCATGCTTATTTGCCAAATTTTGTGAGTTTGTGATTTCTGAAAACGGTTGTGACTTCGATGAACGCTTTGAGAAATATGTTTTCAACACCCATCTAGGTAATATTAACCATCTAGACTTCAAAACGAATTGTGGTTTTGCAAAAATGAAAACTACCTAAAAGTGTCTAAAATCGACTGGAAATCACGAAATAAGCATTTTCAAGTTTTGTTGCTTTTTCATGCTTATTTGCCAAATTTTGTGAGTTTGTGTTTTCTGAAAACGGTTGTGATGAACGCTTTGAGAAATATAATGTTTCCAACACCCATGTAGCTTATATTAACCATCTAGACTTCTAAACGAATAGTGGTTTTGCAAAAATGAAAACTACCTAAAAGTATCTAAAATCGACTGGAGATCACGATATAAGCATTTCCAAGTTTTGTTGCTTTTTCATGGTTTTTTGCCAAATTTTGTGAGTTTGTGTATTCTGAAAACGGTTGTGACTTCGATGAACGCTTTGAGAAATATAATGTTTTCAACACCCATCTAGCTTATATTAACCATCCACACTTCAAAACGAGTGGTGGTTTTACTAAATTGAAAAATACCTAAAAGTGTCTAAAATCGACTGGAAATCACGAAATAAGCATTTTCAAGTTTTGTTGCTTTTTCATGCTTATTTGCCAAATTTTGTGAGTTTGTGATTTCTGAAAACGGTTGTGACTTCGATGAACGCTTTGAGAAATATGTTTTCAACACCCATCTAGGTAATATTAACCATCTAGACTTCAAAACGAATTGTGGTTTTGCAAAAATGAAAACTACCTAAAAGTGTCTAAAATCGACTGGAAATCACGAAATAAGCATTTTCAAGTTTTGTTGCTTTTTCATGCTTATTTGCCAAATTTTGTGAGTTTGTGTTTTCTGAAAACGGTTGTGATGAACGCTTTGAGAAATATAATGTTTCCAACACCCATGTAGCTTATATTAACCATCTAGACTTCTAAACGAATAGTGGTTTTCCAAAAACGAAAACTACCTAAAAGTATCTAAAATCGACTGGAAATCACGAAATAAGCATTTTCAAGTTTTGTTGCTTTTTCATGGTTGTTTGCCAAATTGTGTGAGTTTGTGTTTTCTGAAAACGGTTGTGACTTCGATGAACGCTTCGATAAATATAATGTTTCCGACACACAACTAGCTTATATTAACCATCTAGACTTCAAAACGAACAGTGATTTTGCAAAAATGAAAACTACCTAAAAGTGTCTAAAATCGACTGGAAATCACGAAATAAGCATTTTCAAGTTTTGTTGCTTTTTCATGCTTATTTGCCAAATTTTGTGAGTTTGTGTTTTCTGAAAACGGTTGTGACTTCGATGAACGCTTTGATAAATATAATGTTTCCAACACCCATCTAGCTTATATTAACCATCTAGACTTCTAAACGAATAGTGGTTTTCCAAAAACGAAAACTACCTAAAAGTGTCTAAAATCGACTGGAAATCACGAAATAAGCATTTTCAAGTTTTGTTGCTTTTTCATGGTTGTTTGCCAAATTTTGTGAGTTTGTGTTTTCTGAAAACGGTTGTGACTTCGATGAACGCTTTGAGAAATATAATGTTTTCAACACCCATCTAGCTTATATTAACCATCCACACTTCAAAACGAGTATTGGTTTTGCGAAAATGAAAACTTCTTAAAAGTGTCTAAAATAGACTGGAAATCACGAAATAAGCATTTTCAAGTTTTGTTGCTTTTTCATGGTTGTTTGCCAAATTTTGTGAATTTGTGTTTTCTGAAAACGGTTGTGACTTCGATGAACGCTTTGAGAAATATAATGTTTTCAACACCCATCTAGGTAATATTAACCATCTAGACTTCAAAACGAATAGTGGTTTTGCAAAAATGAAAACTACCTAAAAGTGTCTAAAATCGACTGGAAATCACGAAATAAGCATTTTCAAGTTTTGTTGCTTTTTCATGCTTATTTGCCAAATTTTGTGAGTTTGTGTTTTCTGAAAACGGTTGTGACTTCGATGAACGCTTTGATAAATATAATGTTTCCAACACCCATCTAGCTTATATTAACCATCTAGACTTCTAAACGAATAGTGGTTTTCCAAAAACGAAAACTACCTAAAAGTGTCTAAAATCGACTGGAAATCACGAAATAAGCATTTTCAAGTTTTGTTGCTTTTTCATGGTTGTTTGCCAAATTTTGTGAGTTTGTGTTTTCTGAAAACGGTTGTGACTTCGATGAACGCTTTGAGAAATATAATGTTTTCAACACCCATCTAGCTTATATTAACCATCCACACTTCAAAACGAGTATTGGTTTTGCGAAAATGAAAACTTCTTAAAAGTGTCTAAAATAGACTGGAAATCACGAAATAAGCATTTTCAAGTTTTGTTGCTTTTTCATGGTTGTTTGCCAAATTTTGTGAATTTGTGTTTTCTGAAAACGGTTGTGACTTCGATGAACGCTTTGAGAAATATAATGTTTTCAACACCCATCTAGCTTATATTAACCATCTAGACTTCAAAACGAATAGTGGTTTTCCAAAAACAAAAACTACCTAAAAGTGTCTAAAATCGACTGGAAATCACGAACTGACCATTTTCAAGTTTTGTTGCTTTTTCATGGTTATTTGCCAAATTTTGTGATTTTGTGTTTTCTGAAAACGGTTGTGACTTCGATGAACGCTTTGAGAAATATAATGTTTTCAACACCCATCTAGATTATATTAACCATCTAGACTTCAAAACGAATAGTGGTTTTGCAAAAATGAAAACTAACTAAAAGTGTCTAAAATCGACTGGAAATCACGAAATGACCATTTTCAAGTTTTGTTGCTTTGTCATGGTTATTTGCCAAATTTTGTGAGTTTGTGTTTTCTGAAAACGGTTGTGACTTCGATGAATGCTTTGATAAATATAATGTTTCCAACACCCATCTAGCTTATATTAACCATCTAGACTTCTAAACGAATAGTGGTTTTCCAAAAACGAAATCTACCTAAAAGTGTCTAAAATCGACTGGAAATCACGAAATAAGCATTTTCAAGTTTTGTTGCTTTTTCATGGTTGTTTGCCAAATTTTGTGAGTTTGTGTTTTCTGAAAACGGTTGTGACTTCGATGAACGCTTTGATAAATATAATGTTTCCAACACCCATCTAGCTTATATTAACCATCTAGACTTCTAAACGAATAGTGGTTTTCCAAAAACGAAAACTACCTAAAAGTGTCTAAAATCGACTGGAAATCACGAAATAAGCATTTTCAAGTTTTGTTGCTTTTTCATGGTTGTTTGCCAAATTTTGTGAGTTTGTGTTTTCTGAAAACGGTTGTGACTTCGATGAACGCTTTGAGAAATATAATGTTTTCAACACCCATCTAGCTTATATTAACCATCCACACTTCAAAACGAGTATTGGTTTTGCGAAAATGAAAACTTCTTAAAAGTGTCTAAAATAGACTGGAAATCACGAAATAAGCATTTTCAAGTTTTGTTGCTTTTTCATGGTTGTTTGCCAAATTTTGTGAATTTGTGTTTTCTGAAAACGGTTGTGACTTCGATGAACGCTTTGAGAAATATAATGTTTTCAACACCCATCTAGGTAATATTAACCATCTAGACTTCAAAACGAATAGTGGTTTTGCAAAAATGAAAACTACCTAAAAGTGTCTAAAATCGACTGGAAATCACGAAATGACCATTTTCAAGTTTTGTTGCTTTGTCATGGTTATTTGCCAAATTTTGTGAGTTTGTGTTTTCTGAAAACGGTTGTGACTTCGATGAACGCTTTGAGAAATATAATGTTTTCAACACCCATCTAGCTTATATTAACCATCCACACTTCAAAACGAGTATTGGTTTTGCGAAAATGAAAACTTCTTAAAAGTGTCTAAAATAGACTGGAAATCACGAAATAAGCATTTTCAAGTTTTGTTGCTTTTTCATGGTTGTTTGCCAAATTTTGTGAATTTGTGTTTTCTGAAAACGGTTGTGACTTCGATGAACGCTTTGAGAAATATAATGTTTTCAACACCCATCTAGCTTATATTAACCATCTAGACTTCAAAACGAATAGTGGTTTTCCAAAAACAAAAACTACCTAAAAGTGTCTAAAATCGACTGGAAATCACGAACTGACCATTTTCAAGTTTTGTTGCTTTTTCATGGTTATTTGCCAAATTTTGTGATTTTGTGTTTTCTGAAAACGGTTGTGACTTCGATGAACGCTTTGAGAAATATAATGTTTTCAACACCCATCTAGCTTATATTAACCATCTAGACTTCAAAACGAATAGTGGTTTTGCAAAAATGAAAACTACCTAAAAGTGTCTAAAATCGACTGGAAATCACGAAATGACCATTTTCAAGTTTTGTTGCTTTGTCATGGTTATTTGCCAAATTTTGTGAGTTTGTGTTTTCTGAAAACGGTTGTGACTTCGATGAATGCTTTGATAAATATAATGTTTCCAACACCCATCTAGCTTATATTAACCATCTAGACTTCTAAACGAATAGTGGTTTTCCAAAAACGAAATCTACCTAAAAGTGTCTAAAATCGACTGGAAATCACGAAATAAGCATTTTCAAGTTTTGTTGCTTTTTCATGGTTGTTTGCCAAATTTTGTGAGTTTGTGTTTTCTGAAAACGGTTGTGACTTCGATGAACGCTTTGAGAAATATAATGTTTTCAACACCCATCTAGCTTATATTAACCATCTAGACTTCAAAACGAATAGTGGTTTTGCAAAAATGAAAACTACCTAAAAGTGTCTAAAATCTACTGGAAATCACGAAATGACCATTTTCAAGTTTTGTTGCTTTGTCATGGTTATTTGCCAAATTTTGTGAGTTTGTGTTTTCTGAAAACGGTTGTGACTTCGATGAATGCTTTGATAAATATAATGTTTCCAACACCCATCTAGCTTATATTAACCATCTAGACTTCTAAACGAATAGTGGTTTTCCAAAAACGAAATCTACCTAAAAGTGTCTAAAATCGACTGGAAATCACGAAATAAGCATTTTCAAGTTTTGTTGCTTTTTCATGGTTGTTTGCCAAATTTTGTGAGTTTGTGTTTTCTGAAAACGGTTGTGACTTCGATGAACGCTTTGATAATATAATGTTTCCAACACCCATCTAGCTTATATTAACCATCTAGACTTCTAAACGAATAGTGGTTTTCCAAAAACGAAAACTACCTAAAAGTGTCTAAAATCGACTGGAAATCACGAAATAAGCATTTTCAAGTTTTGTTGCTTTTTCATGGTTGTTTGCCAAATTTTGTGAGTTTGTGTTTTCTGAAAACGGTTGTGACTTCGATGAACGCTTTGAGAAATATAATGTTTTCAACACCCATCTAGCTTATATTAACCATCCACACTTCAAAACGAGTATTGGTTTTGCGAAAATGAAAACTTCTTAAAAGTGTCTAAAATAGACTGGAAATCACGAAATAAGCATTTTCAAGTTTTGTTGCTTTTTCATGGTTGTTTGCCAAATTTTGTGAATTTGTGTTTTCTGAAAACGGTTGTGACTTCGATGAACGCTTTGAGAAATATAATGTTTTCAACACCCATCTAGCTTATATTAACCATCTAGACTTCAAAACGAATAGTGGTTTTCCAAAAACAAAAACTACCTAAAAGTGTCTAAAATCGACTGGAAATCACGAACTGACCATTTTCAAGTTTTGTTGCTTTTTCATGGTTATTTGCCAAATTTTGTGATTTTGTGTTTTCTGAAAACGGTTGTGACTTCGATGAACGCTTTGAGAAATATAATGTTTTCAACACCCATCTAGCTTATATAAACCATCTAGACTTCAAAACGAATAGTGGTTTTGCAAAAATGAAAACTACCTAAAAGTGTCTAAAATCGACTGGAAATCACGAAATGACCATTTTCAAGTTTTGTTGCTTTGTCATGGTTATTTGCCAAATTTTGTGAGTTTGTGTTTTCTGAAAACGGTTGTGACTTCGATGAATGCTTTGATAAATATAATGTTTCCAACACCCATCTAGCTTATATTAACCATCTAGACTTCTAAACGAATAGTGGTTTTCCGGAAACGAAAACTACCTAAAAGTGTCTAAAATCGACTGGAAATCACGAAATAAGCATTTTCAAGTTTTGTTGCTTTTTCATGGTTGTTTGCCAAATTTTGTGAGTTTGTGTTTTCTGAAAACGGTTGTGACTTCGATGAACGCTTTGATAAATATAATGTTTCCAACACCCATCTAGCTTATATTAACCATCTAGACTTCTAAACGAATAGTGGTTTTCCAAAAACGAAAACTACCTAAAAGTGTCTAAAATCGACTGGAAATCACGAAATAAGCATTTTCAAGTTTTGTTGCTTTTTCATGGTTGTTTGCCAAATTTTGTGAGTTTGTGTTTTCTGAAAACGGTTGTGACTTCGATGAACGCTTTGAGAAATATAATGTTTTCAACACCCATCTAGCTTATATTAACCATCCACACTTCAAAACGAGTATTGGTTTTGCGAAAATGAAAACTTCTTAAAAGTGTCTAAAATAGACTGGAAATCACGAAATAAGCATTTTCAAGTTTTGTTGCTTTTTCATGGTTGTTTGCCAAATTTTGTGAATTTGTGTTTTCTGAAAACGGTTGTGACTTCGATGAACGCTTTGAGAAATATAATGTTTTCAACACCCATCTAGGTAATATTAACCATCTAGACTTCAAAACGAATAGTGGTTTTGCAAAAATGAAAACTACCTAAAAGTGTCTAAAATCGACTGGAAATCACGAAATGACCATTTTCAAGTTTTGTTGCTTTGTCATGGTTATTTGCCAAATTTTGTGAGTTTGTGTTTTCTGAAAACGGTTGTGACTTCGATGAACGCTTTGAGAAATATAATGTTTTCAACACCCATCTAGCTTATATTAACCATCCACACTTCAAAACGAGTATTGGTTTTGCGAAAATGAAAACTTCTTAAAAGTGTCTAAAATAGACTGGAAATCACGAAATAAGCATTTTCAAGTTTTGTTGCTTTTTCATGGTTGTTTGCCAAATTTTGTGAATTTGTGTTTTCTGAAAACGGTTGTGACTTCGATGAACGCTTTGAGAAATATAATGTTTTCAACACCCATCTAGCTTATATTAACCATCTAGACTTCAAAACGAATAGTGGTTTTCCAAAAACAAAAACTACCTAAAAGTGTCTAAAATCGACTGGAAATCACGAACTGACCATTTTCAAGTTTTGTTGCTTTTTCATGGTTATTTGCCAAATTTTGTGATTTTGTGTTTTCTGAAAACGGATGTGACTTCGATGAACGCTTTGAGAAATATAATGTTTTCAACACCCATCTAGCTTATATTAACCATCTAGACTTCAAAACGAATAGTGGTTTTGCAAAAATGAAAACTACCTAAAAGTGTCTAAAATCGACTGGAAATCACGAAATGACCATTTTCAAGTTTTGTTGCTTTGTCATGGTTATTTGCCAAATTTTGTGAGTTTGTGTTTTCTGAAAACGGTTGTGACTTCGATGAATGCTTTGATAAATATAATGTTTCCAACACCCATCTAGCTTATATTAACCATCTAGACTTCTAAACGAATAGTGGTTTTCCAAAAACGAAAACTACCTAAAAGTGTCTAAAATCGACTGGAAATCACGAAATAAGCATTTTCAAGTTTTGTTGCTTTTTCATGGTTGTTTGCCAAATTTTGTGAGTTTGTGTTTTCTGAAAACGGTTGTGACTTCGATGAACGCTTTGATAAATATAATGTTTCCAACACCCATCTAGCTTATATTAACCATCTAGACTTCTAAACGAATAGTGGTTTTCCAAAAACGAAAACTACCTAAAAGTGTCTAAAATCGACTGGAAATCACGAAATAAGCATTTTCAAGTTTTGTTGCTTTTTCATGGTTGTTTGCCAAATTTTGTGAGTTTGTGTTTTCTGAAAACGGTTGTGACTTCGATGAACGCTTTGAGAAATATAATGTTTTCAACACCCATCTAGCTTATATTAACCATCCACACTTCAAAACGAGTATTGGTTTTGCGAAAATGAAAACTTCTTAAAAGTGTCTAAAATAGACTGGAAATCACGAAATAAGCATTTTCAAGTTTTGTTGCTTTTTCATGGTTGTTTGCCAAATTTTGTGAATTTGTGTTTTCTGAAAACGGTTGTGACTTCGATGAACGCTTTGAGAAATATAATGTTTTCAACACCCATCTAGGTAATATTAACCATCTAGACTTCAAAACGAATAGTGGTTTTGCAAAAATGAAAACTACCTAAAAGTGTCTAAAATCGACTGGAAATCACGAAATAAGCATTTTCAAGTTTTGTTGCTTTTTCATGCTTATTTGCCAAATTTTGTGAGTTTGTGTTTTCTGAAAACGGTTGTGACTTCGATGAACGCTTTGAGAAATATAATGTTTCCAACACCCATGTAGCTTATATTAACCATCTAGACTTCTAAACGAATAGTGGTTTTCCAAAAACGAAAACTACCTAAAAGTATCTAAAATCGACTGGAAATCACAAAATAAGCATTTTCAAGTTTTGTTGCTTTTTCATGGTTGTTTGCCAAATTGTGTGAGTTTGTGTTTTCTGAAAACGGTTGTGACTTCGATGAACGCTTCGATAAATATAATGTTTCCGACACACAACTAGCTTATATTAACCATCTAGACTTCAAAACGAACAGTGATTTTGCAAAAATGAAAACTACCTAAAAGTGTCTAAAATCGACTGGAAATCACGAAATAAGCATTTTCAACTTTTCTTGCTTTTTCATGGTTATCTAACAAATTTTGTGAGTTTGTGTTTTCTGAAAACGGTTGTGACTTCGATGAACGCTTTGAGAAATATAATGTTTTCAACACCCATCTAGCTTATATTAACCATCCACACTTCAAAACGAGTATTGGTTTTGCGAAAATGAAAACTTCTTAAAAGTGTCTAAAATAGACTGGAAATCACGATATAAGCATTTCCAAGTTTTGTTGCTTTTTCATGGTTATTTGCCAAATTTTGTGAGTTTGTGTTTTCTGAAAACGGTTGTGACTTCGATGAAAGCTTTGATAATTATAATGTTTTCAACACCTATCTAGCATATATTAACCATCTAGACTTCAAATTGAATAGTGGTTTTGCAAAAATGAAAACTACCTAAAAGTATCTAAAATCGACTGGAAATCACGAAATAAGCATTTTCAAGTTTTGTTGCTTTTTCATGCTTATTTGCCAAATTTTGTGAGTTTGTGTTTTCTGAAAACGGTTGTGACTTCGATGAACGCTTTGAGAAATATAATGTTTTCAACACCCATCTAGCTTATATTAACCATCTAGACTTCAAAACGAATAGTGGTTTTGCAAAAATGAAAACTACCTAAAAGTGTCTAAAATCGACTGGAAATCACGAACTGACCATTTTCAAGTTTTGTTGCTTTTTCATGGTTATTTGCCAAATTTTGTGAGTTTGTGTTTTCTGAAAACGGTTGTGACTTCGATGAACGCTTTGAGAAATATAATGTTTCCAACACCCATGTAGCTTATATTAACCATCTAGACTTCTAAACGAATAGTGGTTTTCCAAAAACGAAAACTACCTAAAAGTATCTAAAATCGACTGGAAATCACGAAATAAGCATTTTCAAGTTTTGTTGCTTTTTCATGGTTGTTTGCCAAATTTTGTGAGTTTGTGTTTTGTGACTTCGATGAACGCTTTCATAAATATAATGTTTTCAACACCCATCTAGCTTATATTAACCATCTAGACTTCAAAACGAATAGTGGTTTTGCAAAAATGAAAACTAACTAAAAGTGTCTAAAATCGACTGGAAATCACGAAATAAGCATTTTCAAGTTTTGTTGCTTTTTCATGGTTATCTGACAAATTTTGTGAGTTTGTGTTTTCTGAAAACGGTTGTGACTTCGATGAACGCTTTGAGAAATATAATGTTTTCAACACCCATCTAGCTTATATTAACCATCCACACTTCAAAACGAGTATTGGTTTTGCGAAAATGAAAACTTCTTAAAAGTGTCTAAAATAGACTGGAAATCACGAAATAAGCATTTTCAAGTTTTGTTGCTTTTTCATGCTTATTTGCCAAATTTTGTGAGTTTGTGTTTTCTGAAAACGGTTGTGACTTCGATGAACGCTTTGAGAAATATAATGTTTCCAACACCCATGTAGCTTATATTAACCATCTAGACTTCTAAACGAATAGTGGTTTTCCAAAAACGAAAACTACCTAAAAGTATCTAAAATCGACTGGAAATCACAAAATAAGCATTTTCAAGTTTTGTTGCTTTTTCATGGTTGTTTGCCAAATTGTGTGAGTTTGTGTTTTCTGAAAACGGTTGTGACTTCGATGAACGCTTCGATAAATATAATGTTTCCGACACACAACTAGCTTATATTAACCATCTAGACTTCAAAACGAACAGTGATTTTGCAAAAATGAAAACTACCTAAAAGTGTCTAAAATCGACTGGAAATCACGAAATAAGCATTTTCAACTTTTCTTGCTTTTTCATGGTTATCTAACAAATTTTGTGAGTTTGTGTTTTCTGAAAACGGTTGTGACTTCGATGAACGCTTTGAGAAATATAATGTTTTCAACACCCATCTAGCTTATATTAACCATCCACACTTCAAAACGAGTATTGGTTTTGCGAAAATGAAAACTTCTTAAAAGTGTCTAAAATAGACTGGAAATCACGATATAAGCATTTCCAAGTTTTGTTGCTTTTTCATGGTTATTTGCCAAATTTTGTGAGTTTGTGTTTTCTGAAAACGGTTGTGACTTCGATGAAAGCTTTGATAATTATAATGTTTTCAACACCTATCTAGCATATATTAACCATCTAGACTTCAAATTGAATAGTGGTTTTGCAAAAATGAAAACTACCTAAAAGTATCTAAAGTCGACTGGAAATCACGAAATAAGCATTTTCAAGTTTTGTTGCTTTTTCATGCTTATTTGCCAAATTTTGTGAGTTTGTGTTTTCTGAAAACGGTTGTGACTTCGATGAACGCTTTGAGAAATATAATGTTTTCAACACCCATCTAGCTTATATTAACCATCTAGACTTCAAAACGAATAGTGGTTTTGCAAAAATGAAAACTACCTAAAAGTGTCTAAAATCGACTGGAAATCACGAACTGACCATTTTCAAGTTTTGTTGCTTTTTCATGGTTATTTGCCAAATTTTGTGAGTTTGTGTTTTCTGAAAACGGTTGTGACTTCGATGAACGCTTTGAGAAATATAATGTTTCCAACACCCATGTAGCTTATATTAACCATCTAGACTTCTAAACGAATAGTGGTTTTCCAAAAACGAAAACTACCTAAAAGTATCTAAAATCGACTGGAAATCACGAAATAAGCATTTTCAAGTTTTGTTGCTTTTTCATGGTTGTTTGCCAAATTTTGTGAGTTTGTGTTTTGTGACTTCGATGAACGCTTTCATAAATATAATGTTTTCAACACCCATCTAGCTTATATTAACCATCTAGACTTCAAAACGAATAGTGGTTTTGCAAAAATGAAAACTAACTAAAAGTGTCTAAAATCGACTGGAAATCACGAAATAAGCATTTTCAAGTTTTGTTGCTTTTTCATGGTTATCTGACAAATTTTGTGAGTTTGTGTTTTCTGAAAACGGTTGTGACTTCGATGAACGCTTTGAGAAATATAATGTTTTCAACACCCATCTAGCTTATATTAACCATCCACACTTCAAAACGAGTATTGGTTTTGCGAAAATGAAAACTTCTTAAAAGTGTCTAAAATAGACTGGAAATCACGAAATAAGCATTTTCAAGTTTTGTTGCTTTTTCATGGTTGTTTGCCAAATTTTGTGAATTTGTGTTTTCTGAAAACGGTTGTGACTTCGATGAACGCTTTGAGAAATATAATGTTTTCAACACCCATCTAGCTTATATTAACCATCTAGACTTCAAAACGAATAGTGGTTTTCCAAAAACAAAAACTACCTAAAAGTGTCTAAAATCGACTGGAAATCACGAACTGACCATTTTCAAGTTTTGTTGCTTTTTCATGGTTATTTGCCAAATTTTGTGATTTTGTGTTTTCTGAAAACGGTTGTGACTTCGATGAACGCTTTGAGAAATATAATGTTTTCAACACCCATCTAGCTTATATTAACCATCTAGACTTCAAAACGAATAGTGGTTTTGCAAAAATGAAAACTACCTAAAAGTGTCTAAAATCGACTGGAAATCACGAAATGACCATTTTCAAGTTTTGTTGCTTTGTCATGGTTATTTGCCAAATTTTGTGAGTTTGTGTTTTCTGAAAACGGTTGTGACTTCGATGAATGCTTTGATAAATATAATGTTTCCAACACCCATCTAGCTTATATTAACCATCTAGACTTCTAAACGAATAGTGGTTTTCCAAAAACGAAAACTACCTAAAAGTGTCTAAAATCGACTGGAAATCACGAAATAAGCATTTTCAAGTTTTGTTGCTTTTTCATGGTTGTTTGCCAAATTTTGTGAGTTTGTGTTTTCTGAAAACGGTTGTGACTTCGATGAACGCTTTGATAAATATAATGTTTCCAACACCCATCTAGCTTATATTAACCATCTAGACTTCAAAACGAATAGTGGTTTTGCAAAAATGAAAACTACCTAAAAGTATCTAAAATCGACTGGAAATCACGATATAAGCATTTCCAAGTTTTGTTGCTTTTTCATGGTTTTTTGCCAAATTTTGTGAGTTTGTGTATTCTGAAAACGGTTGTGACTTCGATGAACGCTTTGAGAAATATAATGTTTTCAACACCCATCTAGCTTATATTAACCATCCACACTTCAAAACGAGTGGTGGTTTTACTAAATTGAAAAATACCTAAAAGTGTCTAAAATCGACTGGAAATCACGAAATAAGCATTTTCAAGTTTTGTTGCTTTTTCATGCTTATTTGCCAAATTTTGTGAGTTTGTGATTTCTGAAAACGGTTGTGACTTCGATGAACGCTTTGAGAAATATAATGTTTTCAACACCCATCTAGGTAATATTAACCATCTAGACTTCAAAACGAATAGTGGTTTTCCAAAAATGAAAACTACCTAAAAGTGTCTAAAATCGACTGGAAATCACGAAATAAGCATTTTCAAGTTTTGTTGCTTTTTCATGCTTATTTGCCAAATTTTGTGAGTTTCTGTTTTCTGAAAACGGTTGTGACTTCGATGAACGCTTTGAGAAATATAATGTTTCCAACACCCATGTAGCTTATATTAACCATCTAGACTTCTAAACGAATAGTGGTTTTCCAAAAACGCAAACTACCTAAAAGTATCTAAAATCGACTGGAAATCACGAAATAAGCATTTTCAAGTTTTGTTGCTTTTTCATGGTTGTTTGCCAAATTGTGTGAGTTTGTGTTTTCTGAAAACGGTTGTGACTTCGATGAACGCTTTGAGAAATATAATGTTTTCAACACCCATCTAGCTTATGTTAACCATCCACACTTCAAAACGAGTATTGGTTTTGCGAAAATGAAAACTACCTAAAAGTGTCTAAAATCGACTGGAAATCACGAAATGACCATTTTCAAATTTTGTTGCTTTTTCATGCTTATTTGCCAAATTTTGTGAGTTTGTGTTTTCTGAAAACGGCTGTGACTTCGATGAACGCTTTGAGAAATATAATGTTTCCAACACCCATCTAGCTTATATTAACCATCTAGACTTCTAAACGAATAGTGGTTTTCCAAAAACAAAAACTACCTAAAAGTGTCTAAAATCGACTGGAAATCACGAAATAAGCATTTTCAAGTTTTGTTGCTTTTTGATGCTTATTTGCCAAATTTTGTGAGTTTGTGTTTTCTGAAAACGGTTGTGACTTCGATGAACGCTTTGAGAAATATAATGTTTCCAATACCCATGTAGCTTATATTAACCATCTAGACTTCGAAACGAATAGTGGTTTTCCAAAAACGAAAACTACCTAAAAGTATCTAAAATCGACTGGAAATCACGAAATAAGCATTTTCAAGTTTTGTTGCTTTTTCATGGTTGTTTGCCAAATTGTGTGAGTTTGTGTTTTCTGAAAACGGTTGTGACTTCGATGAACGCTTCGATAAATATAATGTTTCCGACACACAACTAGCTTATATTAACCATCTAGACTTCAAAACGAACAGTGATTTTGCAAAAATGAAAACTACCTAAAAGTGTCTAAAATCGACTGGAAATCACGAAATAAGCATTTTCAACTTTTCTTGCTTTTTCATGGTTATCTAACAAATTTTGTGAGTTTGTGTATTCTGAAAACGGTTGTGACTTCGATGAACGCTTTGAGAAATATAATGTTTTCAACACCCATCTAGCTTATATTAACCATCCACACTTCAAAACGAGTATTGGTTTTGCAAAAATGAAAACTACCTAAAAGTATCTAAAATCCACTGGAAATCACGAAATAAGCATTTTCAAGTTTTGTTGCTTTTTCATGCTTGTTTGCCAAATTTTGTGAGTTTGTGTTTTCTGAAAACGGTTGTGACTTCGATGAACGCTTTGAGATATATAATGTTTTCAACACCCATCTAGCTTATATTAACCATCTAGACTTCAAAACGAATAGTGGTTTTGCAAAAATGAAAACTACCTAAAAGTGTCTAAAATCGACTGGAAATCACGAACTGACCATTTTCAAGTTTTGTTGCTTTTTCATGGTTATTTGCCAAATTTTGTGAGTTTGTGTTTTCTGAAAACGGTTGTGACTTCGATGAACGCTTTGAGAAATATAATGTTTCCAACACCCATGTAGCTTATATTAACCATCTAGACTTCTAAACGAATAGTGGTTTTCCAAAAACGAAAACTACCTAAAAGTATCTAAAATCGACTGGAAATCACGAAATAAGCATTTTCAAGTTTTGTTGCTTTTTCATGGTTGTTTGCCAAATTTTGTGAGTTTGTGTTTTGTGCCTTCGATGAACGCTTTCATAAATATAATGTTTTCAACACCCATCTAGCTTATATTAACCATCTAGACTTCAAAACGAATAGTGGTTTTGCAAAAATGAAAACTACCTAAAAGTGTCTAAAATCGACTGGAAATCACGAAATGACCATTTTCAAGTTTTGTTGCTTTGTCATGGTTATTTGCCAAATTTTGTGAGTTTGTGTTTTCTGAAAACGGTTGTGACTTCGATGAATGCTTTGATAAATATAATGTTTCCAACACCCATCTAGCTTATATTAACCATCTAGACTTCTAAACGAATAGTGGTTTTCCAAAAACGAAAACTACCTAAAAGTGTCTAAAATCGACTGGAAATCACGAAATAAGCATTTTCAAGTTTTGTTGCTTTTTCATGGTTGTTTGCCAAATTTTGTGAGTTTGTGTTTTCTGAAAACGGTTGTGACTTCGATGAACGCTTTGATAAATATACTGTTTCCAACACCCATCTAGCTTATATTAACCATCTAGACTTCAAAACGAATAGTGGTTTTGCAAAAATGAAAACTACCTAAAAGTATCTAAAATCGACTGGAAATCACGATATAAGCATTTCCAAGTTTTGTTGCTTTTTCATGGTTTTTTGCCAAATTTTGTGAGTTTGTGTATTCTGAAAACGGTTGTGACTTCGATGAACGCTTTGAGAAATATAATGTTTTCAACACCCATCTAGCTTATATTAACCATCCACACTTCAAAACGAGTGGTGGTTTTACTAAATTGAAAAATACCTAAAAGTGTCTAAAATCGACTGGAAATCACGAAATAAGCATTTTCAAGTTTTGTTGCTTTTTCATGCTTATTTGCCAAATTTTGTGAGTTTGTGATTTCTGAAAACGGTTGTGACTTCGATGAACGCTTTGAGAAATATAATGTTTTCAACACCCATCTAGGTAATATTAACCATCTAGACTTCAAAACGAATAGTGGTTTTCCAAAAATGAAAACTACCTAAAAGTGTCTAAAATCGACTGGAAATCACGAAATAAGCATTTTCAAGTTTTGTTGCTTTTTCATGCTTATTTGCCAAATTTTGTGAGTTTCTGTTTTCTGAAAACGGTTGTGACTTCGATGAACGCTTTGAGAAATATAATGTTTCCAACACCCATGTAGCTTATATTAACCATCTAGACTTCTAAACGAATAGTGGTTTTCCAAAAACGCAAACTACCTAAAAGTATCTAAAATCGACTGGAAATCACGAAATAAGCATTTTCAAGTTTTGTTGCTTTTTCATGGTTGTTTGCCAAATTGTGTGAGTTTGTGTTTTCTGAAAACGGTTGTGACTTCGATGAACGCTTTGAGAAATATAATGTTTTCAACACCCATCTAGCTTATATTAACCATCCACACTTCAAAACGAGTATTGGTTTTGCGAAAATGAAAACTACCTAAAAGTGTCTAAAATCGACTGGAAATCACGAAATGACCATTTTCAAATTTTGTTGCTTTTTCATGCTTATTTGCCAAATTTTGTGAGTTTGTGTTTTCTGAAAACGGCTGTGACTTCGATGAACGCTTTGAGAAATATAATGTTTCCAACACCCATCTAGCTTATATTAACCATCTAGACTTCTAAACGAATAGTGGTTTTCCAAAAACAAAAACTACCTAAAAGTGTCTAAAATCGACTGGAAATCACGAAATAAGCATTTTCAAGTTTTGTTGCTTTTTGATGCTTATTTGCCAAATTTTGTGAGTTTGTGTTTTCTGAAAACGGTTGTGACTTCGATGAACGCTTTGAGAAATATAATGTTTCCAATACCCATGTAGCTTATATTAACCATCTAGACTTCGAAACGAATAGTGGTTTTCCAAAAACGAAAACTACCTAAAAGTATCTAAAATCGACTGGAAATCACGAAATAAGCATTTTCAAGTTTTGTTGCTTTTTCATGGTTGTTTGCCAAATTGTGTGAGTTTGTGTTTTCTGAAAACGGTTGTGACTTCGATGAACGCTTCGATAAATATAATGTTTCCGACACACAACTAGCTTATATTAACCATCTAGACTTCAAAACGAACAGTGATTTTGCAAAAATGAAAACTACCTAAAAGTGTCTAAAATCGACTGGAAATCACGAAATAAGCATTTTCAACTTTTCTTGCTTTTTCATGGTTATCTAACAAATTTTGTGAGTTTGTGTATTCTGAAAACGGTTGTGACTTCGATGAACGCTTTGAGAAATATAATGTTTTCAACACCCATCTAGCTTATATTAACCATCCACACTTCAAAACGAGTATTGGTTTTGCAAAAATGAAAACTACCTAAAAGTATCTAAAATCCACTGGAAATCACGAAATAAGCATTTTCAAGTTTTGTTGCTTTTTCATGCTTGTTTGCCAAATTTTGTGAGTTTGTGTTTTCTGAAAACGGTTGTGACTTCGATGAACGCTTTGAGATATATAATGTTTTCAACACCCATCTAGCTTATATTAACCATCTAGACTTCAAAACGAATAGTGGTTTTGCAAAAATGAAAACTACCTAAAAGTGTCTAAAATCGACTGGAAATCACGAACTGACCATTTTCAAGTTTTGTTGCTTTTTCATGGTTATTTGCCAAATTTTGTGAGTTTGTGTTTTCTGAAAACGGTTGTGACTTCGATGAACGCTTTGAGAAATATAATGTTTCCAACACCCATGTAGCTTATATTAACCATCTAGACTTCTAAACGAATAGTGGTTTTCCAAAAACGAAAACTACCTAAAAGTATCTAAAATCGACTGGAAATCACGAAATAAGCATTTTCAAGTTTTGTTGCTTTTTCATGGTTGTTTGCCAAATTTTGTGAGTTTGTGTTTTGTGCCTTCGATGAACGCTTTCATAAATATAATGTTTTCAACACCCATCTAGCTTATATTAACCATCTAGACTTCAAAACGAATAGTGGTTTTGCAAAAATGAAATCTACCTAAAAGTGTCTAAAATCGACTGGAAATCACGAAATAAGCATTTTCAAGTTTTGTTGCTTTTTGATGCTTATTTGCCAAATTTTGTGAGTTTGTGTTTTCTGAAAACGGTTGTGACTTCGATGAACGCTTTGAGAAATATAATGTTTCCAATACCCATGTAGCTTATATTAACCATCTAGACTTCGAAACGAATAGTGGTTTTCCAAAAACGAAAACTACCTAAAAGTATCTAAAATCGACTGGAAATCACGAAATAAGCATTTTCAAGTTTTGTTGCTTTTTCATGGTTGTTTGCCAAATTGTGTGAGTTTGTGTTTTCTGAAAACGGTTGTGACTTCGATGAACGCTTCGATAAATATAATGTTTCCGACACACAACTAGCTTATATTAACCATCTAGACTTCAAAACGAACAGTGATTTTGCAAAAATGAAAACTACCTAAAAGTGTCTAAAATCGACTGGAAATCACGAAATAAGCATTTTCAACTTTTCTTGCTTTTTCATGGTTATCTAACAAATTTTGTGAGTTTGTGTATTCTGAAAACGGTTGTGACTTCGATGAACGCTTTGAGAAATATAATGTTTTCAACACCCATCTAGCTTATATTAACCATCCACACTTCAAAACGAGTATTGGTTTTGCAAAAATGAAAACTACCTAAAAGTATCTAAAATCCACTGGAAATCACGAAATAAGCATTTTCAAGTTTTGTTGCTTTTTCATGCTTGTTTGCCAAATTTTGTGAGTTTGTGTTTTCTGAAAACGGTTGTGACTTCGATGAACGCTTTGAGATATATAATGTTTTCAACACCCATCTAGCTTATATTAACCATCTAGACTTCAAAACGAATAGTGGTTTTGCAAAAATGAAAACTACCTAAAAGTGTCTAAAATCGACTGGAAATCACGAACTGACCATTTTCAAGTTTTGTTGCTTTTTCATGGTTATTTGCCAAATTTTGTGAGTTTGTGTTTTCTGAAAACGGTTGTGACTTCGATGAACGCTTTGAGAAATATAATGTTTCCAACACCCATGTAGCTTATATTAACCATCTAGACTTCTAAACGAATAGTGGTTTTCCAAAAACGAAAACTACCTAAAAGTATCTAAAATCGACTGGAAATCACGAAATAAGCATTTTCAAGTTTTGTTGCTTTTTCATGGTTGTTTGCCAAATTTTGTGAGTTTGTGTTTTGTGCCTTCGATGAACGCTTTCATAAATATAATGTTTTCAACACCCATCTAGCTTATATTAACCATCTAGACTTCAAAACGAATAGTGGTTTTGCAAAAATGAAATCTACCTAAAAGTGTCTAAAATCGACTGGAAATCACGAAATAAGCATTTTCAAGTTTTGTTGCTTTTTCATGGTTATCTGACAAATTTTGTGAGTTTGTGTTTTCTGAAAACGGTTGTGACTTCGATGAACGCTTTGAGAAATATAATGTTTTCAACACCCATCTAGCTTATATTAACCATCCACACTTCAAAACGAGTATTGGTTTTGCGAAAATGAAAACTTCTTAAAAGTGTCTAAAATAGACTGGAAATCACGAAATAAGCATTTTCAAGTTTTGTTGCTTTTTCATGGTTGTTTGCCAAATTTTGTGAGTTTGTGTTTTCTGAAAACGGTTGTGACTTCGATGAACGCTTTGAGAAATATAATGTTTCCAACACCCATCTAGCTTATATTAACCATCTAGACTTCTAAACGAATAGTGGTTTTCCAAAAACAAAAACTACCTAAAAGTGTCTAAAATCGACTGGAAATCACGAACTGACCATTTTCAAGTTTTGTTGCTTTTTCATGGTTATTTGCCAAATTTTGTGAGTTTGTGTTTTCTGAAAACGGTTGTGACTTCGATGAATGCTTTGATAAATATAATGTTTCCAACACCCATCTAGCTTATATTAACCATCTAGACTTCTAAACGAATAGTGGTTTTCCAAAAACGAAAACTACCTAAAAGTGTCTAAAATCGACTGGAAATCACGAAATAAGCATTTTCAAGTTTTGTTGCTTTTTCATGGTTGTTTGCCAAATTTTGTGAGTTTGTGTTTTCTGAAAACGGTTGTGACTTCGATGAACGCTTTGATAAATATACTGTTTCCAACACCCATCTAGCTTATATTAACCATCTAGACTTCAAAACGAATAGTGGTTTTGCAAAAATGAAAACTACCTAAAAGTATCTAAAATCGACTGGAAATCACGATATAAGCATTTCCAAGTTTTGTTGCTTTTTCATGGTTTTTTGCCAAATTTTGTGAGTTTGTGTATTCTGAAAACGGTTGTGACTTCGATGAACGCTTTGAGAAATATAATGTTTTCAACACCCATCTAGCTTATATTAACCATCCACACTTCAAAACGAGTGGTGGTTTTACTAAATTGAAAAATACCTAAAAGTGTCTAAAATCGACTGGAAATCACGAAATAAGCATTTTCAAGTTTTGTTGCTTTTTCATGCTTATTTGCCAAATTTTGTGAGTTTGTGATTTCTGAAAACGGTTGTGACTTCGATGAACGCTTTGAGAAATATAATGTTTTCAACACCCATCTAGGTAATATTAACCATCTAGACTTCAAAACGAATAGTGGTTTTCCAAAAATGAAAACTACCTAAAAGTGTCTAAAATCGACTGGAAATCACGAAATAAGCATTTTCAAGTTTTGTTGCTTTTTCATGCTTATTTGCCAAATTTTGTGAGTTTCTGTTTTCTGAAAACGGTTGTGACTTCGATGAACGCTTTGAGAAATATAATGTTTCCAACACCCATGTAGCTTATATTAACCATCTAGACTTCTAAACGAATAGTGGTTTTCCAAAAACGCAAACTACCTAAAAGTATCTAAAATCGACTGGAAATCACGAAATAAGCATTTTCAAGTTTTGTTGCTTTTTCATGGTTGTTTGCCAAATTGTGTGAGTTTGTGTTTTCTGAAAACGGTTGTGACTTCGATGAACGCTTTGAGAAATATAATGTTTTCAACACCCATCTAGCTTATATTAACCATCCACACTTCAAAACGAGTATTGGTTTTGCGAAAATGAAAACTACCTAAAAGTGTCTAAAATCGACTGGAAATCACGAAATGACCATTTTCAAATTTTGTTGCTTTTTCATGCTTATTTGCCAAATTTTGTGAGTTTGTGTTTTCTGAAAACGGCTGTGACTTCGATGAACGCTTTGAGAAATATAATGTTTCCAACACCCATCTAGCTTATATTAACCATCTAGACTTCTAAACGAATAGTGGTTTTCCAAAAACAAAAACTACCTAAAAGTGTCTAAAATCGACTGGAAATCACGAAATAAGCATTTTCAAGTTTTGTTGCTTTTTGATGCTTATTTGCCAAATTTTGTGAGTTTGTGTTTTCTGAAAACGGTTGTGACTTCGATGAACGCTTTGAGAAATATAATGTTTCCAATACCCATGTAGCTTATATTAACCATCTAGACTTCGAAACGAATAGTGGTTTTCCAAAAACGAAAACTACCTAAAAGTATCTAAAATCGACTGGAAATCACGAAATAAGCATTTTCAAGTTTTGTTGCTTTTTCATGGTTGTTTGCCAAATTGTGTGAGTTTGTGTTTTCTGAAAACGGTTGTGACTTCGATGAACGCTTCGATAAATATAATGTTTCCGACACACAACTAGCTTATATTAACCATCTAGACTTCAAAACGAACAGTGATTTTGCAAAAATGAAAACTACCTAAAAGTGTCTAAAATCGACTGGAAATCACGAAATAAGCATTTTCAACTTTTCTTGCTTTTTCATGGTTATCTAACAAATTTTGTGAGTTTGTGTATTCTGAAAACGGTTGTGACTTCGATGAACGCTTTGAGAAATATAATGTTTTCAACACCCATCTAGCTTATATTAACCATCCACACTTCAAAACGAGTATTGGTTTTGCAAAAATGAAAACTACCTAAAAGTATCTAAAATCCACTGGAAATCACGAAATAAGCATTTTCAAGTTTTGTTGCTTTTTCATGCTTGTTTGCCAAATTTTGTGAGTTTGTGTTTTCTGAAAACGGTTGTGACTTCGATGAACGCTTTGAGATATATAATGTTTTCAACACCCATCTAGCTTATATTAACCATCTAGACTTCAAAACGAATAGTGGTTTTGCAAAAATGAAAACTACCTAAAAGTGTCTAAAATCGACTGGAAATCACGAACTGACCATTTTCAAGTTTTGTTGCTTTTTCATGGTTATTTGCCAAATTTTGTGAGTTTGTGTTTTCTGAAAACGGTTGTGACTTCGATGAACGCTTTGAGAAATACAATGTTTCCAACACCCATGTAGCTTATATTAACCATCTAGACTTCTAAACGAATAGTGGTTTTCCAAAAACGAAAACTACCTAAAAGTATCTAAAATCGACTGGAAATCACGAAATAAGCATTTTCAAGTTTTGTTGCTTTTTCATGGTTGTTTGCCAAATTTTGTGAGTTTGTGTTTTGTGCCTTCGATGAACGCTTTCATAAATATAATGTTTTCAACACCCATCTAGCTTATATTAACCATCTAGACTTCAAAACGAATAGTGGTTTTGCAAAAATGAAATCTACCTAAAAGTGTCTAAAATCGACTGGAAATCACGAAATAAGCATTTTCAAGTTTTGTTGCCTTTTCATGGTTATCTGACAAATTTTGTGAGTTTGTGTTTTCTGAAAACGGTTGTGACTTCGATGAACGCTTTGAGAAATATAATGTTTTCAACACCCATCTAGCTTATATTAACCATCCACACTTCAAAACGAGTATTGGTTTTGCGAAAATGAAAACTTCTTAAAAGTGTCTAAAATAGACTGGAAATCACGAAATAAGCATTTTCAAGTTTTGTTGCTTTTTCATGGTTGTTTGCCAAATTTTGTGAGTTTGTGTTTTCTGAAAACGGTTGTGACTTCGATGAACGCTTTGAGAAATATAATGTTTCCAACACCCATCTAGCTTATATTAACCATCTAGACTTCTAAACGAATAGTGGTTTTCCAAAAACAAAAACTACCTAAAAGTGTCTAAAATCGACTGGAAATCACGAACTGACCATTTTCAAGTTTTGTTGCTTTTTCATGGTTATTTGCCAAATTTTGTGATTTTGTGTTTTCTGAAAACGGTTGTGACTTCGATGAACGCTTTGAGAAATATAATGTTTTCAACACCCATCTAGCTTATATTAACCATCTAGACTTCAAAAGGAATAGTGGTTTTTCAAAAATGAAAACTACCTAAAAGTGTCTAAAATCGACTGGAAATCACGAAATGACCATTTTCAAGTTTTGTTGCTTTGTCATGGTTATTTGCCAAATTTTGTGAGTTTGTGTTTTCTGAAAACGGTTGTGACTTCGATGAACGCTTTGAGAAATATAATGTTTTCAACACCCATCTAGCTTATATTAACCATCCACACATCAAAACGAGTATTGGTTTTGCGAAAATGAAAACTTCTTAAAAGTGTCTAAAATAGACTGGAAATCACGAAATAAGCATTTTCAAGTTTTGTTGCTTTTTCATGGTTGTTTGCCAAATTTTGTGAGTTTGTGTTTTCTGAAAACGGTTGTGACTTCGATGAACGCTTTGAGAAATATAATGTTTTCAACACCCATCTAGCTTATATTAACCATCTAGACTTCAAAACGAATAGTGGTTTTGCAAAAATGAAAACTACCTAAAAGTGTCTAAAATCGACTGGAAATCACGAACTGACCATTTTCAAGTTTTGTTGCTTTTTCATGGTTATTTGCCAAATTTTGTGAGTTTGTGTTTTCTGAAAACGGTTGTGACTTCGATGAAAGCTTTGATAATTATAATGTTTTCAACACCCATCTAGCATATAATAACCATCTAGACTTCAAATTGAATAGTGGTTTTGCAAAAATGAAAACTACCTAAAAGTATCTAAAATCGACTGGAAATCACGAAATAAGCATTTTCAAGTTTTGTTGCTTTTTCATGCTTATTTGCCAAATTTTGTGAGTTTGTGTTTTCTGAAAACGGTTGTGACTTCGATGAACGCTTTGAGAAATATAATGTTTTCAACACCCATCTAGCTTATATTAACCATCTAGACTTCAAAACGAATAGTGGTTTTGCAAAAATGAAAACTACCTAAAAGTGTCTAAAATCGACTGGAAATCACGAACTGACCATTTTCAAGTTTTGTTGCTTTTTCATGGTTATTTGCCAAATTTTGTGAGTTTGTGTTTTCTGAAAACGGTTGTGACTTCGATGAACGCTTTGAGAAATATAATGTTTCCAACACCCATGTAGCTTATATTAACCATCTAGACTTCTAAACGAATAGTGGTTTTCCAAAAACGAAAACTACCTAAAAGTATCTAAAATCGACTGGAAATCACGAAATAAGCATTTTCAAGTTTTGTTGCTTTTTCATGGTTGTTTGCCAAATTTTGTGAGTTTGTGTTTTGTGACTTCGATGAACGCTTTCATAAATATAATGTTTTCAACACCCATCTAGCTTATATTAACCATCTAGACTTCAAAACGAATAGTGGTTTTGCAAAAATGAAATCTACCTAAAAGTGTCTAAAATCGACTGGAAATCACGAAATAAGCATTTTCAAGTTTTGTTGCTTTTTCATGGTTATCTGACAAATTTTGTGAGTTTGTGTTTTCTGAAAACGGTTGTGACTTCGATGAACGCTTTGAGAAATATAATGTTTTCAACACCCATCTAGCTTATATTAACCATCCACACTTCAAAACGAGTATTGGTTTTGCGAAAATGAAAACTTCTTAAAAGTGTCTAAAATAGACTGGAAATCACGAAATAAGCATTTTCAAGTTTTGTTGCTTTTTCATGGTTGTTTGCCAAATTTTGTGAATTTGTGTTTTCTGAAAACGGTTGTGACTTCGATGAACGCTTTGAGAAATATAATGTTTTCAACACCCATCTAGCTTATATTAACCATCTAGACTTCAAAACGAATAGTGGTTTTCCAAAAACGAAAACTACCTAAAAGTGTCTAAAATCGACTGGAAATCACGAACTGACCATTTTCAAGTTTTGTTGCTTTTTCATGGTTATTTGCCAAATTTTGTGAGTTTGTGTTTTCTGAAAACGGTTGTGACTTCGATGAATGCTTTGATAAATATAATGTTTCCAACACCCATCTAGCTCATATTAACCATCTAGACTTCAAAACGAATAGTGGTTTTGCAAAAATGAAAACTACCTAAAAGTGTCTAAAATCGACTGGAAATCACGAAATAAGCATTTTCAACTTTTCTTGCTTTTTCATGGTTATCTAACAAATGTGAGTTTGTGTATTCTGAAAACGGTTGTGACTTCGATGAACGCTTTGAGAAATATAATGTTTTCAACACCCATCTAGCTTATATTAACCATCCACACTTCAAAACGAGTGGTGGTTTTACTAAATTGAAAAATACCTAAAAGTGTCTAAAATCGACTGGAAATCACGAAATAAGCATTTTCAAGTTTTGTTGCTTTTTCATGCTTATTTGCCAAATTTTGTGAGTTTGTGATTTCTGAAAACGGTTGTGACTTCGATGAACGCTTTGAGAAATATAATGTTTTCAACACCCATCTAGGTAATATTAACCATCTAGACTTCAAAACGAATAGTGGTTTTCCAAAAATGAAAACTACCTAAAAGTGTCTAAAATCGACTGGAAATCACGAAATAAGCATTTTCAAGTTTTGTTGCTTTTTCATGCTTATTTGCCAAATTTTGTGAGTTTCTGTTTTCTGAAAACGGTTGTGACTTCGATGAACGCTTTGAGAAATATAATGTTTCCAACACCCATGTAGCTTATATTAACCATCTAGACTTCTAAACGAATAGTGGTTTTCCAAAAACGCAAACTACCTAAAAGTATCTAAAATCGACTGGAAATCACGAAATAAGCATTTTCAAGTTTTGTTGCTTTTTCATGGTTGTTTGCCAAATTGTGTGAGTTTGTGTTTTCTGAAAACGGTTGTGACTTCGATGAACGCTTTGAGAAATATAATGTTTTCAACACCCATCTAGCTTATATTAACCATCCACACTTCAAAACGAGTATTGGTTTTGCGAAAATGAAAACTACCTAAAAGTGTCTAAAATCGACTGGAAATCACGAAATGACCATTTTCAAATTTTGTTGCTTTTTCATGCTTATTTGCCAAATTTTGTGAGTTTGTGTTTTCTGAAAACGGCTGTGACTTCGATGAACGCTTTGAGAAATATAATGTTTCCAACACCCATCTAGCTTATATTAACCATCTAGACTTCTAAACGAATAGTGGTTTTCCAAAAACAAAAACTACCTAAAAGTGTCTAAAATCGACTGGAAATCACGAAATAAGCATTTTCAAGTTTTGTTGCTTTTTGATGCTTATTTGCCAAATTTTGTGAGTTTGTGTTTTCTGAAAACGGTTGTGACTTCGATGAACGCTTTGAGAAATATAATGTTTCCAATACCCATGTAGCTTATATTAACCATCTAGACTTCGAAACGAATAGTGGTTTTCCAAAAACGAAAACTACCTAAAAGTATCTAAAATCGACTGGAAATCACGAAATAAGCATTTTCAAGTTTTGTTGCTTTTTCATGGTTGTTTGCCAAATTGTGTGAGTTTGTGTTTTCTGAAAACGGTTGTGACTTCGATGAACGCTTCGATAAATATAATGTTTCCGACACACAACTAGCTTATATTAACCATCTAGACTTCAAAACGAACAGTGATTTTGCAAAAATGAAAACTACCTAAAAGTGTCTAAAATCGACTGGAAATCACGAAATAAGCATTTTCAACTTTTCTTGCTTTTTCATGGTTATCTAACAAATTTTGTGAGTTTGTGTATTCTGAAAACGGTTGTGACTTCGATGAACGCTTTGAGAAATATAATGTTTTCAACACCCATCTAGCTTATATTAACCATCCACACTTCAAAACGAGTATTGGTTTTGCAAAAATGAAAACTACCTAAAAGTATCTAAAATCCACTGGAAATCACGAAATAAGCATTTTCAAGTTTTGTTGCTTTTTCATGCTTGTTTGCCAAATTTTGTGAGTTTGTGTTTTCTGAAAACGGTTGTGACTTCGATGAACGCTTTGAGATATATAATGTTTTCAACACCCATCTAGCTTATATTAACCATCTAGACTTCAAAACGAATAGTGGTTTTGCAAAAATGAAAACTACCTAAAAGTGTCTAAAATCGACTGGAAATCACGAACTGACCATTTTCAAGTTTTGTTGCTTTTTCATGGTTATTTGCCAAATTTTGTGAGTTTGTGTTTTCTGAAAACGGTTGTGACTTCGATGAACGCTTTGAGAAATATAATGTTTCCAACACCCATGTAGCTTATATTAACCATCTAGACTTCTAAACGAATAGTGGTTTTCCAAAAACGAAAACTACCTAAAAGTATCTAAAATCGACTGGAAATCACGAAATAAGCATTTTCAAGTTTTGTTGCTTTTTCATGGTTGTTTGCCAAATTTTGTGAGTTTGTGTTTTGTGCCTTCGATGAACGCTTTCATAAATATAATGTTTTCAACACCCATCTAGCTTATATTAACCATCTAGACTTCAAAACGAATAGTGGTTTTGCAAAAATGAAATCTACCTAAAAGTGTCTAAAATCGACTGGAAATCACGAAATAAGCATTTTCAAGTTTTGTTGCTTTTTCATGGTTATCTGACAAATTTTGTGAGTTTGTGTTTTCTGAAAACGGTTGTGACTTCGATGAACGCTTTGAGAAATATAATGTTTTCAACACCCATCTAGCTTATATTAACCATCCACACTTCAAAACGAGTATTGGTTTTGCGAAAATGAAAACTTCTTAAAAGTGTCTAAAATAGACTGGAAATCACGAAATAAGCATTTTCAAGTTTTGTTGCTTTTTCATGGTTGTTTGCCAAATTTTGTGAGTTTGTGTTTTCTGAAAACGGTTGTGACTTCGATGAACGCTTTGAGAAATATAATGTTTCCAACACCCATCTAGCTTATATTAACCATCTAGACTTCTAAACGAATAGTGGTTTTCCAAAAACAAAAACTACCTAAAAGTGTCTAAAATCGACTGGAAATCACGAACTGACCATTTTCAAGTTTTGTTGCTTTTTCATGGTTATTTGCCAAATTTTGTGATTTTGTGTTTTCTGAAAACGGTTGTGACTTCGATGAACGCTTTGAGAAATATAATGTTTTCAACACCCATCTAGCTTATATTAACCATCTAGACTTCAAAAGGAATAGTGGTTTTTCAAAAATGAAAACTACCTAAAAGTGTCTAAAATCGACTGGAAATCACGAAATGACCATTTTCAAGTTTTGTTGCTTTGTCATGGTTATTTGCCAAATTTTGTGAGTTTGTGTTTTCTGAAAACGGTTGTGACTTCGATGAACGCTTTGAGAAATATAATGTTTTCAACACCCATCTAGCTTATATTAACCATCCACACATCAAAACGAGTATTGGTTTTGCGAAAATGAAAACTTCTTAAAAGTGTCTAAAATAGACTGGAAATCACGAAATAAGCATTTTCAAGTTTTGTTGCTTTTTCATGGTTGTTTGCCAAATTTTGTGAGTTTGTGTTTTCTGAAAACGGTTGTGACTTCGATGAACGCTTTGAGAAATATAATGTTTTCAACACCCATCTAGCTTATATTAACCATCTAGACTTCAAAACGAATAGTGGTTTTGCAAAAATGAAAACTACCTAAAAGTGTCTAAAATCGACTGGAAATCACGAACTGACCATTTTCAAGTTTTGTTGCTTTTTCATGGTTATTTGCCAAATTTTGTGAGTTTGTGTTTTCTGAAAACGGTTGTGACTTCGATGAAAGCTTTGATAATTATAATGTTTTCAACACCCATCTAGCATATAATAACCATCTAGACTTCAAATTGAATAGTGGTTTTGCAAAAATGAAAACTACCTAAAAGTATCTAAAATCGACTGGAAATCACGAAATAAGCATTTTCAAGTTTTGTTGCTTTTTCATGCTTATTTGCCAAATTTTGTGAGTTTGTGTTTTCTGAAAACGGTTGTGACTTCGATGAACGCTTTGAGAAATATAATGTTTTCAACACCCATCTAGCTTATATTAACCATCTAGACTTCAAAACGAATAGTGGTTTTGCAAAAATGAAAACTACCTAAAAGTGTCTAAAATCGACTGGAAATCACGAACTGACCATTTTCAAGTTTTGTTGCTTTTTCATGGTTATTTGCCAAATTTTGTGAGTTTGTGTTTTCTGAAAACGGTTGTGACTTCGATGAACGCTTTGAGAAATATAATGTTTCCAACACCCATGTAGCTTATATTAACCATCTAGACTTCTAAACGAATAGTGGTTTTCCAAAAACGAAAACTACCTAAAAGTATCTAAAATCGACTGGAAATCACGAAATAAGCATTTTCAAGTTTTGTTGCTTTCTCATGGTTGTTTGCCAAATTTTGTGAGTTTGTGTTTTGTGACTTCGATGAACGCTTTCATAAATATAATGTTTTCAACACCCATCTAGCTTATATTAACCATCTAGACTTCAAAACGAATAGTGGTTTTGCAAAAATGAAATCTACCTAAAAGTGTCTAAAATCGACTGGAAATCACGAAATAAGCATTTTCAAGTTTTGTTGCTTTTTCATGGTTATCTGACAAATTTTGTGAGTTTGTGTTTTCTGAAAACGGTTGTGACTTCGATGAACGCTTTGAGAAATATAATGTTTTCAACACCCATCTAGCTTATATTAACCATCCACACTTCAAAACGAGTATTGGTTTTGCGAAAATGAAAACTTCTTAAAAGTGTCTAAAATAGACTGGAAATCACGAAATAAGCATTTTCAAGTTTTGTTGCTTTTTCATGGTTGTTTGCCAAATTTTGTGAATTTGTGTTTTCTGAAAACGGTTGTGACTTCGATGAACGCTTTGAGAAATATAATGTTTTCAACACCCATCTAGCTTATATTAACCATCTAGACTTCAAAACGAATAGTGGTTTTCCAAAAACGAAAACTACCTAAAAGTGTCTAAAATCGACTGGAAATCACGAACTGACCATTTTCAAGTTTTGTTGCTTTTTCATGGTTATTTGCCAAATTTTGTGAGTTTGTGTTTTCTGAAAACGGTTGTGACTTCGATGAATGCTTTGATAAATATAATGTTTCCAACACCCATCTAGCTCATATTAACCATCTAGACTTCAAAACGAATAGTGGTTTTGCAAAAATGAAAACTACCTAAAAGTGTCTAAAATCGACTGGAAATCACGAAATAAGCATTTTCAACTTTTCTTGCTTTTTCATGGTTATCTAACAAATTTTGTGAGTTTGTGTATTCTGAAAACGGTTGTGACTTCGATGAACGCTTTGAGAAATATAATGTTTTCAACACCCATCTAGCTTATATTAACCATCCACACTTCAAAACGAGTGGTGGTTTTACTAAATTGAAAAATACCTAAAAGTGTCTAAAATCGACTGGAAATCACGAAATAAGCATTTTCAAGTTTTGTTGCTTTTTCATGTTTATTTGCCAAATTTTGTGAGTTTGTGATTTCTGAAAACGGTTGTGACTTCGATGAACGCTTTGAGAAATATAATGTTTTCAACACCCATCTAGGTAATATTAACCATCTAGACTTCAAAACGAATAGTGGTTTTGCAAAAATGAAAACTACCTAAAAGTGTCTAAAATCGACTGGAAATCACGAAATAAGCATTTTCAAGATTTGTTGCTTTTTCATTGTTATTTGCCAAATTTTGTGAGTTTGTGTTTTCTGAAAACGGTTGTGACTTCGATGAAAGCTTTGATAATTATAATGTTTTCAACACCCATCTAGCATATAATAACCATCTAGACTTCAAATTGAATAGTGGTTTTGCAAAAATGAAAACTACCTAAAAGTATCTAAAATCGACTGGAAATCACGAAATAAGCATTTTCAAGTTTTGTTGCTTTTTCATGCTTATTTGCCAAATTTTGTGAGTTTGTGTTTTCTGAAAACGGTTGTGACTTCGATGAACGCTTTGAGAAATATAATGTTTTCAACACCCATCTAGCTTATATTAACCATCTAGACTTCAAAACGAATAGTGGTTTTGCAAAAATGAAAACTACCTAAAAGTGTCTAAAATCGACTGGAAATCACGAACTGACCATTTTCAAGTTTTGTTGCTTTTTCATGGTTATTTGCCAAATTTTGTGAGTTTGTGTTTTCTGAAAACGGTTGTGACTTCGATGAACGCTTTGAGAAATATAATGTTTCCAACACCCATGTAGCTTATATTAACCATCTAGACTTCTAAACGAATAGTGGTTTTCCAAAAACGAAAACTACCTAAAAGTATCTAAAATCGACTGGAAATCACGAAATAAGCATTTTCAAGTTTTGTTGCTTTTTCATGGTTGTTTGCCAAATTTTGTGAGTTTGTGTTTTGTGACTTCGATGAACGCTTTCATAAATATAATGTTTTCAACACCCATCTAGCTTATATTAACCATCTAGACTTCAAAACGAATAGTGGTTTTGCAAAAATGAAATCTACCTAAAAGTGTCTAAAATCGACTGGAAATCACGAAATAAGCATTTTCAAGTTTTGTTGCTTTTTCATGGTTATCTGACAAATTTTGTGAGTTTGTGTTTTCTGAAAACGGTTGTGACTTCGATGAACGCTTTGAGAAATATAATGTTTTCAACACCCATCTAGCTTATATTAACCATCCACACTTCAAAACGAGTATTGGTTTTGCGAAAATGAAAACTTCTTAAAAGTGTCTAAAATAGACTGGAAATCACGAAATAAGCATTTTCAAGTTTTGTTGCTTTTTCATGGTTGTTTGCCAAATTTTGTGAATTTGTGTTTTCTGAAAACGGTTGTGACTTCGATGAACGCTTTGAGAAATATAATGTTTTCAACACCCATCTAGCTTATATTAACCATCTAGACTTCAAAACGAATAGTGGTTTTCCAAAAACGAAAACTACCTAAAAGTGTCTAAAATCGACTGGAAATCACGAACTGACCATTTTCAAGTTTTGTTGCTTTTTCATGGTTATTTGCCAAATTTTGTGAGTTTGTGTTTTCTGAAAACGGTTGTGACTTCGATGAATGCTTTGATAAATATAATGTTTCCAACACCCATCTAGCTCATATTAACCATCTAGACTTCAAAACGAATAGTGGTTTTGCAAAAATGAAAACTACCTAAAAGTGTCTAAAATCGACTGGAAATCACGAAATAAGCATTTTCAACTTTTCTTGCTTTTTCATGGTTATCTAACAAATGTGAGTTTGTGTATTCTGAAAACGGTTGTGACTTCGATGAACGCTTTGAGAAATATAATGTTTTCAACACCCATCTAGCTTATATTAACCATCCACACTTCAAAACGAGTGGTGGTTTTACTAAATTGAAAAATACCTAAAAGTGTCTAAAATCGACTGGAAATCACGAAATAAGCATTTTCAAGTTTTGTTGCTTTTTCATGTTTATTTGCCAAATATTAACCATCTAGACTTCAAAACGAATAGTGGTTTTCCAAAAACGAAAACTACCTAAAAGTGTCTAAAATCGACTGGAAATCACGAACTGACCATTTTCAAGTTTTGTTGCTTTTTCATGGTTATTTGCCAAATTTTGTGAGTTTGTGTTTTCTGAAAACGGTTGTGACTTCGATGAATGCTTTGATAAATATAATGTTTCCAACACCCATCTAGCTCATATTAACCATCTAGACTTCAAAACGAATAGTGGTTTTGCAAAAATGAAAACTACCTAAAAGTGTCTAAAATCGACTGGAAATCACGAAATAAGCATTTTCAACTTTTCTTGCTTTTTCATGGTTATCTAACAAATGTGAGTTTGTGTATTCTGAAAACGGTTGTGACTTCGATGAACGCTTTGAGAAATATAATGTTTTCAACACCCATCTAGCTTATATTAACCATCCACACTTCAAAACGAGTGGTGGTTTTACTAAATTGAAAAATACCTAAAAGTGTCTAAAATCGACTGGAAATCACGAAATAAGCATTTTCAAGTTTTGTTGCTTTTTCATGTTTATTTGCCAAATTTTGTGAGTTTGTGATTTCTGAAAACGGTTGTGACTTCGATGAACGCTTTGAGAAATATAATGTTTTCAACACCCATCTAGGTAATATTAACCATCTAGACTTCAAAACGAATAGTGGTTTTGCAAAAATGAAAACTACCTAAAAGTGTCTAAAATCGACTGGAAATCACGAAATAAGCATTTTCAAGTTTTGTTGCTTTTTCATGCTTATTTGCCAAATTTTGTGAGTTTGTGTTTTCTGAAAACGGTTGTGACTTCGATGAACGCTTTGAGAAATATAATGTTTCCAACACCCATGTAGCTTATATTAACCATCTAGACTTCTAAACGAATAGTGGTTTTCCAAAAACGAAAACTACCTAAAAGTATCTAAAATCGACTGGAAATCACGAAAGAAGCATTTTCAAGTTTTGTTGCTTTTTCATGGTTGTTTGCCAAATTTTGTGAGTTTGTGTTTTCTGAAAACGGTTGTGACTTCGATGAACGCTTTGATAAATATAATGTTTTCAACACCCATCTAGCTTATATTAACCATCCACACTTCAAAACGAGTATTGGTTTTGCGAAAATGAAAACTTCTTAAAAGTGTCTAAAATAGACTGGAAATCACGAAATAAGCATTTTCAAGTTTTGTTGCTTTTTCATGGTTTTTTGCCAAATTTTGTGAGTTTGTGTATTCTGAAAACGGTTGTGACTTCGATGAACGCTTTGAGAAATATAATGTTTTCAACACCCATCTAGCTTATATTAACCATCTAGACTTCTAAACGAATAGTGGTTTTCCAAAAACAAAAACTACCTAAAAGTGTCTAAAATCGACTGGAAATCACGAACTGACCATTTTCAAGTTTTGTTGCTTTTTCATGGTTATTTGCCAAATTTTGTGATTTTGTGTTTTCTGAAAACGGTTGTGACTTCGATGAACGCTTTGAGAAATATAATGTTTTCAACACCCATCTAGCTTATATTAACCATCTAGACTTCAAAACGAATAGTGGTTTTGCAAAAATGAAAACTACCTAAAAGTGTCTAAAATCGACTGGAAATCACGAACTGACCATTTTCAAGTTTTGTTGCTTTTTCATGGTTATTTGCCAAATTTTGTGAGTTTGTGTTTTCTGAAAACGGTTGTGACTTCGATGAAAGCTTTGATAATTATAATGTTTTCAACACCCATCTAGCATATATTAACCATCTAGACTTCAAATTGAATAGTGGTTTTGCAAAAATGAAAACTACCTAAAAGTATCTAAAATCGACTGGAAATCACGAAATAAGCATTTTCAAGTTTTGTTGCTTTTTCATGGTTGTTTGCCAAATTTTGTGAGTTTGTGTTTTGTGACTTCGATGAACGCTTTCATAAATATAATGTTTTCAACACCCATCTAGCTTATATTAACCATCTAGACTTCAAAACGAATAGTGGTTTTGCAAAAATGAAATCTACCTAAAAGTGTCTAAAATCGACTGGAAATCACGAAATAAGCATTTTCAAGTTTTGTTGCTTTTTCATGGTTATCTGACAAATTTTGTGAGTTTGTGTTTTCTGAAAACGGTTGTGACTTCGATGAACGCTTTGAGAAATATAATGTTTTCAACACCCATCTAGCTTATATTAACCATCCACACTTCAAAACGAGTATTGGTTTTGCGAAAATGAAAACTTCTTAAAAGTGTCTAAAATAGACTGGAAATCACGAAATAAGCATTTTCAAGTTTTGTTGCTTTTTCATGGTTGTTTGCCAAATTTTGTGAATTTGTGTTTTCTGAAAACGGTTGTGACTTCGATGAACGCTTTGAGAAATATAATGTTTTCAACACCCATCTAGCTTATATTAACCATCTAGACTTCAAAACGAATAGTGGTTTTCCAAAAACGAAAACTACCTAAAAGTGTCTAAAATCGACTGGAAATCACGAACTGACCATTTTCAAGTTTTGTTGCTTTTTCATGGTTATTTGCCAAATTTTGTGAGTTTGTGTTTTCTGAAAACGGTTGTGACTTCGATGAATGCTTTGATAAATATAATGTTTCCAACACCCATCTAGCTTATATTAACCATCTAGACTTCTAAACGAATAGTGGTTTTCCAAAAACGAAAACTACCTAAAAGTGTCTAAAATCGACTGGAAATCACGAAATAAGCATTTTCAAGTTTTGTTGCTTTTTCATGGTTGTTTGCCAAATTTTGTGAGTTTGTGTTTTCTGAAAACGGTTGTGACTTCGATGAACGCTTTGATAAATATAATGTTTCCAACACCCATCTAGCTTATATTAACCATCTAGACTTCAAAACGAATAGTGGTTTTGCAAAAATGAAAACTACCTAAAAGTATCTAAAATCGACTGGAAATCACGATATAAGCATTTCCAAGTTTTATTGCTTTTTCATGGTTTTTTGCCAAATTTTGTGAGTTTGTGTATTCTGAAAACGGTTGTGACTTCGATGAACGCTTTGAGAAATATAATGTTTTCAACACCCATCTAGCTTATATTAACCATCCACACTTCAAAACGAGTGGTGGTTTTACTAAATTGAAAAATACCTAAAAGTGTCTAAAATCGACTGGAAATCACGAAATAAGCATTTTCAAGTTTTGTTGCTTTTTCATGCTTATTTGCCAAATTTTGTGAGTTTGTGATTTCTGAAAACGGTTGTGACTTCGATGAACGCTTTGAGAAATATAATGTTTTCAACACCCATCTAGGTAATATTAACCATCTAGACTTCAAAACGAATAGTGGTTTTGCATAAATGAAAACTACCTAAAAGTGTCTAAAATCGACTGGAAATCACGAAATAAGCATTTTCAAGTTTTGTTGCTTTTTCATGGTTGTTTGCCAAATTTTGTGAGTTTGTGTTTTCTGAAAACGGTTGTGACTTCGATGAACGCTTTGAGAAATATAATGTTTTCAACACCCATCTAGCTTATATTAACCATCCACACTTCAAAACGAGTATTGGTTTTGCGAAAATGAAAACTTCTTAAAAGTGTCTAAAATAGACTGGAAATCACGAAATAAGCATTTTCAAGTTTTGTTGCTTTTTCATGGTTGTTTGCCAAATTTTGTGAGTTTGTGTTTTCTGAAAACGGTTGTGACTTCGATGAACGCTTTGAGAAATATAATGTTTCCAACACCCATCTAGCTTATATTAACCATCTAGACTTCAAAACGAATAGTGGTTTTGCAAAAATGAAAACTACCTAAAAGTGTCTAAAATCGACTGGAAATCACGAAATGACCATTTTCAAGTTTTGTTGCTTTTTCATGCTTATTTGCCAAATTTTGTGAGTTTGTGTTTTCTGAAAACGGCTGTGACTTCGATGAACGCTTTGAGAAATATAATGTTTCCAACACCCATCTAGCTTATATTAACCATCTAGACTTCAAAACGAATAGTGGTTTTCCAAAAACAAAAACTACCTAAAAGTGTCTAAAATCGACTGGAAATCACGAACTGACCATTTTCAAGTTTTGTTGCTTTTTCATGGTTATTTGCCAAATTTTGTGATTTTGTGTTTTCTGAAAACGGTTGTGACATCGATGAACGCTTTGATAAATATAATGTTTTCAACACCCATCTAGCTTATATTAACCATCTAGACTTCAAAAGGAATAGTGGTTTTTCAAAAATGAAAACTACCTAAAAGTGTCTAAAATCGACTGGAAATCACGAAATGACCATTTTCAAGTTTTGTTGCTTTGTCATGGTTATTTGCCAAATTTTGTGAGTTTGTGTTTTCTGAAAACGGTTGTGACTTCGATGAACGCTTTGAGAAATATAATGTTTTCAACACCCATCTAGCTTATATTAACCATCCACACATCAAAACGAGTATTGGTTTTGCGAAAATGAAAACTTCTTAAAAGTGTCTAAAATAGACTGGAAATCACGAAATAAGCATTTTCAAGTTTTGTTGCTTTTTCATGGTTGTTTGCCAAATTTTGTGAGTTTGTGTTTTCTGAAAACGGTTGTGACTTCGATGAACGCTTTGAGAAATATAATGTTTTCAACACCCATCTAGCTTATATTAACCATCTAGACTTCAAAACGAATAGTGGTTTTGCAAAAATGAAAACTACCTAAAAGTGTCTAAAATCGACTGGAAATCACGAACTGACCATTTTCAAGTTTTGTTGCTTTTTCATGGTTATTTGCCAAATTTTGTGAGTTTGTGTTTTCTGAAAACGGTTGTGACTTCGATGAAAGCTTTAATAATTATAATGTTTTCAACACCCATCTAGCATATATTAACCATCTAGACTTCAAATTGAATAGTGGTTTTCCAAAAATGAAAACTACCTAAAAGTATCTAAAATCGACTGGAAATCACGAAATAAGCATTTTCAAGTTTTGTTGCTTTTTCATGCTTATTTGCCAAATTTTGTGAGTTTGTGTTTTCTGAAAACGGTTGTGACTTCGATGAACGCTTTGAGAACTATAATGTTTTCAACACCCATCTAGCTTATATTAACCATCTAGACTTCAAAACGAATAGTGGTTTTGCAAAAATGAAAACTACCTAAAAGTGTCTAAAATCGACTGGAAATCACGAACTGACCATTTTCAAGTTTTGTTGCTTTTTCATGGTTATTTGCCAAATTTTGTGAGTTTGTGTTTTCTGAAAACGGTTGTGACTTCGATGAACGCTTTGAGAAATATAATGTTTCCAACACCCATGTAGCTTATATTAACCATCTAGACTTCTAAACGAATAGTGGTTTTCCAAAAACGAAAACTACCTAAAAGTATCTAAAATCGACTGGAAATCACGAAATAAGCATTTTCAAGTTTTGTTGCTTTTTCATGGTTGTTTGCCAAATTTTGTGAGTTTGTGTTTTGTGACTTCGATGAAGGCTTTCATAAATATAATGTTTTCAACACCCATCTAGCTTATATTAACCATCTAGACTTCAAAACGAATAGTGGTTTTGCAAAAATGAAATCTACCTAAAAGTGTCTAAAATCGACTGGAAATCACGAAATAAGCATTTTCAAGTTTTGTTGCTTTTTCATGGTTTTTTGCCAAATTTTGTGAGTTTGTGTATTCTGAAAACGGTTGTGACTTCGATGAACGCTTTGAGAAATATAATGTTTTCAACACCCATCTAGCTTATATTAACCATCCACACTTCAAAACGAGTGGTGGTTTTACTAAATTGAAAAATACCTAAAAGTGTCTAAAATCGACTGGAAATCACGAAATAAGCATTTTCAAGTTTTGTTGCTTTTTCATGCTTATTTGCCAAATTTTGTGAGTTTGTGATTTCTGAAAACGGTTGTGACTTCGATGAACGCTTTGAGAAATATAATGTTTTCAACACCCATCTAGGTAATATTAACCATCTAGACTTCAAAACGAATAGTGGTTTTGCATAAATGAAAACTACCTAAAAGTGTCTAAAATCGACTGGAAATCACGAAATAAGCATTTTCAAGTTTTGTTGCTTTTTCATGGTTGTTTGCCAAATTTTGTGAGTTTGTGTTTTCTGAAAACGGTTGTGACTTCGATGAACGCTTTGAGAAATATAATGTTTTCAACACCCATCTAGCTTATATTAACCATCCACACTTCAAAACGAGTATTGGTTTTCCGAAAATGAAAACTTCTTAAAAGTGTCTAAAATAGACTGGAAATCACGAAATAAGCATTTTCAAGTTTTGTTGCTTTTTCATGGTTGTTTGCCAAATTTTGTGAGTTTGTGTTTTCTGAAAACGGTTGTGACTTCGATGAACGCTTTGAGAAATATAATGTTTCCAACACCCATCTAGCTTATATTAACCATCTAGACTTCAAAACGAATAGTGGTTTTGCAAAAATGAAAACTACCTAAAAGTGTCTAAAATCGACTGGAAATCACGAAATGACCATTTTCAAGTTTTGTTGCTTTTTCATACTTATTTGCCAAATTTTGTGAGTTTGTGTTTTCTGAAAACGGCTGTGACTTCGATGAACGCTTTGAGAAATATAATGTTTCCAACACCCATCTAGCTTATATTAACCATCTAGACTTCAAAACGAATAGTGGTTTTCCAAAAACAAAAACTACCTAAAAGTGTCTAAAATCGACTGGAAATCACGAACTGACCATTTTCAAGTTTTGTTGCTTTTTCATGGTTATTTGCCAAATTTTGTGATTTTGTGTTTTCTGAAAACGGTTGTGACATCGATGAACGCTTTGATAAATATAATGTTTTCAACACCCATCTAGCTTATATTAACCATCTAGACTTCAAAAGGAATAGTGGTTTTTCAAAAATGAAAACTACCTAAAAGTGTCTAAAATCGACTGGAAATCACGAAATGACCATTTTCAAGTTTTGTTGCTTTGTCATGGTTATTTGCCAAATTTTGTGAGTTTGTGTTTTCTGAAAACGGTTGTGACTTCGATGAACGCTTTGAGAAATATAATGTTTTCAACACCCATCTAGCTTATATTAACCATCCACACATCAAAACGAGTATTGGTTTTGCGAAAATGAAAACTTCTTAAAAGTGTCTAAAATAGACTGGAAATCACGAAATAAGCATTTTCAAGTTTTGTTGCTTTTTCATGGTTGTTTGCCAAATTTTGTGAGTTTGTGTTTTCTGAAAACGGTTGTGACTTCGATGAACGCTTTGAGAAATATAATGTTTTCAACACCCATCTAGCTTATATTAACCATCTAGACTTCAAAACGAATAGTGGTTTTGCAAATATGAAAACTACCTAAAAGTGTCTAAAATCGACTGGAAATCACGAACTGACCATTTTCAAGTTTTGTTGCTTTTTCATGGTTATTTGCCAAATTTTGTGAGTTTGTGTTTTCTGAAAACGGTTGTGACTTCGATGAAAGCTTTGATAATTATAATGTTTTCAACACCCATCTAGCATATATTAACCATCTAGACTTCAAATTGAATAGTGGTTTTCCAAAAATGAAAACTACCTAAAAGTATCTAAAATCGACTGGAAATCACGAAATAAGCATTTTCAAGTTTTGTTGCTTTTTCATGCTTATTTGCCAAATTTTGTGAGTTTGTGTTTTCTGAAAACGGTTGTGACTTCGATGAACGCTTTGAGAACTATAATGTTTTCAACACCCATCTAGCTTATATTAACCATCTAGACTTCAAAACGAATAGTGGTTTTGCAAAAATGAAAACTACCTAAAAGTGTCTAAAATCGACTGGAAATCACGAACTGACCATTTTCAAGTTTTGTTGCTTTTTCATGGTTATTTGCCAAATTTTGTGAGTTTGTGTTTTCTGAAAACGGTTGTGACTTCGATGAACGCTTTGAGAAATATAATGTTTCCAACACCCATGTAGCTTATATTAACCATCTAGACTTCTAAACGAATAGTGGTTTTCCAAAAACGAAAACTACCTAAAAGTATCTAAAATCGACTGGAAATCACGAAATAAGCATTTTCAAGTTTTGTTGCTTTTTCATGGTTGTTTGCCAAATTTTGTGAGTTTGTGTTTTGTGACTTCGATGAAGGCTTTCATAAATATAATGTTTTCAACACCCATCTAGCTTATATTAACCATCTAGACTTCAAAACGAATAGTGGTTTTGCAAAAATGAAATCTACCTAAAAGTGTCTAAAATCGACTGGAAATCACGAAATAAGCATTTTCAAGTTTTGTTGCTTTTTCATGGTTTTTTGCCAAATTTTGTGAGTTTGTGTATTCTGAAAACGGTTGTGACTTCGATGAACGCTTTGAGAAATATAATGTTTTCAACACCCATCTAGCTTATATTAACCATCCACACTTCAAAACGAGTGGTGGTTTTACTAAATTGAAAAATACCTAAAAGTGTCTAAAATCGACTGGAAATCACGAAATAAGCATTTTCAAGTTTTGTTGCTTTTTCATGCTTATTTGCCAAATTTTGTGAGTTTGTGATTTCTGAAAACGGTTGTGACTTCGATGAACGCTTTGAGAAATATAATGTTTTCAACACCCATCTAGGTAATATTAACCATCTAGACTTCAAAACGAATAGTGGTTTTGCAAAAATGAAAACTACCTAAAAGTGTCTAAAATCGACTGGAAATCACGAAATAAGCATTTTCAAGTTTTGTTGCTTTTTCATGCTTATTTGCCAAATTTTGTGAGTTTGTGTTTTCTGAAAACGGTTGTGACTTCGATGAACGCTTTGAGAAATATAATGTTTCCAACACCCATGTAGCTTATATTAACCATCTAGACTTCTAAACGAATAGTGGTTTTCCAAAAACGAAAACTACCTAAAAGTATCTAAAATCGACTGGAAATCACGAAATAAGCATTTTCAAGTTTTGTTGCTTTTTCATGGTTGTTTGCCAAATTTTGTGAGTTTGTGTTTTCTGAAAACGGTTGTGACTTCGCTGAACGCTTCGATAAATATAATGTTTCCGACACACAACTAGCTTATATTAACCATCTAGACTTCAAAACGAACAGTGATTTTGCAAAAATGAAAACTACCTAAAAGTGTCTAAAATCGACTGGAAATCACGAAATAAGCATTTTCAACTTTTCTTGCTTTTTCATGGTTATCTAACAAATTTTGTGAGTTTGTGTTTTCTGAAAACGGTTGTGACTTCGATGAACGCTTTGAGAAATATAATGTTTTCAACACCCATCTAGCTTATATTAACCATCCACACTTCAAAACGAGTATTGGTTTTGCGAAAATGAAAACTTCTTAAAAGTGTCTAAAATAGACTGGAAATCACGAAATAAGCATTTTCAAGTTTTGTTGCTTTTTCATGGTTTTTTGCCAAATTTTGTGAGTTTGTGTATTCTGAAAACGGTTGTGACTTCGATGAACGCTTTGAGAAATATAATGTTTTCAACACCCATCTAGCTTATATTAACCATCCACACTTCAAAACGAGTATTGGTTTTGCGAAAATGAAAACTTCTTAAAAGTGTCTAAAATAGACTGGAAATCACGAAATAAGCATTTTCAAGTTTTGTTGCTTTTTCAAGGTTGTTTGCCAAATTTTGTGAGTTTGTGTTTTCTGAAACCGGTTGTGACTTCGATGAACGCTTTGAGAAATATAATGTTTCCAACACCCATCTAGCTTATATTAACCATCTAGACTTCAAAACGAATAGTGGTTTTGCAAAAATGAAAACTACCTAAAAGTGTCTAAAATCGACTGGAAATCACGAAATGACCATTTTCAAGTTTTGTTGCTTTTTCATGGTTATTTGCCAAATTTTGTGAGTTTGTGTTTTCTGAAAACGGCTGTGACTTCGATGAACGCTTTGAGAAATATAATGTTTCCAACACCCATCTAGCTTATATTAACCATCTAGACTTCTAAACGAATAGTGGTTTTCCAAAAACAAAAACTACCTAAAAGTGTCTAAAATCGACTGGAAATCACGAACTGACCATTTTCAAGTTTTGTTGCTTTTTCATGGTTATTTGCCAAATTTTGTGATTTTGTGTTTTCTGAAAACGGTTGTGACTTCGATGAACGCTTTGAGAAATATAATGTTTTCAACACCCATCTAGCTTATATTAACCATCCACACTTCAAAACGAGTATTGGTTTTGCGAAAATGAAAACTTCTTAAAAGTGTCTAAAATAGACTGGAAATCACGAAATAAGCATTTTCAAGTTTTGTTGCTTTTTCATGGTTGTTTGCCAAATTTTGTGAGTTTGTGTTTTCTGAAAACGGTTGTGACTTCGATGAACGCTTTGAGAAATATAATGTTTCCAACACCCATCTAACTTATATTAACCATCTAGACTTCAAAACAAATAGTGGTTTTGCAAAAATGAAAACTACCTAAAAGTGTCTAAAATCGACTGGAAATCACGAAATGACCATTTTCAAGTTTTGTTGCTTTTTCATGGTTATTTGCCAAATTTTGTGAGTTTGTGTTTTCTGAAAACGGCTGTGACTTCGATGAACGCTTTGAGAAATATAATGTTTCCAACACCCATCTAGCTTATATTAACCATCTAGACTTCAAAACGAATAGTGGTTTTCCAAAAACGAAAACTACCTAAAAGTGTCTAAAATCGACTGGAAATCACGAAATAAGCATTTTTGAAGTTTTGTTGCGTTTTCATGGTTTTTTGCCAAATTTTGTGAGTTTGTGTTTTCTGAAAACGGTTGTGACTTCGATGAACGCTTTGATAAATATAATGTTTTCAACACCCATCTAGCTTATATTAACCATCTAGACTTCAAATTGAATAGTGGTTTTGCAAAAATGAAAACTACCTAAAAGTATCTAAAATCGACTGGAAATCACGAAATAAGCATTTCCAAGTTTTGTTGCTTTTTCATGGTTTTTTGCCAAATTTTGTGAGTTTGTGTATTCTGAAAACGGTTGTGACTTCGATGAACGCTTTGAGAAATATAATGTTTCCGACACACAACTAGCTTATATTAACCATCTAGACTTCAAATTGAATAGTGGTTTTGCAAAAATGAAAACTACCTAAAAGTGTCTAAAATCGACTGGAAATCACGAAATAAGCATTTTCAACTTTTCTTGCTTGTTCATGGTTATCTGACAAATTTTGTGAGTTTGTGTTTTCTGAAAACGGTTGTAACTTCGATGAACGCTTTGAGAAATATAATGTTTTCAACACACATCTAGCTTATATTAACCATCCACACTTCAAAACGAGTATTGGTTTTGCGAAAATGAAAACTTCTTAAAAGAGTCTAAAATAGACTGGAAATCACGAAATAAGCATTTTCAAGTTTTGTTGCTTTTTCATGGTTGTTTGCCAAATTTTGTGAGTTTGTGTATTCTGAAAACGGTTGTGACTTCGATGAACGCTTCGATAAATATAATGTTTCCGACACACAACTAGCTTATATTAACCATCTAGACTTCAAAACGAACATTGATTTTGCAAAAATGAAAACTACCTAAATGTGTCTAAAATCGACTGGAAATCACGAAATAAGCATTTTCAACTTTTCTTGCTTTTTCATGGTTATCTGACAAATTTTGTGAGTTTGTGTTTTCTGAAAACGGTTGTGACTTCGATGAACGCTTTGAGAAATATAATGTTTTCAACACCCATCTAGCTTATATTAACCATCCACACTTCAAAACGAGTATTGGTTTTGCGAAAATGAAAACTTCTTAAAAGTGTCTAAAATAGACTGGAAATCACGAAATAAGCATTTTCAAGTTTTGTTGCTTTTTCATGGTTGTTTGCCAAATTTTGTGAGTTTGTGTTTTCTGAAACCGGTTGTGACTTCGATGAACGCTTTGAGAAATATAATGTTTCCAACACCCATCTAGCTTATATTAACCATCTAGACTTCAAAACGAAAAGTGGTTTTGCAAAAATGAAAACTACCTAAAAGTGTCTAAAATCGACTGGAAATCACGAAATGACCATTTTCAAGTTTTGTTGCTTTTTCATGGTTCTTTGCCAAATTTTGTGAGTTTGTGTTTTCTGAAAACGGCTGTGACTTCGATGAACGCTTTGAGAAATATAATGTTTCCAACACCCATCTAGCTTATATTAACCATCTAGACCTCTAAACGAATAGTGGTTTTCCAAAAACAAAAACTACCTAAAAGTGTCTAAAATCGACTGGAAATCACGAACTGACCATTTTCAAGTTTTGTTGCTTTTTCATGGTTATTTGCCAAATTTTGTGATTTTGTGTTTTCTGAAAACGGTTGTGACTTCGATGAACGCTTTGAGAAATATAATGTTTTCAACACCCATCTAGCTTATATTAACCATCCACACTTCAAAACGAGTATTGGTTTTGCGAAAATGAAAACTTCTTAAAAGTGTCTAAAATAGACTGGAAATCACGAAATAAGCATTTTCAAGTTTTGTTGCTTTTTCATGGCTGTTTGCCAAATTTTGTGAGTTTGTGTTTTCTGAAAACGGTTGTGACTTCGATGAACGCTTTGAGAAATATAATGTTTCCAACACCCATCTAGCTTATATTAACCATCTAGACTTCTAAACGAATAGTGGTTTTCCAAAAACGAAAACTACCTAAAAGTGTCTAAAATCGACTGGAAATCACGAAATAAGCATTTTTGAAGTTTTGTTGCGTTTTCATGGTTTTTTGCCAAATTTTGTGAGTTTGTGTTTTCTGAAAACGGTTGTGACTTCGATGAACGCTTTGATAAATATAATGTTTTCAACACCCATCTAGCTTATATTAACCATCTAGACTTCAAATTGAATAGTGGTTTTGCAAAAATGAAAACTACCTAAAAGTATCTAAAATCGACTGGAAATCACGAAATAAGCATTTCCAAGTTTTGTTGCTTTTTCATGGTTTTTTGCCAAATTTTGTGAGTTTGTGTATTCTGAAAACGGTTGTGACTTCGATGAACGCTTTGAGAAATATAATGTTTTCAACACCCATCTAGCTTATATTAACCATCCACACTTCAAAACGAGTATTGGTTTTGCGAAAATGAAAACTTCTTAAAAGTGTCTAAAATAGACTGGAAATCACGAAATAAGCATTTTCAAGTTTTGTTGCTTTTTCATGGTTGTTTGCCAAATTTTGTGAGTTTGTGTTTTCTGAAAACGGTTGTGACTTCGATGAACGCTTTGAGAAATATAATGTTTCCAACACCCATCTAGCTTCTATTAACCATCTAGACTTCAAAACGAATAGTGGTTTTGCAAAAATGAAAACTACCTAAAAGTGTCTAAAATCGACTGGAAATCACGAAATGACCATTTTCAAGTTTTGTTGCTTTTTCATGGTTATTTGCCAAATTTTGTGAGTTTGTGTTTTCTGAAAACGGCTGTGACTTCGATGAACGCTTTGAGAAATATAATGTTTCCAACACCCATCTAGCTTATATTAACCATCTAGACTTCTAAACGAATAGTGGTTTTCCAAAAACAAAAACTACCTAAAAGTGTCTAAAATCGACTGGAAATCACGAACTGACCATTTTCAAGTTTTGTTGCTTTTTCATGGTTATTTGCCAAATTTTGTGATTTTGTGTTTTCTGAAAACGGTTGTGACTTCGATGAACGCTTTGAGAAATATAATGTTTTCAACACCCATCTAGCTTATATTAACCATCCACACTTCAAAACGAGTATTGGTTTTGCGAAAATGAAAACTTCTTAAAAGTGTCTAAAATAGACTGGAAATCACGAAATAAGCATTTTCAAGTTTTGTTGCTTTTTCATGGTTGTTTGCCAAATTTTGTGAGTTTGTGTTTTCTGAAAACGGTTGTGACTTCGATGAACGCTTTGAGAAATATAATGTTTCCAACACCCATCTAGCTTATATTAACCATCTAGACTTCAAAACGAATAATGGTTTTGCAAAAATGAAAACTACCTAAAAGTGTCTAAAATCGACTGGAAATCACGAAATGACCATTTTCAAGTTTTGTTGCTTTTTCATGGTTATTTGCCAAATTTTGTGAGTTTGTGTTTTCTGAAAACGGCTGTGACTTCGATGAACTCTTTGAGAAATATAATGTTTCCGACACCCATCTAGCTTATATTAACCATCTAGACTTCGAAACGAATAGTGGTTTTCCAAAAACGAAAACTAACTAAAAGTGTCTAAAATCGACTGGAAATCACGAAATAAGCATTTTTGAAGTTTTGTTGCGTTTTCATGGTTTTTTGCTAAATTTTGTGAATTTGTGTTTTCTGAAAACGGTTGTGACTTCGATGAACGCTTTGATAAATATAATGTTTTCAACACCCATCTAGCTTATATTAACCATCTAGACTTCAAATTGAATAGTGGTTTTGCAAAAATGAAAACTACCTAAAAGTATCTAAAATCGACTGGAAATCACGAAATAAGCATTTCCAAGTTTTGTTGCTTTTTCATGGTTTTTTGCCAAATTTTGTGAGTTTGTGTATTCTGAAAACGGTTGTGACTTCGATGAACGCTTTGAGAAATATAATGTTTCCGACACACAACTAGCTTATATTAACCATCTAGACTTCAAAACGAACAGTGATTTTGCAAAAATGAAAACTACCTAAAAGTGTCTAAAATCGACTGGAAATCACGAAATAAGCATTTTCAACTTTTCTTGCTTTTTCATGGTTATCTGACAAATTTTGTGAGTTTGTGTTTTCTGAAAACGGTTGTGACTTCGATGAACGCTTTGAGAAATATAATGTTTTCAACACCCATCTAGCTTATATTAACCATCCACACTTCAAAACGAGTATTGGTTTTGCGAAAATGAAAACTTCTTAAAAGTGTCTAAAATAGACTGGAAATCACGAAATAAGCATTTTCAAGTTTTGTTGCTTTTTCATGGTTGTTTGCCAAATTTTGTGAGTTTGTGTTTTCTGAAAACGGTTGTGACTTCGATGAACGCTTTGAGAAATATAATGTTTCCAACACCCATCTAGCTTATATTAACCATCTAGACTTCAAAACGAATAGTTGTTTTGCAAAAATGAAAACTACCTAAAAGTGTCTAAAATCGACTGGAAATCACGAAATGACCATTTTCAAGTTTTGTTGCTTTTTCATGGTTATTTGCCAAATTTTGTGATTTTGTGTTTTCTGAAAACGGTTGTGACTTCGATGAACGCTTTGAGAAATATAATGTTTTCAACACCCATCTAGCTTATATTAACCATCTAGACTTCAAAAGGAATAGTGGTTTTTCAAAAATGGAAACTACCTAAAAGTGTCTAAAATCGACTGGAAATCACGAAATGACCATTTTCAAGTTTTGTTGCTTGTCATGGTTATTTGCCAAATTTTGTGAGTTTGTGTTTTCTGAAAACGGTTGTGACTTCGATGAACGCTTTGAGAAATATAATGTTTTCAACGCCCATCTAGCTTATATTAACCATCCACACTTCAAAACGAGTATTGGTTTTGCGAAAATGAAAACTTCTTAAAAGTGTCTAAAATAGACTGGAAATCACGAAATAAGCATTTTCAAGTTTTGTTGCTTTTTCATGGTTGTTTGCCAAATTTTGTGAGTTTGTGTATTCTGAAAACGGTTGTGACTTCGATGAACGCTTTGAGAAATATAATGTTTCCAACACCCATCTAGCTTATATTAACCATCTAGACTTCGAAACGAATAGTGGTTTTCCAAAAACGAAAACTACCTAAAAGTGTCTAAAATCGACTGGAAATCACGAAATAAGCATTTTTGAAGTTTTGTTGCGTTTTCATGGTTTTTTGCCAAATTTTGTGAATTTGTGTTTTCTGAAAACGGTTGTGACTTCGATGAACGCTTTGATAAATATAATGTTTTCAACACCCATCTAGCTTATATTAACCATCTAGACTTCAAATTGAATAGTGGTTTTGCAAAAATGAAAACTACCTAAAAGTATCTAAAATCGACTGGAAATCACGAAATAAGCATTTCCAAGTTTTGTTGCTTTTTCATGGTTTTTTGCCAAATTTTGTGAGTTTGTGTATTCTGAAAACGGTTGTGACTTCGATGAACGCTTTGAGAAATATAATGTTTCCGACACACAACTAGCTTATATTAACCATCTAGACTTCAAAACGAACAGTGATTTTGCAAAAATGAAAACTACCTAAAAGTGTCTAAAATCGACTGGAAATCACGAAATAAGCATTTTCAAATTTCTTGCTTTTTCATGGTTATCTGACAAATTTTGTGAGTTTGTGTTTTCTGAAAACGGTTGTGACTTCGATGAACGCTTTGAGAAATATAATGTTTTCAACACCCATCTAGCTTATATTAACCATCCACACTTCAAAACGAGTATTGGTTTTGCGAAAATGAAAACTTCTTAAAAGTGTCTAAAATAGACTGGAAATCACGAAATAAGCATTTTCAAGTTTTGTTGCTTTTTCATGGTTGTTTGCCAAATTTTGTGAGTTTGTGTTTTCTGAAAACGGTTGTGACTTCGATGAACGCTTTGAGAAATATAATGTTTCCAACACCCATCTAGCTTATATTAACCATCTAGACTTCAAAACGAATAGTTGTTTTGCAAAAATGAAAACTTCTTAAAAGTGTCTAAAATCGACTGGAAATCACGAAATGACCATTTTCAAGTTTTGTTGCTTGTCATGGTTATTTGCCAAATTTTGTGAGTTTGTGTTTTCTGAAAACGGTTGTGACTTCGATGAACGCTTTGAGAAATATAATGTTTTCAACGCCCATCTAGCTTATATTAACCATCCACACTTCAAAACGAGTATTGGTTTTGCGAAAATGAAAACTTCTTAAAAGTGTCTAAAATAGACTGGAAATCACGAAATAAGCATTTTCAAGTTTTGTTGCTTTTTCATGGTTGTTTGCCAAATTTTGTGAGTTTGTGTATTCTGAAAACGGTTGTGACTTCGATGAACGCTTCGATAAATATAATGTTTCCGACACACAACTAGCTTATATTAACCATCTAGACTTCAAAACGAACATTGATTTTGCAAAAATGAAAACTACCTAAAAGTGTCTAAAATCGACTGGAAATCACGAAATAAGCATTTTCAACTTTTCTTGCTTTTTCATGGTTATCTGACAAATTTTGTGAGTTTGTGTTTTCTGAAAACGGTTGTGACTTCGATGAACGCTTTGAGAAATATAATGTTTTCAACACCCATCTAGCTTATATTAACCATCCACACTTCAAAACGAGTATTGGTTTTCCGAAAATGAAAACTTCTTAAAAGTGTCTAAAATAGACTGGAAATCACGAAATAAGCATTTTCAAGTTTTGTTGCTTTTTCATGGTTGTTTGCCAAATTTTGTGAGTTTGTGTTTTCTGAAAACGGTTGTGACTTCGATGAACGCTTTGAGAAATATAATGTTTCCAACACCCATCTAGCTTATATTAACCATCTAGACTTCAAAACGAATAGTGGTTTTGCAAAAATGAAAACTACCTAAAAGTGTCTAAAATCGACTGGAAATCACGAAATGACCATTTTCAAGTTTTGTTGCTTTTTCATGCTTATTTGCCAAATTTTGTGAGTTTGTGTTTTCTGAAAACGGCTGTGACTTCGATGAACGCTTTGAGAAATATAATGTTTCCAACACCCATCTAGCTTATATTAACCATCTAGACTTCTAAACGAATAGTGGTTTTCCAAAAACAAAAACTACCTAAAAGTGTCTAAAATCGACTGGAAATCACGAACTGACCATTTTCAAGTTTTGTTGCTTTTTCATGGTTATTTGCCAAATTTTGTGATTTTGTGTTTTCTGAAAACGGTTGTGACTTCGATGAACGCTTTGAGAAATATAATGTTTTCAACACCCATCTAGCTTATATTAACCATCCACACTTCAAAACGAGTATTGGTTTTGCGAAAATGAAAACTTCTTAAAAGTGTCTAAAATAGACTGGAAATCACGAAATAAGCATTTTCAAGTTTTGTTGCTTTTTCATGGCTGTTTGCCAAATTTTGTGAGTTTGTGTTTTCTGAAAACGGTTGTGACTTCGATGAACGCTTTGAGAAATATAATGTTTCCAACACCCATCTAGCTTATATTAACCATCTAGACTTCAAAACGAATAATGGTTTTGCAAAAATGAAAACTACCTAAAAGTGTCTAAAATCGACTGGAAATCACGAAATGACCATTTTCAAGTTTTGTTGCTTTTTCATGGTTATTTGCCAAATTTTGTGAGTTTGTGTTTTCTGAAAACGGCTGTGACTTCGATGAACGCTTTGATAAATATAATGTTTTCAACACCCATCTAGCTTATATTAACCATCTAGACTTCAAATTGGATAGTGGTTTTGCAAAAATGAAAACTACCTAAAAGTATCTAAAATCGACTGGAAATCACGAAATAAGCATTTCCAAGTTTTGTTGCTTTTTCATGGTTTTTTGCCAAATTTTGTGAGTTTGTGTATTCTGAAAACGGTTGTGACTTCGATGAACGCTTTGAGAAATATAATGTTTCCGACACACAACTAGCTTATATTAACCATCTAGACTTCAAAACGAACAGTGATTTTGCAAAAATGAAAACTACCTAAAAGTGTCTAAAATCGACTGGAAATCACGAAATAAGCATTTTCAACTTTTCTTGCTTTTTCATGGTTATCTGACAAATTTTGTGAGTTTGTGTTTTCTGAAAACGGTTGTGACTTCGATGAACGCTTTGAGAAATATAATGTTTTCAACACCCATCTAGCTTATATTAACCATCCACACTTCAAAACGAGTATTGGTTTTGCGAAAATGAAAACTTCTTAAAAGTGTCTAAAATAGACGGGAAATCACGAAATAAGCATTTTCAAGTTTTGTTGCTTTTTCATGGTTGTTTGCCAAATTTTGTGAGTTTGTGTTTTCTGAAAACGGTTGTGACTTCGATGAACGCTTTGAGAAATATAATGTTTCCAACACCCATCTAGCTTATATTAACCATCTAGACTTCAAAACGAATAGTGGTTTTGCAAAAATGAAAACTACCTAAAAGTGTCTAAAATCGACTGGAAATCACGAAATGACCATTTTCAAGTTTTGTTGCTTTTTCATGGTTATTTGCCAAATTTTGTGAGTTTGTGTTTTCTGAAAACGGCTGTGACTTCGATGAACGCTTTGAGAAATATAATGTTTCCAACACCCATCTAGCTTATATTAACCATCTAGACTTCAAATTGAATAGTGGTTTTGCAAAAATGAAAACTACCTAAAAGTATCTAAACTCGACTGGAAATCACGAAATAAGCATTTCCAAGTTTTGTTGCTTTTTCATGGTTTTTTGCCAAATTTTGTGAGTTTGTGTATTCTGAAAACGGTTGTGACTTCGATGAACGCTTTGAGAAATATAATGTTTTCAACACCCATCTAGCTTATATTAACCATCTAGACTTCTAAACGAATAGTGGTTTTCCAAAAACAAAAACTACCTAAAAGTGTCTAAAATAGACTGGAAATCACGAAATAAGCATTTTCAAGTTTTGTTGCTTTTTCATGGTTGTTTGCCAAATTTTGTGAGTTTGTGTATTCTGAAAACGGTTGTGACTTCGATGAACGCTTCGATAAATATAATGTTTCCGACACACAACTAGCTTATATTAACCATCTAGACTTCAAAACGAACATTGATTTTGCAAAAATGAAAACTACCTAAAAGTGTCTAAAATCGACTGGAAATCACGAAATAAGCATTTTCAACTTTTCTTGCTTTTTCATGGTTATCTGACAAATTTTGTGAGTTTGTGTTTTCTGAAAACGGTTGTGACTTCGATGAACGCTTTGAGAAATATAATGTTTTCAACACCCATCTAGCTTATATTAACCATCCACACTTCAAAACGAGTATTGGTTTTGCGAAAATGAAAACTTCTTAAAAGTGTCTAAAATAGACTGGAAATCACGAAATAAGCATTTTCAAGTTTTGTTGCTTTTTCATGGTTTTTTGCCAAATTTTGTGAGTTTGTGTATTCTGAAAACGGTTGTGACTTCGATGAACGCTTTGAGAAATATAATGTTTTCAACACCCATCTAGCTTATATTAACCATCCACACTTCAAAAGGAGTATTGGTTTTGCGAAAATGAAAACTTCTTAAAAGTGTCTAAAATAGACTGGAAATCACGAAATAAGCATTTTCAAGTTTTGTTGCTTTTTCATGGTTGTTTGCCAAATTTTGTGAGTTTGTGTTTTCTGAAAACGGTTGTGACTTCGATGAACGCTTTGAGAAATATAATGTTTCCAACACCCATCTAGCTTATATTAACCATCTAGACTTCAAAACCAATAGTGGTTTTGAAAAAATGAAAACTACCTAAAAGTGTCTAAAATCGACTGGAAATCACGAAATGACCATTTTCAAGTTTTGTTGCTTTTTCATGGTAATTTGCCAAATTTTGTGAGTTTGTGTTTTCTGAAAACGGCTGTGACTTCGATGAACGCTTTGAGAAATATAATGTTTCCAACACCCATCTAGCTTATATTAACCATCTAGACTTCTAAACGAATAGTGGTTTTCCAAAAACAAAAACTACCTAAAAGTGTCTAAAATCGACTGGAAATCACGAACTGACCATTTTCAAGTTTTGTTGCTTTTTCATGGTTATTTGCCAAATTTTGTGATTTTGTGTTTTCTGAAAACGGTTGTGACTTCGATGAACGCTTTGAGAAATATAATGTTTCCAACACCCATGTAGCTTATATTAACCATCTAGACTTCGAAACGAATAGTGGTTTTCCAAAAACGAAAACTACCTAAAAGTATCTAAAATCGACTGGAAATCACGAAATAAGCATTTTCAAGTTTTGTTGCTTTTTCATGGTTGTTTGCCAAATTTTGTGAGTTTGTGTTTTCTGAAAACGGTTGTGACTTCGATGAACGCTTTGAGAAATATAATGTTTTCAACACCCATCTAGCTTATATTAACCATCCACACTTCAAAACGAGTATTGGTTTTGCGAAAATGAAAACTTCTTAAAAGTGTCTAAAATAGACTGGAAATCACGAAATAAGCATTTTCAAGTTTTGTTGCTTTTTCATGGTTGTTTGCCAAATTTTGTGAGTTTGTGTTTTCTGAAAACGGTTGTGACTTCGATGAACGCTTTGAGAAATATAATGTTTCCAACACCCATCTAGCTTATATTAACCATCTAGACTTCAAAACGAATAGTGGTTTTGCAAAAATGAAAACTACCTAAAAGTGTCTAAAATCGACTGGAAATCACGAAATGACCATTTTCAAGTTTTGTTGCTTTTTCATGGTAATTTGCCAAATTTTGTGAGTTTGTGTTTTCTGAAAACGGCTGTGACTTCGATGAACGCTTTGAGAAATATAATGTTTCCAACACCCATCTAGCTTATATTAACCATCTAGACTTCTAAACGAATAGTGGTTTTCCAAAAACAAAAACTACCTAAAAGTGTCTAAAATCGACTGGAAATCACGAACTGACCATTTTCAAGTTTTGTTGCTTTTTCATGGTTATTTGCCAAATTTTGTGATTTTGTGTTTTCTGAAAACGGTTGTGACTTCGATGAACGCTTTGAGAAATATAATGTTTCCAACACCCATGTAGCTTATATTAACCATCTAGACTTCGAAACGAATAGTGGTTTTCCAAAAACGAAAACTACCTAAAAGTATCTAAAATCGACTGGAAATCACGAAATAAGCATTTTCAAGTTTTGTTGCTTTTTCATGGTTGTTTGCCAAATTTTGTGAGTTTGTGTTTTCTGAAAACGGTTGTGACTTCGATGAACGCTTTGAGAAATATAATGTTTTCAACACCCATCTAGCTTATATTAACCATCTAGACTTCAAAACGAATAGTGGTTTTGCAAAAATGAAAACTACCTAAAAGTGTCTAAAATCGACTGGAAATCACGAACTGACCATTTTCAAGTTTTGTTGCTTTGTCATGGTTATTTGCCAAATTTTGTGAGTTTGTGTTTTCTGAAAACGGTTGTGACTTCGATGAACGCTTTGAGAAATATAATGTTTTCAACACCCATCTAGCTTATATTAACCATCCACACTTCAAAACGAGTATTGGTTTTGCGAAAATGAAAACTTCTTAAAAGTGTCTAAAATAGACTGGAAATCACGAAATAAGCATTTTCAAGTTTTGTTGCTTTTTCATGGTTGTTTGCCAAATTTTGTGAGTTTGTGTATTCTGAAAACGGTTGTGACTTCGATGAACGCTTCGATAATTATAATGTTTCCAACACACAACTAGCTTATATTAACCATCTAGACTTCAAAACGAACAGTGATTTTGCAAAAATGAAAACTACCTAAAAGTGTCTAAAATCGACTGGAAATCACGAAATAAGCATTTTCAACTTTTCTTGCTTTTTCATGGTTATCTGACAAATTTTGTGAGTTTGTGATTTCTGAAAACGGTTGTGACTTCGATGAACGCTTTGAGAAATGTAATGTTTTCAACACTCATCTAGGTTATATTAACCATCTAGACTTCAAAACGAATAGTGGTTTTGCAAAAATGAAAACTACCTAAAAGTGTCTAAAATCGACTGGAAATCACGAAATAAGCATTTTCAAGTTTTGTTGCTTTTTCATGCTTATTTGCCAAATTTTGTGAGTTTGTGTTTTCTGAAAACGGTTGTGACTTCGATGAACGCTTTGAGAAATATAATGTTTCCAACACCCATGTAGCTTATATTATAACCATCTAGACTTCGAAACGAATAGTGGTTTTCCAAAAACGAAAACTACCTAAAAGTATCTAAAATCGACTGGAAATCACGAAATAAGCATTTTCAAGTTTTGTTGCTTTTTCATGGTTGTTTGCCAAATTTTGTGAGTTTGTGTTTTCTGAAAACGGTTGTGACTTCGATGAACGCTTTGAGAAATATAATGTTTTCAACACCCATCTAGCTTATATTAACCATCTAGACTTCTAAATGAATAGTGGTTTTCCAAAAACGAAAACTACCTAAAAGTGTCTAAAATCGACTGGAAATCACGAAATAAGCATTTTTGAAGTTTTGTTGCTTTTTCATGGTTGTTTGCCAAATTTTGTGAGTTTGTGTTTTCTGAAAACGGTTGTGACTTCGATGAACGCTTTGATAAATATAATGTTTTCAACACCCATCTAGCTTATATTAACCATCTAGACTTCAAATTGAATAGTGGTTTTGCAAAAATGAAAACTACCTAAAAGTATCTAAAATCGACTGGAAATCACGAAATAAGCATTTCCAAGTTTTGTTGCTTTTTCATGGTTTTTTGCCAAATTTTGTGAGTTTGTGTATTCTGAAAACGGTTGTGACTTCGATGAACGCTTTGAGAAATATAATGTTTTCAACACCCATCTAGCTTATATTAACCATCCACACTTCAAAACGAGTATTGGTTTTGCAAAAATGAAAACTACCTAAAAGTGTCTAAAATCGACTGGAAATCACGAAATGACCATTTTCAAGTTTTATTGCTTTTTCATGGTTATTTGCCAAATTTTGTGAGTTTGTGTTTTCTGAAAACGGCTGTGACTTCGATGAACGCTTTGAGAAATATAATGTTTCCAACACCCATCTAGCTTATATTAACCATCTAGACTTCTAAACGAATAGTGGTTTTCCAAAAACAAAAACTACCTAAAAGTGTCTAACATCGACTGGAAATCACGAACTGACCATTTTCAAGTTTTGTTGCTTTTTCATGGTTATTTGCCAAATTTTGTGATTTTGTGTTTTCTGAAAACGGTTGTGACTTCGATGAACGCTTTGAGAAATATAATGTTTTCAACACCCATCTAGCTTATATTAACCATCTAGACATCAAAACGAATAGTGGTTTTACAAAAATGAAAACTACCTAAAAGTGTCTAAAATCGACTGGAAATCACGAAATGACCATTTTCAAGTTTTGTTGCTTTGTCATGGTTATTTGCCAAATTTTGTGAGTTTGTGTTTTCTGAAAACGGTTGTGACTTCGATGAAAGCTTTGAGAAATATAATGTTTTCAACACCCATCTAGCTTATATTAACCATCCACACTTCAAAACGAGTATTGGTTTTGCGAAAATGAAAACTTCTTAAAAGTGTCTAAAATAGACTGGAAATCACGAAATAAGCATTTTCAAGTTTTATTGCTTTTTCATGGTTATTTGCCAAATTTTGTGAGTTTGTGTTTTCTGAAAACGGTTGTGACTTCGATGAACGCTTTGAGAAATATAATGTTTCCAACACCCATGTAGCTTATATTATCCATCTAGACTTCTAAACGAATAGTGGTATTCCAAAAACGAAAACTACCTAAAAGTATCTAAAATCGACTGGAAATCACGAAATAAGCATTTTCAAGTTTTGTTGCTTTTTCATGGTTGTTTGCCAAATTTTGTGAGTTTGTGTTTTCTGAAAACGGTTGTGACTTCGATGAACGCTTTGAGAAATATATAATGTTTCCAACACCCATGTAGCTTATATTAACCATCTAGACTTCAAAACGAATAGTGGTTTTGCAAAAATGAAAACTACCTAAAAGTGTCTAAAATCGACTGGAAATCACGAAATAAGCATTTTCAAGTTTTGTTGCTTTTTCATGCTTACTTGCCAAATTTTGTGAGTTTGTGTTTTCTGAAAACGGTTGTGACTTCGATGAACGCTTTGAGAAATATAATGTTTCCAACACCCATGTAGCTTATATTAACCATCTAGACTTCGAAACGAATAGTGGTTTTCCAAAAACGAAAACTACCTAAAAGTATCTAAAATCGACTGGAAATCACGAAATAAGCATTTTCAAGTTTTGTTGCTTTTTCATGGTTGTTTGCCAAATTTTGTGAGTTTGTGTTTTCTGAAAACGGTTGTGACTTCGATGAACGCTTTGAGAAATATAATGTTTTCAACACCCATCTAGCTTATATTAACCATCTAGACTTCAAAACGAATAGTGGTTTTGCTAAAATGAAAACTACCTAAAAGTGTCTAAAATCGACTGGAAATCACGAAATGACCATTTTCAAGTTTTGTTGCTTTTTCATGGTTATTTGCCAAATTTTGTGAGTTTGTGTTTTCTGAAAACGGCTGTGACTTCGATGAACGCTTTGAGAAATATAATGTTTCCAACACCCATCTAGCTTATATTAACCATCTAGACTTCTAAACGAATAGTGGTTTTCCAAAAACAAAAACTACCTAAAAATGTCTAAAATCGACTGGAAATCACGAAATAAGCATTTTTGAAGTTTTGTTGCTTTTTCATGGTTGTTTGCCAAATTTTGTGAGTTTGTGTTTTCTGAAAACGGTTGTGACTTCGATGAACGCTTTGATAAATATAATGTTTTCAACACCCATCTAGCTTATATTAACCATCTAGACTTCAAATTGAATAGTGGTTTTGCAAAAATGAAAACTACCTAAAAGTATCTAAAATCGACTGGAAATCACGAAATAAGCATTTCCAAGTTTTGTTGCTTTTTCATGGTTTTTTGCCAAATTTTGTGAGTTTGTGTATTCTGAAAACGGTTGTGACTTCGATGAACGCTTTGAGAAATATAATGTTTTCAACACCCATCTAGCTTATATTAACCATCCACACTTCAAAACGAGTATTGGTTTTGCAAAAATGAAAACTACCTAAAAGTGTCTAAAATCGACTGGAAATCACGAAATGACCATTTTCAAGTTTTATTGCTTTTTCATGGTTATTTGCCAAATTTTGTGAGTTTGTGTTTTCTGAAAACGGCTGTGACTTCGATGAACGCTTTGAGAAATATAATGTTTCCAAGACCCATCTAGCTTATATTAACCATCTAGACTTCTAAACGAATAGTGGTTTTCCAAAAACAAAAACTACCTAAAAGTGTCTAACATCGACTGGAAATCACGAACTGACCATTTTCAAGTTTTGTTGCTTTTTCATGGTTATTTGCCAAATTTTGTGATTTTGTGTTTTCTGAAAACGGTTGTGACTTCGATGAACGCTTTGAGAAATATAATGTTTTCAACACCCATCTAGCTTATATTAACCATCTAGACATCAAAACGAATAGTGGTTTTACAAAAATGAAAACTACCTAAAAGTGTCTAAAATCGACTGGAAATCACGAAATGACCATTTTCAAGTTTTGTTGCTTTGTCATGGTTATTTGCCAAATTTTGTGAGTTTGTGTTTTCTGAAAACGGTTGTGACTTCGATGAACGCTTTGAGAAATATAATGTTTCCAACACCCATGTAGCTTATATTAACCATCTAGACTTCGAAACGAATAGTGGTTTTCCAAAAACGAAAACTACCTAAAAGTATCTAAAATCGACTGGAAATCACGAAATAAGCATTTTCAAGTTTTGTTGCTTTTTCATGGTTGTTTGCCAAATTTTGTGAGTTTGTGTTTTCTGAAAACGGTTGTGACTTCGATGAACGCTTTGAGAAATATAATGTTTTCAACACCCATCTAGCTTATATTAACCATCTAGACTTCAAAACGAATAGTGGTTTTGCTAAAATGAAAACTACCTAAAAGTGTCTAAAATCGACTGGAAATCACGAAATGACCATTTTCAAGTTTTGTTGCTTTTTCATGGTTATTTGCCAAATTTTGTGAGTTTGTGTTTTCTGAAAACGGCTGTGACTTCGATGAACGCTTTGAGAAATATAATGTTTCCAACACCCATCTAGCTTATATTAACCATCTAGACTTCTAAACGAATAGTGGTTTTCCAAAAACAAAAACTACCTAAAAGTGTCTAAAATCGACTGGAAATCACGAACTGACCATTTTCAAGTTTTGTTGCTTTTTCATGGTTATTTGCCAAATTTTCTGATTTTGTGTTTTCTGAAAACGGTTGTGACTTCGATGAACGCTTTGAGAAATATAATGTTTTCAACACCCATCTAGCTTATATTAACCATCTAGACTTCAAAAGGAATAGTGGTTTTTCAAAAATGAAAACTACCTAAAAGTGTCTAAAATCGACTGGAAATCACGAAATGACCATTTTCAAGTTTTGTTGCTTTGTCATGGTTATTTGCCAAATTTTGTGAGTTTGTGTTTTCTGAAAACGGTTGTGACTTCGATGAACGCTTCGATAAATATAATGTTTCCGACACACAACTAGCTTATATTAACCATCTAGACTTCAAAACGAACAGTGATTTTGCAAAAATGAAAACTACCTAAAAGTGTCTAAAATCGACTGGAAATCACGAAATAAGCATTTTTGAAGTTTTGTTGCGTTTTCATGGTTGTTTGCCAAATTTTGTGAGTTTGTGTTTTCTGAAAACGGTTGTGACTTCGATGAACGCTTTGAGAAATATAATGTTTCCAACACCCATCTAGCTTATATTAACCATCTAGACTTCAAAACGAATAATGGTTTTGCAAAAATGAAAACTACCTAAAAGTGTCTAAAATCGACTGGAAATCACGAAATGACCATTTTCAAGTTTTGTTGCTTTTTCATGGTTATTTGCCAAATTTTGTGAGTTTGTGTTTTCTGAAAACGGCTGTGACTTCGATGAACGCTTTGAGAAATATAATGTTTCCAACACCCATCTAGCTTATATTAACCATCTAGACTTCGAAACGAATAGTGGTTTTCCAAAAACGAAAACTACCTAAAAGTGTCTAAAATCGACTGGAAATCACGAAATAAGCATTTTTGAAGTTTTGTTGCGTTTTCATGGTTTTTTGCCAAATTTTGTGAATTTGTGTTTTCTGAAAACGGTTGTGACTTCGATGAACGCTTTGATAAATATAATGTTTTCAACACCCATCTAGCTTATATTAACCATCTAGACTTCAAATTGAATAGTGGTTTTGCAAAAATGAAAACTACCTAAAAGTATCTAAAATCGACTGGAAATCACGAAATAAGCATTTCCAAGTTTTGTTGCTTTTTCATGGTTTTTTGCCAAATTTTGTGAGTTTGTGTATTCTGAAAACGGTTGTGACTTCGATGAACGCTTTGAGAAATATAATGTTTCCGACACACAACTAGCTTATATTAACCATCTAGACTTCAAAACGAACAGTGATTTTGCAAAAATGAAAACTACCTAAAAGTGTCTAAAATCGACTGGAAATCACGAAATAAGCATTTTCAACTTTTCTTGCTTTTTCATGGTTATCTGACAAATTTTGTGAGTTTGTGTTTTCTGAAAACGGTTGTGACTTCGATGAACGCTTTGAGAAATATAATGTTTTCAACACCCATCTAGCTTATATTAACCATCCACACTTCAAAACGAGTATTGGTTTTGCGAAAATGAAAACTTCTTAAAAGTGTCTAAAATAGACTGGAAATCACGAAATAAGCATTTTCAAGTTTTGTTGCTTTTTCATGGTTGTTTGCCAAATTTTGTGAGTTTGTGTTTTCTGAAAACGGTTGTGACTTCGATGAACGCTTTGAGAAATATAATGTTTCCAACACCCATCTAGCTTATATTAACCATCTAGACTTCAAAACGAATAGTGGTTTTGCAAAAATGAAAACTACCTAAAAGTGTCTAAAATCGACTGGAAATCACGAAATGACCATTTTCAAGTTTTGTTGCTTTTTCATGGTTATTTGCCAAATTTTGTGATTTTGTGTTTTCTGAAAACGGATGTGACTTCGATGAACGCTTTGAGAAATATAATGTTTTCAACACCCATCTAGCTTATATTAACCATCTAGACTTCAAAAGGAATAGTGGTTCTTCAAAAATGGAAACTACCTAAAAGTGTCTAAAATCGACTGGAAATCACGAAATGACCATTTTCAAGTTTTGTTGCTTGTCATGGTTATTTGCCAAATTTTGTGAGTTTGTGTTTTCTGAAAACGGTTGTGACTTCGATGAACGCTTTGAGAAATATAATGTTTTCAACGCCCATCTAGCTTATATTAACCATCCACACTTCAAAACGAGTATTGGTTTTGCGAAAATGAAAACTTCTTAAAAGTGTCTAAAATAGACTGGAAATCACGAAATAAGCATTTTCAAGTTTTGTTGCTTTTTCATGGTTGTTTGCCAAATTTTGTGAGTTTGTGTATTCTGAAAACGGTTGTGACTTCGATGAACGCTTTGATAAATATAATGTTTCCAACACCCATCTAGCTTATATTAACCATCTAGACTTCTAAACGAATAGTGGTTTTCCAAAAACGAAAACTACCTAAAAGTGTCTAAAATCGACTGGAAATCACGAAATAAGCATTTTTGAAGTTTTGTTGCGTTTTCATGGTTTTTTGCCAAATTTTGTGAATTTGTGTTTTCTGAAAACGGTTGTGACTTCGATGAACGCTTTGATAAATATAAGGTTTTCAACACCCATCTAGCTTATATTAACCATCTAGACTTCAAATTGAATAGTGGTTTTGCAAAAATGAAAACTACCTAAAAGTATCTAAAATCGACTGGAAATCACGAAATAAGCATTTCCAAGTTTTGTTGCTTTTTCATGGTTTTTTGCCAAATTTTGTGAGTTTGTGTATTCTGAAAACGGTTGTGACTTCGATGAACGCTTTGAGAAATATAATGTTTCCGACACACAACTAGCTTATATTAACCATCTAGACTTCAAAACGAACAGTGATTTTGCAAAAATGAAAACTACCTAAAAGTGTCTAAAATCGACTGGAAATCACGAAATAAGCATTTTCAACTTTTCTTGCTTTTTCATGGTTATCTGACAAATTTTGTGAGTTTGTGTTTTCTGAAAACGGTTGTGACTTCGATGAACGCTTTGAGAAATATAATGTTTTCAACACCCATCTAGCTTATATTAACCATCCACACTTCAAAACGAGTATTGGTTTTGCGAAAATGAAAACTTCTTAAAAGTGTCTAAAATAGACTGGAAATCACGAAATAAGCATTTTCAAGTTTTGTTGATTTTCATGGTTGTTTGCCAAATTTTGTGAGTTTGTGTTTTCTGAAAACGGTTGTGACTTCGATGAACGCTTTGAGAAATATAATGTTTCCAACACCCATCTAGCTTATATTAACCATCTAGACTTCAAAACGAATAGTTGTTTTGCAAAAATGAAAACTACCTAAAAGTGTCTAAAATCGACTGGAAATCACGAAATGACCATTTTCAAGTTTTGTTGCTTTTTCATGGTTATTTGCCAAATTTTGTGATTTTGTGTTTTCTGAAAACGGTTGTGACTTCGATGAACGCTTTGAGAAATATAATGTTTTCAACACCCATCTAGCTTATATTAACCATCTAGACTTCAAAAGGAATAGTGGTTTTTCAAAAATGGAAACTACCTAAAAGTGTCTAAAATCGACTGGAAATCACGAAATGACCATTTTCAAGTTTTGTTGCTTGTCATGGTTATTTGCCAAATTTTGTGAGTTTGTGTTTTCTGAAAACGGTTGTGACTTCGATGAACGCTTTGATAAATATAATGTTTTCAACACCCATCTAGCTTATATTAACCATCTAGACTTCAAATTGAATAGTGGTTTTGCAAAAATGAAAACTACCTAAAAGTATCTAAAATCGACTGGAAATCACGAAATAAGCATTTCCAAGTTTTGTTGCTTTTTCATGGTTTTTTGCCAAATTTTGTGAGTTTGTGTATTCTGAAAACGGTTGTGACTTCGATGAACGCTTTGAGAAATATAATGTTTCCGACACACAACTAGCTTATATTAACCATCTAGACTTCAAAACGAACAGTGATTTTGCAAAAATGAAAACTACCTAAAAGTGTCTAAAATCGACTGGAAATCACGAAATAAGCATTTTCAACTTTTCTTGCTTTTTCATGGTTATCTGACAAATTTTGTGAGTTTGTGTTTTCTGAAAACGGTTGTGACTTCGATGAACGCTTTGAGAAATATAATGTTTTCAACACCCATCTAGCTTATATTAACCATCCACACTTCAAAACGAGTATTGGTTTTGCGAAAATGAAAACTTCTTAAAAGTGTCTAAAATAGACTGGAAATCACGAAATAAGCATTTTCAAGTTTTGTTGATTTTCATGGTTGTTTGCCAAATTTTGTGAGTTTGTGTTTTCTGAAAACGGTTGTGACTTCGATGAACGCTTTGAGAAATATAATGTTTCCAACACCCATCTAGCTTATATTAACCATCTAGACTTCAAAACGAATAGTTGTTTTGCAAAAATGAAAACTACCTAAAAGTGTCTAAAATCGACTGGAAATCACGAAATGACCATTTTCAAGTTTTGTTGCTTTTTCATGGTTATTTGCCAAATTTTGTGATTTTGTGTTTTCTGAAAACGGTTGTGACTTCGATGAACGCTTTGAGAAATATAATGTTTTCAACACCCATCTAGCTTATATTAACCATCTAGACTTCAAAAGGAATAGTGGTTTTTCAAAAATGGAAACTACCTAAAAGTGTCTAAAATCGACTGGAAATCACGAAATGACCATTTTCAAGTTTTGTTGCTTGTCATGGTTATTTGCCAAATTTTGTGAGTTTGTGTTTTCTGAAAACGGTTGTGACTTCGATGAACGCTTTGAGAAATATAATGTTTTCAACGCCCATCTAGCTTATATTAACCATCCACACTTCAAAACGAGTATTGGTTTTGCGAAAATGAAAACTTCTTAAAAGTGTCTAAAATAGACTGGAAATCACGAAATAAGCATTTTCAAGTTTTGTTGCTTTTTCATGGTTGTTTGCCAAATTTTGTGAGTTTGTGTATTCTGAAAACGGTTGTGACTTCGATGAACGCTTCGATAAATATAATGTTTCCGACACACAACTAGCTTATATTAACCATCTAGACTTCAAAACGAACATTGATTTTGCAAAAATGAAAACTACCTAAAAGTATCTAAAATCGACTGGAAATCACGAAATAAGCATTTTCAACTTTTCTTGCTTTTTCATGGTTATCTGACAAATTTTGTGAGTTTGTGTTTTCTGAAAACGGTTGTGACTTCGATGAACGCTTTGAGAAATATAATGTTTTCAACACCCATCTAGCTTATATTAACCATCCACACTTCAAAACGAGTATTGGTTTTCCGAAAATGAAAACTTCTTAAAAGTGTCTAAAATAGACTGGAAATCACGAAATAAGCATTTTCAAGTTTTGTTGCTTTTTCATGGTTGTTTGCCAAATTTTGTGAGTTTGTGTTTTCTGAAAACGGTTGTGACTTCGATGAACGCTTTGAGAAATATAATGTTTCCAACACCCATCTAGCTTATATTAACCATCTAGACTTCAAAACGAATAGTGGTTTTGCAAAAATGAAAACTACCTAAAAGTGTCTAAAATCGACTGGAAATCACGAAATGACCATTTTCAAGTTTTGTTGCTTTTTCATGGTTATTTGCCAAATTTTGTGAGTTTGTGTTTTCTGAAAACGGCTGTGACTTCGATGAACGCTTTGAGAAATATAATGTTTCCAACACCCATCTAGCTTATATTAACCATCTAGACTTCTAAACGAATAGTGGTTTTCCAAAAACAAAAACTACCTAAAAGTGTCTAAAATCGACTGGAAATCACGAACTGACCATTTTCAAGTTTTGTTGCTTTTTCATGGTTATTTGCCAAATTTTGTGATTTTGTGTTTTCTGAAAACGGTTGTGACTTCGATGAACGCTTTGATAAATATAATGTTTTCAACACCCATCTAGCTTATATTAACCATCTAGACTTCAAATTGGATAGTGGTTTTGCAAAAATGAAAACTACCTAAAAGTATCTAAAATCGACTGGAAATCACGAAATAAGCATTTCCAAGTTTTGTTGCTTTTTCATGGTTTTTTGCCAAATTTTGTGAGTTTGTGTATTCTGAAAACGGTTGTGACTTCGATGAACGCTTTGAGAAATATAATGTTTCCGACACACAACTAGCTTATATTAACCATCTAGACTTCAAAACGAACAGTGATTTTGCAAAAATGAAAACTACCTAAAAGTGTCTAAAATCGACTGGAAATCACGAAATAAGCATTTTCAACTTTTCTTGCTTTTTCATGGTTATCTGACAAATTTTGTGAGTTTGTGTTTTCTGAAAACGGTTGTGACTTCGATGAACGCTTTGAGAAATATAATGTTTTCAACACCCATCTAGCTTATATTAACCATCCACACTTCAAAACGAGTATTGGTTTTGCGAAAATGAAAACTTCTTAAAAGTGTCTAAAATAGACGGGAAATCACGAAATAAGCATTTTCAAGTTTTGTTGCTTTTTCATGGTTGTTTGCCAAATTTTGTGAGTTTGTGTTTTCTGAAAACGGTTGTGACTTCGATGAACGCTTTGAGAAATATAATGTTTCCAACACCCATCTAGCTTATATTAACCATCTAGACTTCAAAAGGAATAGTGGTTTTTCAAAAATGGAAACTACCTAAAAGTGTCTAAAATCGACTGGAAATCACGAAATGACCATTTTCAAGTTTTGTTGCTTGTCATGGTTATTTGCCAAATTTTGTGAGTTTGTGTTTTCTGAAAACGGTTGTGACTTCGATGAACGCTTTGAGAAATATAATGTTTTCAACGCCCATCTAGCTTATATTAACCATCCACACTTCAAAACGAGTATTGGTTTTGCGAAAATGAAAACTTCTTAAAAGTGTCTAAAATAGACTGGAAATCACGAAATAAGCATTTTCAAGTTTTGTTGCTTTTTCATGGTTGTTTGCCAAATTTTGTGAGTTTGTGTTTTCTGAAAACGGTTGTGACTTCGATGAACGCTTTGAGAAATATAATGTTTCCAACACCCATCTAGCTTATATTAACCATCTAGACTTCAAAACGAATAGTGGTTTTGCAAAAATGAAAACTACCTAAAAGTGTCTAAAATCGACTGGAAATCACGAAATGACCATTTTCAAGTTTTGTTGCTTTTTCATGGTTATTTGCCAAATTTTGTGAGTTTGTGTTTTCTGAAAACGGCTGTGACTTCGATGAACGCTTTGAGAAATATAATGTTTCCAACACCCATCTAGCTTATATTAACCATCTAGACTTCTAAACGAATAGTGGTTTTCCAAAAACAAAAACTACCTAAAAGTGTCTAAAATCGACTGGAAATCACGAACTGACCATTTTCAAGTTTTGTTGCTTTTTCATGGTTATTTGCCAAATTTTGTGATTTTGTGTTTTCTGAAAACGGTTGTGACTTCGATGAACGCTTTGAGAAATATAATGTTTTCAACACCCATCTAGCTTATATTAACCATCCACACTTCAAAACGAGTATTGGTTTTGCGAAAATGAAAACTTCTTAAAAGTGTCTAAAATAGACTGGAAATCACGAAATAAGCATTTTCAAGTTTTGTTGCTTTTTCATGGTTGTTTGCCAAATTTTGTGAGTTTGTGTTTTCTGAAAACGGTTGTGACTTCGATGAACGCTTTGAGAAATATAATGTTTCCAACACCCATCTAGCTTATATTAACCATCTAGACTTCAAAACGAATAATGGTTTTGCAAAAATGAAAACTACCTAAAAGTGTCTAAAATCGACTGGAAATCACGAAATGACCATTTTCAAGTTTTGTTGCTTTTTCATGGTTATTTGCCAAATTTTGTGAGTTTGTGTTTTCTGAAAACGGCTGTGACTTCGATGAACGCTTTGAGAAATATAATGTTTCCAACACCCATCTAGCTTATATTAACCATCTAGACTTCGAAACGAATAGTGGTTTTCCAAAAACGAAAACTACCTAAAAGTGTCTAAAATCGACTGGAAATCACGAAATAAGCATTTTTGAAGTTTTGTTGCGTTTTCATGGTTTTTTGCCAAATTTTGTGAGTTTGTGTTTTCTGAAAACGGTTGTGACTTCGATGAACGCTTTGATAAATATAATGTTTTCAACACCCATCTAGCTTATATTAACCATCTAGACTTCAAATTGGATAGTGGTTTTGCAAAAATGAAAACTACCTAAAAGTATCTAAAATCGACTGGAAATCACGAAATAAGCATTTCCAAGTTTTGTTGCTTTTTCATGGTTTTTTGCCAAATTTTGTGAGTTTGTGTATTCTGAAAACGGTTGTGACTTCGATGAACGCTTTGAGAAATATAATGTTTCCGACACACAACTAGCTTATATTAACCATCTAGACTTCAAAACGAACAGTGATTTTGCAAAAATGAAAACTACCTAAAAGTGTCTAAAATCGACTGGAAATCACGAAATAAGCATTTTCAACTTTTCTTGCTTTTTCATGGTTATCTGACAAATTTTGTGAGTTTGTGTTTTCTGAAAACGGTTGTGACTTCGATGAACGCTTTGAGAAATATAATGTTTTCAACACCCATCTAGCTTATATTAACCATCCACACTTCAAAACGAGTATTGGTTTTGCGAAAATGAAAACTTCTTAAAAGTGTCTAAAATAGACGGGAAATCACGAAATAAGCATTTTCAAGTTTTGTTGCTTTTTCATGGTTGTTTGCCAAATTTTGTGAGTTTGTGTTTTCTGAAAACGGTTGTGACTTCGATGAACGCTTTGAGAAATATAATGTTTCCAACACCCATCTAGCTTATATTAACCATCTAGACTTCAAAAGGAATAGTGGTTTTTCAAAAATGGAAACTACCTAAAAGTGTCTAAAATCGACTGGAAATCACGAAATGACCATTTTCAAGTTTTGTTGCTTGTCATGGTTATTTGCCAAATTTTGTGAGTTTGTGTTTTCTGAAAACGGTTGTGACTTCGATGAACGCTTTGAGAAATATAATGTTTTCAACGCCCATCTAGCTTATATTAACCATCCACACTTCAAAACGAGTATTGGTTTTGCGAAAATGAAAACTTCTTAAAAGTGTCTAAAATAGACTGGAAATCACGAAATAAGCATTTTCAAGTTTTGTTGCTTTTTCATGGTTGTTTGCCAAATTTTGTGAGTTTGTGTATTCTGAAAACGGTTGTGACTTCGATGAACGCTTCGATAAATATAATGTTTCCGACACACAACTAGCTTATATTAACCATCTAGACTTCAAAACGAACATTGATTTTGCAAAAATGAAAACTACCTAAAAGTATCTAAAATCGACTGGAAATCACGAAATAAGCATTTTCAACTTTTCTTGCTTTTTCATGGTTATCTGACAAATTTTGTGAGTTTGTGTTTTCTGAAAACGGTTGTGACTTCGATGAACGCTTTGAGAAATATAATGTTTTCAACACCCATCTAGCTTATATTAACCATCCACACTTCAAAACGAGTATTGGTTTTCCGAAAATGAAAACTTCTTAAAAGTGTCTAAAATAGACTGGAAATCACGAAATAAGCATTTTCAAGTTTTGTTGCTTTTTCATGGTTGTTTGCCAAATTTTGTGAGTTTGTGTTTTCTGAAAACGGTTGTGACTTCGATGAACGCTTTGAGAAATATAATGTTTCCAACACCCATCTAGCTTATATTAACCATCTAGACTTCAAAACGAATAGTGGTTTTGCAAAAATGAAAACTACCTAAAAGTGTCTAAAATCGACTGGAAATCACGAAATGACCATTTTCAAGTTTTGTTGCTTTTTCATGGTTATTTGCCAAATTTTGTGAGTTTGTGTTTTCTGAAAACGGCTGTGACTTCGATGAACGCTTTGAGAAATATAATGTTTCCAACACCCATCTAGCTTATATTAACCATCTAGACTTCTAAACGAATAGTGGTTTTCCAAAAACAAAAACTACCTAAAAGTGTCTAAAATCGACTGGAAATCACGAACTGACCATTTTCAAGTTTTGTTGCTTTTTCATGGTTATTTGCCAAATTTTGTGATTTTGTGTTTTCTGAAAACGGTTGTGACTTCGATGAACGCTTTGAGAAATATAATGTTTTCAACACCCATCTAGCTTATATTAACCATCCACACTTCAAAACGAGTATTGGTTTTGCGAAAATGAAAACTTCTTAAAAGTGTCTAAAATAGACTGGAAATCACGAAATAAGCATTTTCAAGTTTTGTTGCTTTTTCATGGTTGTTTGCCAAATTTTGTGAGTTTGTGTTTTCTGAAAACGGTTGTGACTTCGATGAACGCTTTGAGAAATATAATGTTTCCAACACCCATCTAGCTTATATTAACCATCTAGACTTCAAAACGAATAATGGTTTTGCAAAAATGAAAACTACCTAAAAGTGTCTAAAATCGACTGGAAATCACGAAATGACCATTTTCAAGTTTTGTTGCTTTTTCATGGTTATTTGCCAAATTTTGTGAGTTTGTGTTTTCTGAAAACGGCTGTGACTTCGATGAACGCTTTGAGAAATATAATGTTTCCAACACCCATCTAGCTTATATTAACCATCTAGACTTCGAAACGAATAGTGGTTTTCCAAAAACGAAAACTACCTAAAAGTGTCTAAAATCGACTGGAAATCACGAAATAAGCATTTTTGAAGTTTTGTTGCGTTTTCATGGTTTTTTGCCAAATTTTGTGAGTTTGTGTTTTCTGAAAACGGTTGTGACTTCGATGAACGCTTTGATAAATATAATGTTTTCAACACCCATCTAGCTTATATTAACCATCTAGACTTCAAATTGGATAGTGGTTTTGCAAAAATGAAAACTACCTAAAAGTATCTAAAATCGACTGGAAATCACGAAATAAGCATTTCCAAGTTTTGTTGCTTTTTCATGGTTTTTTGCCAAATTTTGTGAGTTTGTGTATTCTGAAAACGGTTGTGACTTCGATGAACGCTTTGAGAAATATAATGTTTCCGACACACAACTAGCTTATATTAACCATCTAGACTTCAAAACGAACAGTGATTTTGCAAAAATGAAAACTACCTAAAAGTGTCTAAAATCGACTGGAAATCACGAAATAAGCATTTTCAACTTTTCTTGCTTTTTCATGGTTATCTGACAAATTTTGTGAGTTTGTGTTTTCTGAAAACGGTTGTGACTTCGATGAACGCTTTGAGAAATATAATGTTTTCAACACCCATCTAGCTTATATTAACCATCCACACTTCAAAACGAGTATTGGTTTTGCGAAAATGAAAACTTCTTAAAAGTGTCTAAAATAGACGGGAAATCACGAAATAAGCATTTTCAAGTTTTGTTGCTTTTTCATGGTTGTTTGCCAAATTTTGTGAGTTTGTGTTTTCTGAAAACGGTTGTGACTTCGATGAACGCTTTGAGAAATATAATGTTTCCAACACCCATCTAGCTTATATTAACCATCTAGACTTCAAAACGAATAGTGGTTTTGCAAAAATGAAAACTACCTAAAAGTGTCTAAAATCGACTGGAAATCACGAAATGACCATTTTCAAGTTTTGTTGCTTTTTCATGGTTATTTGCCAAATTTTGTGAGTTTGTGTTTTCTGAAAACGGCTGTGACTTCGATGAACGCTTTGAGAAATATAATGTTTCCAACACCCATCTAGCTTATATTAACCATCTAGACTTCAAATTGAATAGTGGTTTTGCAAAAATGAAAACTACCTAAAAGTATCTAAACTCGACTGGAAATCACGAAATAAGCATTTCCAAGTTTTGTTGCTTTTTCATGGTTTTTTGCCAAATTTTGTGAGTTTGTGTATTCTGAAAACGGTTGTGACTTCGATGAACGCTTTGAGAAATATAATGTTTTCAACACCCATCTAGCTTATATTAACCATCTAGACTTCAAAACGAACATTGATTTTGCAAAAATGAAAACTACCTAAAAGTGTCTAAAATCGACTGGAAATCACGAAATAAGCATTTTCAACTTTTCTTGCTTTTTCATGGTTATCTGACAAATTTTGTGAGTTTGTGTTTTCTGAAAACGGTTGTGACTTCGATGAACGCTTTGAGAAATATAATGTTTTCAACACCCATCTAGCTTATATTAACCATCCACACTTCAAAACGAGTATTGGTTTTGCGAAAATGAAAACTTCTTAAAAGTGTCTAAAATAGACTGGAAATCACGAAATAAGCATTTTCAAGTTTTGTTGCTTTTTCATGGTTTTTTGCCAAATTTTGTGAGTTTGTGTATTCTGAAAACGGTTGTGACTTCGATGAACGCTTTGAGAAATATAATGTTTTCAACACCCATCTAGCTTATATTAACCATCCACACTTCAAAACGAGTATTGGTTTTGCGAAAATGAAAACTTCTTAAAAGTGTCTAAAATAGACTGGAAATCACGAAATAAGCATTTTCAAGTTTTGTTGCTTTTTCATGGTTGTTTGCCAAATTTTGTGAGTTTGTGTTTTCTGAAAACGGTTGTGACTTCGATGAACGCTTTGAGAAATATAATGTTTCCAACACCCATCTAGCTTATATTAACCATCTAGACTTCTAAACGAATAGTGGTTTTCCAAAAACAAAAACTACCTAAAAGTGTCTAAAATCGACTGGAAATCACGAACTGACCATTTTCAAGTTTTGTTGCTTTTTCATGGTTATTTGCCAAATTTTGTGATTTTGTGTTTTCTGAAAACGGTTGTGACTTCGATGAACGCTTTGAGAAATATAATGTTTCCAACACCCATGTAGCTTATATTAACCATCTAGACTTCGAAACGAATAGTGGTTTTCCAAAAACGAAAACTACCTAAAAGTATCTAAAATCGACTGGAAATCACGAAATAAGCATTTTCAAGTTTTGTTGCTTTTTCATGGTTGTTTGCCAAATTTTGTGAGTTTGTGTTTTCTGAAAACGGTTGTGACTTCGATGAACGCTTTGAGAAATATAATGTTTCCAACACCCATGTAGCTTATATTAACCATCTAGACTTCAAAACGAATAGTGGTTTTGCAAAAATGAAAACTACCTAAAAGTGTCTAAAATCGACTGGAAATCACGAAATAAGCATTTTCAAGTTTTGTTGCTTTTTCATGCTTATTTGCCAAATTTTGTGAGTTTGTGTTTTCTGAAAACGGTTGTGACTTCGATGAACGCTTTGAGAAATATAATGTTTCCAACACCCATGTAGCTTATATTAACCATCTAGACTTCGAAACGAATAGTGGTTTTCCAAAAACGAAAACTACCTAAAAGTATCTAAAATCGACTGGAAATCACGAAATAAGCATTTTCAAGTTTTGTTGCTTTTTCATGGTTGTTTGCCAAATTTTGTGAGTTTGTGTTTTCTGAAAACGGTTGTGACTTCGATGAACGCTTTGAGAAATATAATGTTTTCAACACCCATCTAGCTTATATTAACCATCTAGACTTCAAAACGAATAGTGGTTTTGCTAAAATGAAAACTACCTAAAAGTGTCTAAAATCGACTGGAAATCACGAAATGACCATTTTCAAGTTTTGTTGCTTTTTCATGGTTATTTGCCAAATTTTGTGAGTTTGTGTTTTTTGAAAACGGCTGTGACTTCGATGAACGCTTTGAGAAATATAATGTTTCCAACACCCATCTAGCTTATATTAACCATCTAGACTTCTAAACGAATAGTGGTTTTCCAAAAACAAAAACTACCTAAAAGTGTCTAAAATCGACTGGAAATCACGAACTGACCATTTTCAAGTTTTGTTGCTTTTTCATGGTTATTTGCCAAATTTTCTGATTTTGTGTTTTCTGAAAACGGTTGTGACTTCGATGAACGCTTTGAGAAATATAATGTTTTCAACACCCATCTAGCTTATATTAACCATCTAGACTTCAAAAGGAATAGTGGTTTTTCAAAAATGAAAACTACCTAAAAGTGTCAAAAATCGACTGGAAATCACGAAATGACCATTTTCAAGTTTTGTTGCTTTGTCATGGTTATTTGCCAAATTTTGTGAGTTTGTGTTTTCTGAAAACGGTTGTGACTTCGATGAACGCTTCGATAAATATAATGTTTCCGACACACAACTAGCTTATATTAACCATCTAGACTTCAAAACGAACAGTGATTTTGCAAAAATGAAAACTACCTAAAAGTGTCTAAAATCGACTGGAAATCACGAAATAAGCATTTTTGAAGTTTTGTTGCGTTTTCATGGTTGTTTGCCAAATTTTGTGAGTTTGTGTTTTCTGAAAACGGTTGTGACTTCGATGAACGCTTTGAGAAATATAATGTTTCCAACACCCATCTAGCTTATATTAACCATCTAGACTTCAAAACGAATAATGGTTTTTCAAAAATGAAAACTACCTAAAAGTGTCTAAAATCGACTGGAAATCACGAAATGACCATTTTCAAGTTTTGTTGCTTTTTCATGGTTATTTGCCAAATTTTGTGAGTTTGTGTTTTCTGAAAACGGCTGTGACTTCGATGAACGCTTTGAGAAATATAATGTTTCCAACACCCATCTAGCTTATATTAACCATCTAGACTTCGAAACGAATAGTGGTTTTGTAAAAACGAAAACTACCTAAAAGTATCTAAAATCGACTGGAAATCACGAAATAAGCATTTTTGAAGTTTTGTTGCGTTTTCATGGTTTTTTGCCAAATTTTGTGAATTTGTGTTTTCTGAAAACGGTTGTGACTTCGATGAACGCTTTGATAAATATAATGTTTTCAACACCCATCTAGCTTATATTAACCATCTAGACTTCAAATTGAATAGTGGTTTTGCAAAAATGAAAACTACCTAAAAGTATCTAAAATCGACTGGAAATCACGAAATAAGAATTTCCAAGTTTTGTTGCTTTTTCATGGTTTTTTGCCAAATTTTGTGAGTTTGTGTATTCTGAAAACGGTTGTGACTTCGATGAACGCTTTGAGAAATATAATGTTTCCGACACACAACTAGCTTATATTAACCATCTAGACTTCAAAACGAACAGTGATTTTGCAAAAATGAAAACTACCTAAAAGTGTCTAAAATCGACTGGAAATCACGAAATAAGCATTTTCAACTTTTCTTGCTTTTTCATGGTTATCTGACAAATTTTGTGAGTTTGTGTTTTCTGAAAACGGTTGTGACTTCGATGAACGCTTTGAGAAATATAATGTTTTCAACACCCATCTAGCTTATATTAACCATCCACACTTCAAAACGAGTATTGGTTTTGCGAAAATGAAAACTTCTTAAAAGTGTCTAAAATAGACTGGAAATCACGAAATAAGCATTTTCAAGTTTTGTTGCTTTTTCATGGTTGTTTGCCAAATTTTGTGAGTTTGTGTTTTCTGAAAACGGTTGTGACTTCGATGAACGCTTTGAGAAATATAATATTTTCAACACCCATCTAGCTTATATTAACCATCTAGACTTCAAAAGGAATAGTGGTTTTTCAAAAATGGAAACTACCTAAAAGTGTCTAAAATCGACTGGAAATCACGAAATGACCATTTTCAAGTTTTGTTGCTTGTCATGGTTATTTGCCAAATTTTGTGAGTTTGTGTTTTCTGAAAACGGTTGTGACTTCGATGAACGCTTTGAGAAATATAATGTTTTCAACGCCCATCTAGCTTATATTAACCATCCACACTTCAAAACGAGTATTGGTTTTGCGAAAATGAAAACTTCTTAAAAGTGTCTAAAATAGACTGGAAATCACGAAATAAGCATTTTCAAGTTTTGTTGCTTTTTCATGGTTGTTTGCCAAATTTTGTGAGTTTGTGTATTCTGAAAACGGTTGTGACTTCGATGAACGCTTTGAGAAATATAATGTTTCCAACACCCATCTAGCTTATATTAACCATCTAGACTTCGAAACGAATAGTGGTTTTCCAAAAACGAAAACTACCTAAAAGTGTCTAAAATCGACTGGAAATCACGAAATAAGCATTTTTGAAGTTTTGTTGCGTTTTCATGGTTTTTTGCCAAATTTTGTGAATTTGTGTTTTCTGAAAACGGTTGTGACTTCGATGAACGCTTTGATAAATATAATGTTTTCAACACCCATCTAGCTTATATTAACCATCTAGACTTCAAATTGAATAGTGGTTTTGCAAAAATGAAAACTACCTAAAAGTATCTAAAATCGACTGGAAATCACGAAATAAGCATTTCCAAGTTTTGTTGCTTTTTCATGGTTTTTTGCCAAATTTTGTGAGTTTGTGTATTCTGAAAACGGTTGTGACTTCGATGAACGCTTTGAGAAATATAATGTTTCCGACACACAACTAGCTTATATTAACCATCTAGACTTCAAAACGAACAGTGATTTTGCAAAAATGAAAACTACCTAAAAGTGTCTAAAATCGACTGGAAATCACGAAATAAGCATTTTCAACTTTTCTTGCTTTTACATGGTTATCTGACAAATTTTGTGAGTTTGTGTTTTCTGAAAACGGTTGTGACTTCGATGAACGCTTTGAGAAATATAATGTTTTCAACACCCATCTAGCTTATATTAACCATCCACACTTCAAAACGAGTATTGGTTTTGCGAAAATGAAAACTTCTTAAAAGTGTCTAAAATAGACTGGAAATCACGAAATAAGCATTTTCAAGTTTTGTTGCTTTTTCATGGTTGTTTGCCAAATTTTGTGAGTTTGTGTTTTCTGAAAACGGTTGTGACTTCGATGAACGCTTTGAGAAATATAATGTTTCCAACACCCATCTAGCTTATATTAACCATCTAGACTTCAAAACGAATAGTTGTTTTGCAAAAATGAAAACTACCTAAAAGTGTCTAAAATCGACTGGAAATCACGAAATGACCATTTTCAAGTTTTGTTGCTTTTTCATGGTTATTTGCCAAATTTTGTGATTTTGTGTTTTCTGAAAACGGTTGTGACTTCGATGAACGCTTTGAGAAATATAATGTTTTCAACACCCATCTAGCTTATATTAACCATCTAGACTTCAAAAGGAATAGTGGTTTTTCAAAAATGGAAACTACCTAAAAGTGTCTAAAATCGACTGGAAATCACGAAATGACCATTTTCAAGTTTTGTTGCTTGTCATGGTTATTTGCCAAATTTTGTGAGTTTGTGTTTTCTGAAAACGGTTGTGACTTCGATGAACGCTTTGAGAAATATAATGTTTTCAACGCCCATCTAGCTTATATTAACCATCCACACTTCAAAACGAGTATTGGTTTTGCGAAAATGAAAACTTCTTAAAAGTGTCTAAAATAGACTGGAAATCACGAAATAAGCATTTTCAAGTTTTGTTGCTTTTTCATGGTTGTTTGCCAAATTTTGTGAGTTTGTGTATTCTGAAAACGGTTGTGACTTCGATGAACGCTTCGATAAATATAATGTTTCCGACACACAACTAGCTTATATTAACCATCTAGACTTCAAAACGAACATTGATTTTGCAAAAATGAAAACTACCTAAAAGTGTCTAAAATCGACTGGAAATCACGAAATAAGCATTTTCAACTTTTCTTGCTTTTTCATGGTTATCTGACAAATTTTGTGAGTTTGTGTTTTCTGAAAACGGTTGTGACTTCGATGAACGCTTTGAGAAATATAATGTTTTCAACACCCATCTAGCTTATATTAACCATCCACACTTCAAAACGAGTATTGGTTTTCCGAAAATGAAAACTTCTTAAAAGTGTCTAAAATAGACTGGAAATCACGAAATAAGCATTTTCAAGTTTTGTTGCTTTTTCATGGTTGTTTGCCAAATTTTGTGAGTTTGTGTTTTCTGAAAACGGTTGTGACTTCGATGAACGCTTTGATAAATATAATGTTTCCAACACCCATCTAGCTTATATTAACCATCTAGACTTCAAAACGAATAGTGGTTTTGCAAAAATGAAAACTACCTAAAAGTGTCTAAAATCGACTGGAAATCACGAAATGACCATTTTCAAGTTTTGTTGCTTTTTCATGGTTATTTGCCAAATTTTGTGAGTTTGTGTTTTCTGAAAACGGCTGTGACTTCGATGAACGCTTTGAGAAATATAATGTTTCCAACACCCATCTAGCTTATATTAACCATCTAGACTTCTAAACGAATAGTGGTTTTCCAAAAACAAAAACTACCTAAAAGTGTCTAAAATCGACTGGAAATCACGAACTGACCATTTTCAAGTTTTGTTGCTTTTTCATGGTTATTTGCCAAATTTTGTGAGTTTGTGTTTTCTGAAAACGCTTGTGACTTCGATGAACGCTTTGAGAAATATAATGTTTTCAACACCCATCTAGCTTATATTAACCATCCACACTTCAAAACGAGTATTGGTTTTGCGAAAATGAAAACTTCTTAAAAGTGTCTAAAATAGACTGGAAATCACGAAATAAGCATTTTCAAGTTTTGTTGCTTTTTCATGGTTGTTTGCCAAATTTTGTGAGTTTGTGTTTTCTGAAAACGGTTGTGACTTCGATGAACGCTTTGAGAAATATAATGTTTCCAACACCCATCTAGCTTATATTAACCATCTAGACTTCAAAACGAATAATGGTTTTGCAAAAATGAAAACTACCTAAAAGTGTCTAAAATCGACTGGAAATCACGAAATGACCATTTTCAAGTTTTGTTGCTTTTTCATGGTTATTTGCCAAATTTTGTGAGTTTGTGTTTTCTGAAAACGGCTGTGACTTCGATGAACGCTTTGAGAAATATAATGTTTCCAACACCCATCTAGCTTATATTAACCATCTAGACTTCGAAACGAATAGTGGTTTTCCAAAAACGAAAACTACCTAAAAGTGTCTAAAATCGACTGGAAATCACGAAATAAGCATTTTTGAAGTTTTGTTGCGTTTTCATTTTTTTTTGCCAAATTTTGTGAGTTTGTGTTTTCTGAAAACGGTTGTGACTTCGATGAACGCTTTGATAAATATAATGTTTTCAACACCCATCTAGCTTATATTAACCATCTAGACTTCAAATTGGATAGTCGTTTTGCAAAAATGAAAACTACCTAAAAGTATCTAAAATCGACTGGAAATCACGAAATAAGCATTTCCAAGTTTTGTTGCTTTTTCATGGTTTTTTGCCAAATTTTGTGAGTTTGTGTATTCTGAAAACGGTTGTGACTTCGATGAACGCTTTGAGAAATATAATGTTTCCGACACACAACTAGCTTATATTAACCATCTAGACTTCAAAACGAACAGTGATTTTGCAAAAATGAAAACTACCTAAAAGTGTCTAAAATCGACTGGAAATCACGAAATAAGCATTTTCAACTTTTCTTGCTTTTACATGGTTATCTGACAAATTTTGTGAGTTTGTGTTTTCTGAAAACGGTTGTGACTTCGATGAACGCTTTGAGAAATATAATGTTTTCAACACCCATCTAGCTTATATTAACCATCCACACTTCAAAACGAGTATTGGTTTTGCGAAAATGAAAACTTCTTAAAAGTGTCTAAAATAGACTGGAAATCACGAAATAAGCATTTTCAAGTTTTGTTGCTTTTTCATGGTTGTTTGCCAAATTTTGTGAGTTTGTGTTTTCTGAAAACGGTTGTGACTTCGATGAACGCTTTGAGAAATATAATGTTTCCAACACCCATCTAGCTTATATTAACCATCTAGACTTCAAAACGAATAGTTGTTTTGCAAAAATGAAAACTACCTAAAAGTGTCTAAAATCGACTGGAAATCACGAAATGACCATTTTCAAGTTTTGTTGCTTTTTCATGGTTATTTGCCAAATTTTGTGATTTTGTGTTTTCTGAAAACGGTTGTGACTTCGATGAACGCTTTGAGAAATATAATGTTTTCAACACCCATCTAGCTTATATTAACCATCTAGACTTCAAAAGGAATAGTGGTTTTTCAAAAATGGAAACTACCTAAAAGTGTCTAAAATCGACTGGAAATCACGAAATGACCATTTTCAAGTTTTGTTGCTTGTCATGGTTATTTGCCAAATTTTGTGAGTTTGTGTTTTCTGAAAACGGTTGTGACTTCGATGAACGCTTTGAGAAATATAATGTTTTCAACGCCCATCTAGCTTATATTAACCATCCACACTTCAAAACGAGTATTGGTTTTGCGAAAATGAAAACTTCTTAAAAGTGTCTAAAATAGACTGGAAATCACGAAATAAGCATTTTCAAGTTTTGTTGCTTTTTCATGGTTGTTTGCCAAATTTTGTGAGTTTGTGTATTCTGAAAACGGTTGTGACTTCGATGAACGCTTTGAGAAATATAATGTTTCCAACACCCATCTAGCTTATATTAACCATCTAGACTTCGAAACGAATAGTGGTTTTCCAAAAACGAAAACTACCTAAAAGTGTCTAAAATCGACTGGAAATCACGAAATAAGCATTTTTGAAGTTTTGTTGCGTTTTCATGGTTTTTTGCCAAATTTTGTGAATTTGTGTTTTCTGAAAACGGTTGTGACTTCGATGAACGCTTTGATAAATATAATGTTTTCAACACCCATCTAGCTTATATTAACCATCTAGACTTCAAATTGAATAGTGGTTTTGCAAAAATGAAAACTACCTAAAAGTATCTAAAATCGACTGGAAATCACGAAATAAGCATTTCCAAGTTTTGTTGCTTTTTCATGGTTTTTTGCCAAATTTTGTGAGTTTGTGTATTCTGAAAACGGTTGTGACTTCGATGAACGCTTTGAGAAATATAATGTTTCCGACACACAACTAGCTTATATTAACCATCTAGACTTCAAAACGAACAGTGATTTTGCAAAAATGAAAACTACCTAAAAGTGTCTAAAATCGACTGGAAATCACGAAATAAGCATTTTCAACTTTTCTTGCTTTTACATGGTTATCTGACAAATTTTGTGAGTTTGTGTTTTCTGAAAACGGTTGTGACTTCGATGAACGCTTTGAGAAATATAATGTTTTCAACACCCATCTAGCTTATATTAACCATCCACACTTCAAAACGAGTATTGGTTTTGCGAAAATGAAAACTTCTTAAAAGTGTCTAAAATAGACTGGAAATCACGAAATAAGCATTTTCAAGTTTTGTTGCTTTTTCATGGTTGTTTGCCAAATTTTGTGAGTTTGTGTTTTCTGAAAACGGTTGTGACTTCGATGAACGCTTTGAGAAATATAATGTTTCCAACACCCATCTAGCTTATATTAACCATCTAGACTTCAAAACGAATAGTTGTTTTGCAAAAATGAAAACTACCTAAAAGTGTCTAAAATCGACTGGAAATCACGAAATGACCATTTTCAAGTTTTGTTGCTTTTTCATGGTTATTTGCCAAATTTTGTGATTTTGTGTTTTCTGAAAACGGTTGTGACTTCGATGAACGCTTTGAGAAATATAATGTTTTCAACACCCATCTAGCTTATATTAACCATCTAGACTTCAAAAGGAATAGTGGTTTTTCAAAAATGGAAACTACCTAAAAGTGTCTAAAATCGACTGGAAATCACGAAATGACCATTTTCAAGTTTTGTTGCTTGTCATGGTTATTTGCCAAATTTTGTGAGTTTGTGTTTTCTGAAAACGGTTGTGACTTCGATGAACGCTTTGAGAAATATAATGTTTTCAACGCCCATCTAGCTTATATTAACCATCCACACTTCAAAACGAGTATTGGTTTTGCGAAAATGAAAACTTCTTAAAAGTGTCTAAAATAGACTGGAAATCACGAAATAAGCATTTTCAAGTTTTGTTGCTTTTTCATGGTTGTTTGCCAAATTTTGTGAGTTTGTGTATTCTGAAAACGGTTGTGACTTCGATGAACGCTTCGATAAATATAATGTTTCCGACACACAACTAGCTTATATTAACCATCTAGACTTCAAAACGAACATTGATTTTGCAAAAATGAAAACTACCTAAAAGTGTCTAAAATCGACTGGAAATCACGAAATAAGCATTTTCAACTTTTCTTGCTTTTTCATGGTTATCTGACAAATTTTGTGAGTTTGTGTTTTCTGAAAACGGTTGTGACTTCGATGAACGCTTTGAGAAATATAATGTTTTCAACACCCATCTAGCTTATATTAACCATCCACACTTCAAAACGAGTATTGGTTTTCCGAAAATGAAAACTTCTTAAAAGTGTCGAAAATAGACTGGAAATCACGAAATAAGCATTTTCAAGTTTTGTTGCTTTTTCATGGTTGTTTGCCAAATTTTGTGAGTTTGTGTTTTCTGAAAACGGTTGTGACTTCGATGAACGCTTTGATAAATATAATGTTTCCAACACCCATCTAGCTTATATTAACCATCTAGACTTCAAAACGAATAGTGGTTTTGCAAAAATGAAAACTACCTAAAAGTGTCTAAAATCGACTGGAAATCACGAAATGACCATTTTCAAGTTTTGTTGCTTTTTCATGGTTATTTGCCAAATTTTGTGAGTTTGTGTTTTCTGAAAACGGCTGTGACTTCGATGAACGCTTTGAGAAATATAATGTTTCCAACACCCATCTAGCTTATATTAACCATCTAGACTTCTAAACGAATAGTGGTTTTCCAAAAACAAAAACTACCTAAAAGTGTCTAAAATCGACTGGAAATCACGAACTGACCATTTTCAAGTTTTGTTGCTTTTTCATGGTTATTTGCCAAATTTTGTGATTTTGTGTTTTCTGAAAACGGTTGTGACTTCGATGAACGCTTTGAGAAATATAATGTTTTCAACACCCATCTAGCTTATATTAACCATCCACACTTCAAAACGAGTATTGGTTTTGCGAAAATGAAAACTTCTTAAAAGTGTCTAAAATAGACTGGAAATCACGAAATAAGCATTTTCAAGTTTTGTTGCTTTTTCATGGTTGTTTGCCAAATTTTGTGAGTTTGTGTTTTCTGAAAACGGTTGTGACTTCGATGAACGCTTTGAGAAATATAATGTTTCCAACACCCATCTAGCTTATATTAACCATCTAGACTTCAAAACGAATAATGGTTTTGCAAAAATGAAAACTACCTAAAAGTGTCTAAAATCGACTGGAAATCACGAAATGACCATTTTCAAGTTTTGTTGCTTTTTCATGGTTATTTGCCAAATTTTGTGAGTTTGTGTTTTCTGAAAACGGCTGTGACTTCGATGAACGCTTTGAGAAATATAATGTTTCCAACACCCATCTAGCTTATATTAACCATCTAGACTTCGAAACGAATAGTGGTTTTCCAAAAACGAAAACTACCTAAAAGTGTCTAAAATCGACTGGAAATCACGAAATAAGCATTTTTGAAGTTTTGTTGCGTTTTCATTTTTTTTTGCCAAATTTTGTGAGTTTGTGTTTTCTGAAAACGGTTGTGACTTCGATGAACGCTTTGATAAATATAATGTTTTCAACACCCATCTAGCTTATATTAACCATCTAGACTTCAAATTGGATAGTCGTTTTGCAAAAATGAAAACTACCTAAAAGTATCTAAAATCGACTGGAAATCACGAAATAAGCATTTCCAAGTTTTGTTGCTTTTTCATGGTTTTTTGCCAAATTTTGTGAGTTTGTGTATTCTGAAAACGGTTGTGACTTCGATGAACGCTTTGAGAAATATAATGTTTCCGACACACAACTAGCTTATATTAACCATCTAGACTTCAAAACGAACAGTGATTTTGCAAAAATGAAAACTACCTAAAAGTGTCTAAAATCGACTGGAAATCACGAAATAAGCATTTTCAACTTTTCTTGCTTTTACATGGTTATCTGACAAATTTTGTGAGTTTGTGTTTTCTGAAAACGGTTGTGACTTCGATGAACGCTTTGAGAAATATAATGTTTTCAACACCCATCTAGCTTATATTAACCATCCACACTTCAAAACGAGTATTGGTTTTGCGAAAATGAAAACTTCTTAAAAGTGTCTAAAATAGACTGGAAATCACGAAATAAGCATTTTCAAGTTTTGTTGCTTTTTCATGGTTGTTTGCCAAATTTTGTGAGTTTGTGTTTTCTGAAAACGGTTGTGACTTCGATGAACGCTTTGAGAAATATAATGTTTCCAACACCCATCTAGCTTATATTAACCATCTAGACTTCAAAACGAATAGTTGTTTTGCAAAAATGAAAACTACCTAAAAGTGTCTAAAATCGACTGGAAATCACGAAATGACCATTTTCAAGTTTTGTTGCTTTTTCATGGTTATTTGCCAAATTTTGTGATTTTGTGTTTTCTGAAAACGGTTGTGACTTCGATGAACGCTTTGAGAAATATAATGTTTTCAACACCCATCTAGCTTATATTAACCATCTAGACTTCAAAAGGAATAGTGGTTTTTCAAAAATGGAAACTACCTAAAAGTGTCTAAAATCGACTGGAAATCACGAAATGACCATTTTCAAGTTTTGTTGCTTGTCATGGTTATTTGCCAAATTTTGTGAGTTTGTGTTTTCTGAAAACGGTTGTGACTTCGATGAACGCTTTGAGAAATATAATGTTTTCAACGCCCATCTAGCTTATATTAACCATCCACACTTCAAAACGAGTATTGGTTTTGCGAAAATGAAAACTTCTTAAAAGTGTCTAAAATAGACTGGAAATCACGAAATAAGCATTTTCAAGTTTTGTTGCTTTTTCATGGTTGTTTGCCAAATTTTGTGAGTTTGTGTATTCTGAAAACGGTTGTGACTTCGATGAACGCTTCGATAAATATAATGTTTCCGACACACAACTAGCTTATATTAACCATCTAGACTTCAAAACGAACATTGATTTTGCAAAAATGAAAACTACCTAAAAGTGTCTAAAATCGACTGGAAATCACGAAATAAGCATTTTCAACTTTTCTTGCTTTTTCATGGTTATCTGACAAATTTTGTGAGTTTGTGTTTTCTGAAAACGGTTGTGACTTCGATGAACGCTTTGAGAAATATAATGTTTTCAACACCCATCTAGCTTATATTAACCATCCACACTTCAAAACGAGTATTGGTTTTCCGAAAATGAAAACTTCTTAAAAGTGTCTAAAATAGACTGGAAATCACGAAATAAGCATTTTCAAGTTTTGTTGCTTTTTCATGGTTGTTTGCCAAATTTTGTGAGTTTGTGTTTTCTGAAAACGGTTGTGACTTCGATGAACGCTTTGATAAATATAATGTTTCCAACACCCATCTAGCTTATATTAACCATCTAGACTTCAAAACGAATAGTGGTTTTGCAAAAATGAAAACTACCTAAAAGTGTCTAAAATCGACTGGAAATCACGAAATGACCATTTTCAAGTTTTGTTGCTTTTTCATGGTTATTTGCCAAATTTTGTGAGTTTGTGTTTTCTGAAAACGGCTGTGACTTCGATGAACGCTTTGAGAAATATAATGTTTCCAACACCCATCTAGCTTATATTAACCATCTAGACTTCTAAACGAATAGTGGTTTTCCAAAAACAAAAACTACCTAAAAGTGTCTAAAATCGACTGGAAATCACGAACTGACCATTTTCAAGTTTTGTTGCTTTTTCATGGTTATTTGCCAAATTTTGTGATTTTGTGTTTTCTGAAAACGGTTGTGACTTCGATGAACGCTTTGAGAAATATAATGTTTTCAACACCCATCTAGCTTATATTAACCATCCACACTTCAAAACGAGTATTGGTTTTGCGAAAATGAAAACTTCTTAAAAGTGTCTAAAATAGACTGGAAATCACGAAATAAGCATTTTCAAGTTTTGTTGCTTTTTCATGGTTGTTTGCCAAATTTTGTGAGTTTGTGTTTTCTGAAAACGGTTGTGACTTCGATGAACGCTTTGAGAAATATAATGTTTCCAACACCCATCTAGCTTATATTAACCATCTAGACTTCAAAACGAATAATGGTTTTGCAAAAATGAAAACTACCTAAAAGTGTCTAAAATCGACTGGAAATCACGAAATGACCATTTTCAAGTTTTGTTGCTTTTTCATGGTTATTTGCCAAATTTTGTGAGTTTGTGTTTTCTGAAAACGGCTGTGACTTCGATGAACGCTTTGAGAAATATAATGTTTCCAACACCCATCTAGCTTATATTAACCATCTAGACTTCGAAACGAATAGTGGTTTTCCAAAAACGAAAACTAGCTAAAAGTGTCTAAAATCGACTGGAAATCACGAAATAAGCATTTTTGAAGTTTTGTTGCGTTTTCATTTTTTTTTGCCAAATTTTGTGAGTTTGTGTTTTCTGAAAACGGTTGTGACTTCGATGAACGCTTTGATAAATATAATGTTTTCAACACCCATCTAGCTTATATTAACCATCTAGACTTCAAATTGGATAGTCGTTTTGCAAAAATGAAAACTACCTAAAAGTATCTAAAATCGACTGGAAATCACGAAATAAGCATTTCCAAGTTTTGTTGCTTTTTCATGGTTTTTTGCCAAATTTTGTGAGTTTGTGTATTCTGAAAACGGTTGTGACTTCGATGAACGCTTTGAGAAATATAATGTTTCCGACACACAACTAGCTTATATTAACCATCTAGACTTCAAAACGAACAGTGATTTTGCAAAAATGAAAACTACCTAAAAGTGTCTAAAATCGACTGGAAATCACGAAATAAGCATTTTCAACTTTTCTTGCTTTTTCATGGTTATCTGACAAATTTTGTGAGTTTGTGTTTTCTGAATACGGTTGTGACTTCGATGAACGCTTTGAGAAATATAATGTTTTCAACACCCATCTAGCTTATATTAACCATCCACACTTCAAAACGAGTATTGGTTTTGCGAAAATGAAAACTTCTTAAAAGTGTCTAAAATAGACGGGAAATCACGAAATAAGCATTTTCAAGTTTTGTTGCTTTTTCATGGTTGTTTGCCAAATTTTGTGAGTTTGTGTTTTCTGAAAACGGTTGTGACTTCGATGAACGCTTTGAGAAATATAATGTTTCCAACACCCATCTAGCTTATATTAACCATCTAGACTTCAAAACGAATAGTGGTTTTGCAAAAATGAAAACTACCTAAAAGTGTCTAAAATCGACTGGAAATCACGAAATGACCATTTTCAAGTTTTGTTGCTTTTTCATGGTTATTTGCCAAATTTTGTGAGTTTGTGTTTTCTGAAAACGGCTGTGACTTCGATGAACGCTTTGAGAAATATAATGTTTCCAACACCCATCTAGCTTATATTAACCATCTAGACTTCAAATTGAATAGTGGTTTTGCAAAAATGAAAACTACCTAAAAGTATCTAAACTCGACTGGAAATCACGAAATAAGCATTTCCAAGTTTTGTTGCTTTTTCATGGTTTTTTGCCAAATTTTGTGAGTTTGTGTATTCTGAAAACGGTTGTGACTTCGATGAACGCTTTGAGAAATATAATGTTTTCAACACCCATCTAGCTTATATTAACCATCTAGACTTCTAAACGAATAGTGGTTTTCCAAAAACAAAAACTACCTAAAAGTGCCTAAAATAGACTGGAAATCACGAAATAAGCATTTTCAAGTTTTGTTGCTTTTTCATGGTTGTTTGCCAAATTTTGTGAGTTTGTGTATTCTGAAAACGGTTGTGACTTCGATGAACGCTTCGATAAATATAATGTTTCCGACACACAACTAGCTTATATTAACCATCTAGACTTCAAAACGAACATTGATTTTGCAAAAATGAAAACTACCTAAAAGTGTCTAAAATCGACTGGAAATCACGAAATAAGCATTTTCAACTTTTCTTGCTTTTTCATGGTTATCTGACAAATTTTGTGAGTTTGTGTTTTCTGAAAACGGTTGTGACTTCGATGAACGCTTTGAGAAATATAATGTTTTCAACACCCATCTAGCTTATATTAACCATCCACACTTCAAAACGAGTATTGGTTTTGCGAAAATGAAAACTTCTTAAAAGTGTCTAAAATAGACTGGAAATCACGAAATAAGCATTTTCAAGTTTTGTTGCTTTTTCATGGTTTTTTGCCAAATTTTGTGAGTTTGTGTATTCTGAAAACGGTTGTGACTTCGATGAACGCTTTGAGAAATATAATGTTTTCAACACCCATCTAGCTTATATTAACCATCCACACTTCAAAACGAGTATTGGTTTTGCGAAAATGAAAACTTCTTAAAAGTGTCTAAAATAGACTGGAAATCACGAAATAAGCATTTTCAAGTTTTGTTGCTTTTTCATGGTTGTTTGCCAAATTTTGTGAGTTTGTGTTTTCTGAAAACGGTTGTGACTTCGATGAACGCTTTGAGAAATATAATGTTTCCAACACCCATCTAGCTTATATTAACCATCTAGACTTCAAAACGAATAGTGGTTTTGCAAAAATGAAAACTACCTAAAAGTGTCTAAAATCGACTGGAAATCACGAAATGACCATTTTCAAGTTTTGTTGCTTTTTCATGGTAATTTGCCAAATTTTGTGAGTTTGTGTTTTCTGAAAACGGTTGTGACTTCGATGAACGCGTTGATAAATATAATGTTTCCAACACCCATCTAGCTTATATTAACCATCTAGACTTCTAAACGAATAGTGGTTTTCCAAAAACAAAAACTACCTAAAAGTGTCTAAAATCGACTGGAAATCACGAACTGACCATTTTCAAGTTTTGTTGCTTTTTCATGGTTATTTGCCAAATTTTGTGATTTTGTGTTTTCTGAAAACGGTTGTGACTTCGATGAACGCTTTGAGAAATATAATGTTTTCAACACCCATCTATCTTATATTAACCATCTAGACTTCAAAACGAATAGTGGTTTTGCAAAAATGAAAACTACCTAAAAGTGTCTAAAATCGACTGGAAATCACGAAATGACCATTTTCAAGTTTTGTTGCTTTGTCATGGTTATTTGCCAAATTTTGTGAGTTTGTGTTTTCTGAAAACGGTTGTGACTTCGATGAACGCTTTGAGAAATATAATGTTTTCAACACCCATCTAGCTTATATTAACCATCCACACTTCAGAACGAGTATTGGTTTTGCGAAAATGAAAACTTCTTAAAAGTGTCTAAAATAGACTGGAAATCACGAAATAAGCATTTTCAAGTTTTGTTGCTTTTTCATGGTTGTTTGCCAAATTTTGTGAGTTTGTGTATTCTGAAAACGGTTGTGACTTCGATGAACGCTTCGATAAATATAATGTTTCCAACACACAACTAGACTTCAAAACGAACAGTGATTTTGCAAAAATGAAAACTACCTAAAAGTGTCTAAAATCGACTGGAAATCACGAAATAAGCATTTTCAACTTTTCTTGCTTTTTCATGGTTATCTGACAAATTTTGTGAGTTTGTGTTTTCTGAAAACGGTTGTGACTTCGATGAACGCATTGAGAAATATAATGTTTTCAACACCCATCTAGCTTCTATTAACCATCCACACTTCAAAACGAGTATTGGTTTTGCGAAAATGAAAACTTCTTAAAAGTGTCTAAAATAGACTGGAAATCACGAAATAAGCATTTTCAAGTTTTGTTGCTTTTTCATGGTTGTTTGACAAATTTTGTGATTTTGTGTATTCTGAAAACGGTTGTGACTTCGATGAACGCTTTGAGAAATATAATGTTTCCAACACCCATGTAGCTTATATTAACCATCTAGACTTCGAAACGAATAGTGGTTTTCCAAAAACGAAAACTACCTAAAAGTATCTAAAATCGACTGGAAATCACGAAATAAGCATTTTCAAGTTTTGTTGCTTTTTCATGGTTGTTTGCCAAATTTTGTGAGTTTGTGTATTCTGAAAACGGTTGTGACTTCGATGAACGCTTTCATAAATATAATGTTTTCAACACCCATCTAGCTTATATTAACCATCTAGACTTCAAATCGAATAGAGGTTTTGCAAAAATGAAAACTACCTAAAATTATCTAATTCGACTGGAATTCACGAAATAAGCATTTTCAAGTTTTGTTGCTTTTTCATGGTTATTTGCCAAATTTTGTGAGTTTGTGTTTTCTGAAAACGGTTGTGACTTCGATGAACACTTTGATAAATATAATGTTTTCAACACCCATCTAGCTTATATTAAACATCTAGACTTCAAATCGAATAGTGGTTTTGCAAAAATGAAAACTACCATAAAAGTATCTAAAATCGACTGGAAATCACGAAATAAGCATTTTCAAGTTTTGTTGCTTTATCATGGTTATTTGCCAAATTTTGTGAGTTTGTGTTTTCTGAAAACGGTTGTGACTTCGATGAACGCTTTGAGAAATATAATGTTTTCAACACCCATCTACCTCATATTAACCATGCACACTTCAAAACGAATAGTGGTTTTGCTAAAATGAAAACTACCTAAAAGTGTCTAAAATCGACTGGAAATCACGAAATGACCATTTTCAAGTTTTGTTGCTTTTGCATGGTTATTTGCCAAATTTTGTGAGTTTGTGTTTTCTGAAAACGGTTGTGACTTCGATGAACGCGTTGATAAATATAATGTTTCCAACACCCATCTAGCTTATATTAACCATCTAGACTTCTAAACGAATAGTGGTTTTCCAAAAACGAAAACTACCTAAAAGTGTCTAAAATCGACTGGAAATCACGAAATAAGCATTTTTGAAGTTTTGTTGCTTTTTCATGGTTGTTTGCCAAATTTTGTGAGTTTGTGTTTTCTGAAAACGGTTGTGACTTCGATGAACGCTTTGATAAATATAATGTTTTCAACACCCATCTAGCTTATATTAACCATCTAGACTTCAAATTGAATAGTGGTTTTGCATAAATGAAAACTACCTAAAAGTATCTAAAATCGACTGGAAATCACGAAATAAGCATTTCCAAGTTTTGTTGCTTTTTCATGGTTGTTTGCCAAATTTTGTGAGTTTGTGTTTTCTGAAAACGGTTGTGACTTCGATGAACGCTTTGAGAAATATAATGTTTCCAACACCCATCTAGCTTATATTAACCATCTAGACTTCTAAACGAATAGTGGTTTTCCAAAAACAAAAACTACCTAAAAGTGTCTAAAATCGACTGGAAATCACGAAATGACCATTTGCAAGTTTTGTTGCTTTTTCATGGTTATTTGCCAAATTTTGTGAGTTTGTGTTTTCTGAAAACGGTTGTGACTTCGATGAACGCTTTGAGAAATATAATGTTTTCAACACCCATCTAGCTTATATTAACCATCTAGACTTCAAAACGAATAATGGTTTTGCTAAAATGAAAACTACCTAAAAGTGTCTAAAATCGACTGGAAATCACGAAATGACCATTTTCAAGTTTTGTTGCTTTTTCATGGTTATTTGCCAAATTTTGTGAGTTTGTGTTTTCTGAAAACGGTTGTGACTTCGATGAACGCGTTGATAAATATAATGTTTTCAACACCCATCTAGCTTATATTAACCATCTAGACTTCTAAACGAATAGTGGTTTTCCAAAAACGAAAACTACCTAAAAGTGTCTAAAATCGACTGGAAATCACGAAATAAGCATTTTTGAAGTTTTGTTGCTTTTTCATGGTTGTTTGCCAAATTTTGTGAGTTTGTGTTTTCTGAAAACGGTTGTGACTTCGATGAACGCTTTGATAAATATAATGTTTCCAACACCCATCTAGCTTATATTAACCATCTAGACTTCTAAACGAATAGTGGTTTTCCAAAAACGAAAACTACCTAAAAGTGTCTAAAATCGACTGGAAATCACGAAATAAGCATTTTTGAAGTTTTGTTGCTTTTTCATGGTTGTTTGCCAAATTTTGTGAGTTTGTGTTTTCTGAAAACGGTTGTGACTTCGATGAACGCTTTGATAAATATAATGTTTTCAACACCCATCTAGCTTATATTAACCATCTAGACTTCAAATTGAATAGTGGTTTTGCATAAATGAAAACTACCTAAAAGTATCTAAAATCGACTGGAAATCACGAAATAAGCATTTCCAAGTTTTGTTGCTTTTTCATGGTTGTTTGCCAAATTTTGTGAGTTTGTGTTTTCTGAAAACGGTTGTGACTTCGATGAACGCTTTGAGAAATATAATGTTTCCAACACCCATCTAGCTTATATTAACCATCTAGACTTCAAAACGAATAGTGGTTTTGCAAAAATGAAAACTACCTAAAAGTGTCTAAAATCGACTGGAAATCACGAAATGACCATTTTCAAGTTTTGTTGCTTTTTCATGGTTATTTGCCAAATTTTGTGAGTTTGTGTTTTCTGAAAACGGCTGTGTTTCGATGAACGCTTTGAGAAATATAATGTTTCCAACACCCATCTAGCTTATATTAACCATCTAGACTTCTAAACGAATAGTGGTTTTCCAAAAACAAAAACTACCTAAAAGTGTCTAAAATCGACTGGAAATCACGAACTGACCATTTTCAAGTTTTGTTGCTTTTTCATGGTTATTTGCCAAATTTTGTGCTTTTGTGTTTTCTGAAAACGGTTGTGACTTCGATGAACGCTTTGAGAAATATAATGTTTTCAACACCCTTCTAGCTTATATTAACCATCTAGACTTCAAAACGAATAGTGGTTTTACAAAAATGAAAACTACCTAAAAGTGTCTAAAATCGACTGGAAATCACGAAATGACCATTTTCAAGTTTTGTTGCTTTGTCATGGTTATTTGCCAAATTTTGTGAGTTTGTGTTTTCTGAAAACGGTTGTGACTTCGATGAACGCTTTGAGAAATATAATGTTTTCAACACCCATCTAGCTTATATTAACCATCTAGACTTCAAAACGAATAATGGTTTTGCTAAAATGAAAACTACCTAAAAGTGTCTAAAATCGACTGGAAATCACGAAATGACCACTTTCAAGTTTTGTTGCTTTTTCATGGTTATTTGCCAAATTTTGTGAGTTTGTGTTTTCTGAAAACGGTTGTGACTTCGATGAACGCGTTGATAAATATAATGTTTTCAACACCCATCTAGCTTATATTAACCATCTAGACTTCTAAACGAATAGTGGTTTTCCAAAAACGAAAACTACCTAAAAGTGTCTAAAATCGACTGGAAATCACGAAATAAGCATTTTTGAAGTTTTGTTGCTTTTTCATGGTTGTTTGCCAAATTTTGTGAGTTTGTGTTTTCTGAAAACGGTTGTGACTTCGATGAACGCTTTGATAAATATAATGTTTTCAACACCCATCTAGCTTATATTAACCATCTAGACTTCAAATTGAATAGTGGTTTTGCAAAAATGAAAACTACCTAAAAGTATCTAAAATCGACTGGAAATCACGAAATAAGCATTTCCAAGTTTTGTTGCTTTTTCATGGTTTTTTGCCAAATTTTGTGAGTTTGTGTATTCTGAAAACGGTTGTGACTTCGATGAACACTTTGAGAAATATAATGTTTCCAACACCCATCTAGCTTATATTAACCATCTAGACTTCAAAACGAATAGTGGTTTTGCAAAAATGAAAACTACCTAAAAGTGTCTAAAATCGACTGGAAATCACGAAATGACCATTTTCAAGTTTTGTTGCTTTTTCATGGTTATTTGCCAAATTTTGTGAGTTTGTGTTTTCTGAAAACGGCTGTGTTTCGATGAACGCTTTGAGAAATATAATGTTTCCAACACCCATCTAGCTTATATTAACCATCTAGACTTCTAAACGAATAGTGGTTTTCCAAAAACAAAAACTACCTAAAAGTGTCTAAAATCGACTGGAAATCACGAACTGACCATTTTCATGTTTTGTTGCTTTTTCATGGTTATTTGCCAAACTTTGTGATTTTGTGTTTTCTGAAAACGGTTGTGACTTCGATGAACGCTTTGAGAAATATAATGTTTTCAACACCCTTCTAGCTTATATTAACCATCTAGACTTCAAAACGAATAGTGGTTTTACAAAAATGAAAACTACCTAAAAGTGTCTAAAATCGACTGGAAATCACGAAATGACCATTTTCAAGTTTTGTTGCTTTGTCATGGTTATTTGCCAAATTTTGTGAGTTTGTGTTTTCTGAAAACGGTTGTGACTTCGATGAACGCGTTGATAAATATAATGTTTTCAACACCCATCTAGCTTATATTAACCATCTAGACTTCTAAACGAATAGTGGTTTTCCAAAAACGAAAACTACCTAAAAGTGTCTAAAATCGACTGGAAATCACGAAATAAGCATTTTTGAAGTTTTGTTGCTTTTTCATGGTTGTTTGCCAAATTTTGTGAGTTTGTGTTTTCTGAAAACGGTTGTGACTTCGATGAACGCTTTGATAAATATAATGTTTTCAACACCCATCTAGCTTATATTAACCATCCACACTTCAAAACGAGTATTGGTTTTGCGAAAATGAAAACTTCTTAAAAGTGTCTAAAATAGACTGGAAGTCACGAAATAAGCATTTTCAAGTTTTGTTGCTTTTTCATGGTTGTTTGCCAAATTTTGTGAGTTTGTGTTTTCTGAAAACGGTTGTGACTTCGATGAACGCTTTGAGAAATATAATGTTTCCAACACCCATCTAGCTTATATTAACCATCTAGACTTCAAAACGAATAGTGGTTTTGCAAAAATGAAAACTACCTAAAAGTGTCTAAAATCGACTGGAAATCACGAAATGACCATTTTCAAGTTTTGTTGCTTTTTCATGGTTATTTGCCAAATTTTGTGAGTTTGTGTTTTCTGAAAACGGCTGTGACTTCGATGAACGCTTTGAGAAATATAATGTTTCCAACACCCATCTAGCTTATATTATCCATCTAGACTTCTAAACGAATAGTGGTTTTCCAAAAACAAAAACTACCTAAAAGTGTCTAAAATCGACTGGAAATCACGAACTGACCATTTTCAAGTTTTGTTGCTTTTTCATGGTTATTTGCCAAATTTTGTGATTTTGTGTTTTCTGAAAACGGTTGTGACTTCGATGAACGCTTTGAGAAATATAATGTTTTCAACACCCATCTAGCTTATATTAACCATCTAGACTTCAAAACGAATAGTGGTTTTACAAAAATGAAAACTACCTAAAAGTGTCTAAAATCGACTGGAAATCACGAAATGACCATTTTCAAGTTTTGTTGCTTTGTCATGGTTATTTGCCAAATTTTGTGAGTTTGTGTTTTCTGAAAACGGTTCTGACTTCGATGAACGCTTTGAGAAATATAATGTTTCCAACACCCATGTAGCTTATATTATCCATCTAGACTTCTAAACGAATAGTGGTTTTCCAAAAACGAAAACTACCTAAAAGTGTCTAAAATCGACTGGAAATCACGAAATAAGCATTTTTGAAGTTTTGTTGCTTTTTCATGGTTGTTTGCCAAATTTTGTGAGTTTGTGTTTTCTGAAAACGGTTGTGACTTCGTTGAACGCTTTGATAAATATAATGTTTTCAACACCCATCTAGCTTATATTAACCATCTAGACTTCAAATTGAATAGTGGTTTTGCAAAAATGAAAACTACCTAAAAGTGTCTAAAATCGACTGGAAATCACGAAATGACCATTTTCAAGTTTTGTTGCTTTTTCATGGTTATTTGCCAAATTTTGTGAGTTTGTGTTTTCTGAAAACGGCTGTGTTTCGATGAACGCTTTGAGAAATATAATGTTTCCAACACCCATCTAGCTTATATTAACCATCTAGACTTCTAAACGAATAGTGGTTTTCCAAAAACAAAAACTACCTAAAAGTGTCTAAAATCGACTGGAAATCACGAAATGACCATTTTCAAGTTTTGTTGCTTTTTCATGGTTATTTGCCAAATTTTGTGAGTTTGTGTTTTCTGAAAACGGTTGTGACTTCGATGAACGCGTTGATAAATATAATGTTTTCAACACCCATCTAGCTTATATTAACCACCTAGACTTCTAAACGAATAGTGGTTTTCCAAAAACGAAAACTACCTAAAAGTGTCTAAAATCGACTGGAAATCACGAAATAAGCATTTCCATGTTTTGTTGCTTTTTCATGGTTTTTTGCCAAATTTTGTGAGTTTGTGTATTCTGAAAACGGTTGTGACTTCGATGAACGCTTTGAGAAATATAATGTTTTCAACACCCATCTAGCTTATATTAACCATCCACACTTCAAAACGAATAGTGGTTTTGCAAAAATGAAAACTACCTAAAAGTGTCTAAAATCGACTGGAAATCACGAAATGACCATTTTCAAGTTTTGTTGCTTTTTCATGGTTATTTGCCAAATTTTGTGAGTTTGTGTTTTCTGAAAACGGTTGTGACTTCGATGAACGCGTTGATAAATATAATGTTTCCAACACCCATCTAGCTTATATTAACCATCTAGACTTCTAAACGAATAGTGGTTTTCCAAAAACGAAAACTACCTAAAAGTGTCTAAAATCGACTGGAAATCACGAAATAAGCATTTTTGAAGTTTTGTTGCTTTTTCATGGTTGTTTGCCAAATTTTGTGAGTTTGTGTTTTCTGAAAACGGTTGTGACTTCGATGAACGCTTTGATAAATATAATGTTTTCAACACCCATCTAGCTTATATTAACCATCTAGACTTCCAATTGAATAGTGGTTTTGCAAAAATGAAAACTACCTAAAAGTATCTAAAATCGACTGGAAATCACGAAATAAGCATTTCCAAGTTTTGTTGCTTTTTCATGGTTGTTTGCCAAATTTTGTGAGTTTGTGTTTTCTGAAAACGGTTGTGACTTCGATGAACGCTTTGAGAAATATAATGTTTCCAACACCCATCTAGCTTATATTAACCATCTAGACTTCTAAACGAATAGTGGTTTTCCAAAAACAAAAACTACCTAAAAGTGTCTAAAATCGACTGGAAATCACGAAATGACCATTTTCAAGTTTTGTTGCTTTTTCATGGTTATTTGCCAAATTTTGTGAGTTTGTGTTTTCTGAAAACGGTTGTGACTTCGATGAACGCGTTGATAAATATAATGTTTTCAACACCCATCTAGCTTATATTAACCATCTAGACTTCTAAACGAATAGTGGTTTTCCAAAAACGAAAACTACCTAAAAGTGTCTAAAATCGACTGGAAATCACGAAATGACCATTTTCAAGTTTTGTTGCTTTTTCATGGTTATTTGCCAAATTTTGTGAGTTTGTGTTTTCTGAAAACGGTTGTGACTTCGATGAACGCGTTGATAAATATAATGTTTCCAACACCCATCTAGCTTTTATATTAACCATCTAGACTTCTAAACGAATAGTGGTTTTCCAAAAACGAAAACTACCTAAAAGTGTCTAAAATCGACTGGAAATCACGAAATAAGCATTTTTGAAGTTTTGTTGCTTTTTCATGGTTGTTTGCCAAATTTTGTGAGTTTGTGTTTTCTGAAAACGGTTGTAACTTCGATGAACGCTTTGATAAATATAATGTTTTCAACACCCATCTAGCTTATATTAACCATCTAGACTTCAAATTGAATAGTGGTTTTGCAAAAATGAAAACTACCTAAAAGTATCTGAAATCGACTGGAAATCACGAAATAAGCATTTCCAAGTTTTGTTGCTTTTTCATGGTTGTTTGCCAAATTTTGTGAGTTTGTGTTTTCTGAAAACGGTTGTGACTTCGATGAACGCTTTGAGAAATATAATGTTTCCAACACCCATCTAGCTTATATTAACCATCTAGACTTCAAAACGAATAGTCGTTTTGCAAAAATGAAAACTACCTAAAAGTGTCTAAAATCGACTGGAAATCACGAAATGACCATTTTCAAGTTTTGTTGCTTTTTCATGGTTATTTGCCAAATTTTGTGAGTTTGTGTTTTCTGAAAACGGCTGTGTTTCGATGAACGCTTTGAGAAATATAATGTTTCCAACACCCATCTAGCTTATATTAACCATCTAGACTTCTAAACGAATAGTGGTTTTCCAAAAACAAAAACTACCTAAAAGTGTCTAAAATCGACTGGAAATCACGAACTGACCATTTTCAAGTTTTGTTGCTTTTTCATGGTTATTTGCCAAATTTTGTGATTTTGTGTTTTCTGAAAACGGTTGTGACTTCGATGAACGCTTTGAGAAATATAATGTTTTCAACACCATTCTAGCTTATATTAACCATCTAGACTTCAAAACGAATAGTGGTTTTACAAAAATGAAAACTACCTAAAAGTGTCTAAAATCGACTGGAAATCACGAAATGACCATTTTCAAGTTTTGTTGCTTTGTCATGGTTATTTGCCAAATTTTGTGAGTTTGTGTTTTCTGAAAACGGTTGTGACTTCGATGAACGCTTTGAGAAATATAATGTTTTCAACACCCATCTAGCTTATATTAACCATCTAGACTTCAAAACGAATAGTGGTTTTGCTAAAATGAAAACTACCTAAAAGTGTCTAAAATCGACTGGAAATCACGAAATGACCATTTTCAAGTTTTGTTGCTTTTTCATGGTTATTTGCCAAATTTTGTGAGTTTGTGTTTTCTGAAAACGGTTGTGACTTCGATGAACGCGTTGATAAATATAATGTTTTCAACACCCATCTAGCTTATATTAACCATCTAGACTTCTAAACGAATAGTGGTTTTCCAAAAACGAAAACTACCTAAAAGTGTCTAAAATCGACTGGAAATCACGAAATAAGCATTTTTGAAGTTTTGTTGCTTTTTCATGGTTGTTTGCCAAATTTTGTGAGTTTGTGTTTTCTGAAAACGGTTGTGACTTCGATGAACGCTTTGATAAATATAATGTTTTCAACACCCATCTAGCTTATATTAACCATCTAGACTTCAAATTGAATAGTGGTTTTGCAAAAATGAAAACTACCTAAAAGTATCTAAAATCGACTGGAAATCACGAAATAAGCATTTCCAAGTTTTGTTGCTTTTTCATGGTTTTTTGCCAAATTTTGTGAGTTTGTGTATTCTGAAAACGGTTGTGACTTCGATGAACGCTTTGAGAAATATAATGTTTTCAACACCCATCTAGCTTATATTAACCATCCACACTTCAAAACGAGTATTGGTTTTGCGAAAATGAAAACTTCTTAAAAGTGTCAAAAATAGACTGGAAATCACGAAATAAGCATTTTCAAGTTTTGTTGCTTTTTCATGGTTGTTTGCCAAATTTTGTGAGTTTGTGTTTTCTGAAAACGGTTGTGACTTCGATGAACACTTTGAGAAATATAATGTTTCCAACACCCATCTAGCTTATATTAACCATCTAGACTTCAAAACGAATAGTGGTTTTGCAAAAATGAAAACTACCTAAAAGTGTCTAAAATCGACTGGAAATCACGAACTGACCATTTTCATGTTTTGTTGCTTTTTCATGGTTATTTGCCAAATTTTGTGATTTTGTGTTTTCTGAAAACGGTTGTGACTTCGATGAACGCTTTGAGAAATATAATGTTTTCAACACCCTTCTAGCTTATATTAACCATCTAGACTTCAAAACGAATAGTGGTTTTACAAAAATGAAAACTACCTAAAAGTGTCTAAAATCGACTGGAAATCACGAAATGACCATTTTCAAGTTTTGTTGCTTTGTCATGGTTATTTGCCAAATTTTGTGAGTTTGTGTTTTCTGAAAACGGTTGTGACTTCGATGAACGCGTTGATAAATATAATGTTTTCAACACCCATCTAGCTTATATTAACCATCTAGACTTCTAAACGAATAGTGGTTTTCCAAAAACGAAAACTACCTAAAAGTGTCTAAAATCGACTGGAAATCACGAAATAAGCATTTTTGAAGTTTTGTTGCTTTTTCATGGTTGTTTGCCAAATTTTGTGAGTTTGTGTTTTCTGAAAACGGTTGTGACTTCGATGAACGCTTTGATAAATATAATGTTTTCAACACACATCTAGCTTATATTAACCATCCACACTTCAAAACGAGTATTGGTTTTGCGAAAATGAAAACTTCTTAAAAGTGTCTAAAATAGACTGGAAGTCACGAAATAAGCATTTTCAAGTTTTGTTGCTTTTTCATGGTTGTTTGCCAAATTTTGTGAGTTTGTGTTTTCTGAAAACGGTTGTGACTTCGATGAACGCTTTGAGAAATATAATGTTTCCAACACCCATCTACCTTATATTAACCATCTAGACTTCAAAACGAATAGTGGTTTTGCAAAAATGAAAACTACCTAAAGGTGTCTAAAATCGACTGGAAATCACGAAATGACCATTTTCAAGTTTTGTTGCTTTTTCATGGTTATTTGCCAAATTTTGTGATTTTGTGTTTTCTGAAAACGGTTGTGACTTCGATGAACGCTTTGAGAAATATAATGTTTTCAACACCCATGTAGCTTATATTAACCATCTAGACTTCAAAACGAATAGTGGTTTTACAAAAATGAAAACTACCTAAAAGTGTCTAAAATCGACTGGAAATCACGAAATGACCATTTTCAAGTTTTGTTGCTTTGTCATGGTTATTTGCCAAATTTTGTGAGTTTGTGTTTTCTGAAAACGGTTGTGACTTCGATGAACGCTTTGAGAAATATAATGTTTCCAACACCCATGTAGCTTATATTATCCATCTAGACTTCTAAACGAATAGTGGTTTTCCAAAAACGAAAACTACCTAAAAGTGTCTAAAATCGACTGGAAATCACGAAATAAGCATTTTTGAAGTTTTGTTGCTTTTTCATGGTTGTTTGCCAAATTTTGTGAGTTTGTGTTTTCTGAAAACGGTTGTGACTTCGTTGAACGCTTTGATAAATATAATGTTTTCAACACCCATCTAGCTTATATTAACCATCTAGACTTCAAATTGAATAGTGGTTTTGCAAAAATGAAAACTACCTAAAAGTGTCTAAAATCGACTGGAAATCACGAAATGACCATTTTCAAGTTTTGTTGCTTTTTCATGGTTATTTGCCAAATTTTGTGAGTTTGTGTTTTCTGAAAACGGCTGTGTTTCGATGAACGCTTTGAGAAATATAATGTTTCCAACACCCATCTAGCTTATATTAACCATCTAGACTTCTAAACGAATAGTGGTTTTCCAAAAACAAAAACTACCTAAAAGTGTCTAAAATCGACTGGAAATCACGAAATGACCATTTTCAAGTTTTGTTGCTTTTTCATGGTTATTTGCCAAATTTTGTGAGTTTGTGTTTTCTGAAAACGGTTGTGACTTCGATGAACGCGTTGATAAATATAATGTTTTCAACACCCATCTAGCTTATATTAACCATCTAGACTTCTAAACGAATAGTGGTTTTCCAAAAACGAAAACTACCTAAAAGTGTCTAAAATCGACTGGAAATCACGAAATAAGCATTTCCAAGTTTTGTTGCTTTTTCATGGTTTTTTGCCAAATTTTGTGAGTTTGTGTATTCTGAAAACGGTTGTGACTTCGATGAACGCTTTGAGAAATATAATGTTTTCAACACCCATCTAGCTTATATTAACAATCCACACTTCAAAACGAGTATTGGTTTTGCGAAAATGAAAACTTCTTAAAAGTGTCTAAAATAGACTGGAAATCACGAAATAAGCATTTTCAAGTTTTGTTGCTTTTTCATGGTTTTTTGCCAAATTTTGTTAATTTAGTGTATTCTGAAAACGGTTGTGACTTCGATGAACGCTTTGAGAAATATAATGTTTTCAACACCCATCTAGCTTATATTAACCATCTAGACTTCTAAACGAATAGTGGTTTTCCAAAAACGAAAACTACCTAAAAGTGTCTAAAATCGACTGGAAATCACGAAATAAGCATTTTTGAAGTTTTGTTGCTTTTTCATGGTTGTTTGCCAAATTTTGTGAGTTTGTGTTTTCTGAAAACGGTTGTGACTTCGATGAACGCTTTGATAAATATAATGTTTTCAACACACATCTAGCTTATATTAACCATCCACACTTCAAAACGAGTATTGGTTTTGCGAAAATGAAAACTTCTTAAAAGTGTCTAAAATAGACTGGAAGTCACGAAATAAGCATTTTCAAGTTTTGTTGCTTTTTCATGGTTGTTTGCCAAATTTTGTGAGTTTGTGTTTTCTGAAAACGGTTGTGACTTCGATGAACGCTTTGAGAAATATAATGTTTCCAACACCCATCTAGCTTATATTAACCATCTAGACTTCAAAACGAATAGTGGTTTTGCAAAAATGAAAACTACCTAAAAGTGTCTAAAATCGACTGGAAATCACGAAATGACCATTTTCAAGTTTTGTTGCTTTTTCATGGTTATTTGCCAAATTTTGTGATTTTGTGTTTTCTGAAAACGGTTGTGACTTCGATGAACGCTTTGAGAAATATAATGTTTTCAACACCCATGTAGCTTATATTAACCATCTAGACTTCAAAACGAATAGTGGTTTTACAAAAATGAAAACTACCTAAAAGTGTCTAAAATCGACTGGAAATCACGAAATGAACATTTTCAAGTTTTGTTGCTTTGTCATGGTTATTTGCCAAATTTTGTGAGTTTGTGTTTTCTGAAAACGGTTGTGACTTCGTTGAACGCTTTGATAAATATAATGTTTTCAACACCCATCTAGCTTATATTAACCATCTAGACTTCAAATTGAATAGTGGTTTTGCAAAAATGAAAACTACCTAAAAGTGTCTAAAATCGACTGGAAATCACGAAATGACCATTTTCAAGTTTTGTTGCTTTTTCATGGTTATTTGCCAAATTTTGTGAGTTTGTGTTTTCTGAAAACGGCTGTGTTTCGATGAACGCTTTGAGAAATATAATGTTTCCAACACCCATCTAGCTTATATTAACCATCTAGACTTCTAAACGAATAGTGGTTTTCCAAAAACAAAAACTACCTAAAAGTGTCTAAAATCGACTGGAAATCACGAAATGACCATTTTCAAGTTTTGTTGCTTTTTCATGGTTATTTGCCATATTTTGTGAGTTTGTGTTTTCTGAAAACGGTTGTGACTTCGATGAACGCGTTGATAAATATAATGTTTTCAACACCCATCTAGCTTATATTAACCATCTAGACTTCTAAACGAATAGTGGTTTTCCAAAAACGAAAACTACCTAAAAGTATCTAAAATCGACTGGAAATCACGAAATAAGCATTTCCAAGTTTTGTTGCTTTTTCATGGTTGTTTGCCAAATTTTGTGAGTTTGTGTTTTCTGAAAACGGTTGTGACTTCGATGAACGCTTTGAGAAATATAATGTTTCCAACACCCATCTAGCTTATATTAACCATCTAGACTTCTAAACGAATAGTGGTTTTCCAAAAACAAAAACTACCTAAAAGTGTCTAAAATCGACTGGAAATCACGAAATGACCATTTTCAAGTTTTGTTGCTTTGTCATGGTTATTTGCCAAATTTTGTGAGTTTGTGTTTTCTGAAAACGGTTGTGACTTCGATGAACGCTTTGAGAAATATAATGTTTTCAACACCCATCTAGCTTATATTAACCATCTAGACTTCAAAACGAATAGTGGTTTTGCTAAAATGAAAACTACCTAAAAGTGTCTAAAATCGACTGGAAATCACGAAATGACCATTTTCAAGTTTTGTTGCTTTTTCATGGTTATTTGCCAAATTTTGTGAGTTTGTGTTTTCTGAAAACGGTTGTGACTTCGATGAACGCGTTGATAAATATAATGTTTTCAACACCCATCTAGCTTATATTAACCATCTAGACTTCTAAACGAATAGTGGTTTTCCAAAAACGAAAACTACCTAAAAGTGTCTAAAATCGACTGGAAATCACGAAATAAGCATTTTTGAAGTTTTGTTGCTTTTTCATGGTTGTTTGCCAAATTTTGTGAGTTTGTGTTTTCTGAAAACGGTTGTGACTTCGATGAACGCTTTGATAAATATAATGTTTTCAACACCCATCTAGCTTATATTAACCATCTAGACTTCAAATTGAATAGTGGTTTTGCAAAAATGAAAACTACCTAAAAGTATCTAAAATCGACTGGAAATCACGAAATAAGCATTTCCAAGTTTTGTTGCTTTTTCATGGTTTTTTGCCAAATTTTGTGAGTTTGTGTATTCTGAAAACGGTTGTGACTTCGATGAACGCTTTGAGAAATATAATGTTTTCAACACCCATCTAGCTTATATTAACCATCCACACTTCAAAACGAGTATTGGTTTTGCGAAAATGAAAACTTCTTAAAAGTGTCAAAAATAGACTGGAAATCACGAAATAAGCATTTTCAAGTTTTGTTGCTTTTTCATGGTTTTTTGCCAAATTTTGTGAGTTTGTGTTTTCTGAAAACGGTTGTGACTTCGATGAACACTTTGAGAAATATAATGTTTCCAACACCCATCTAGCTTATATTAACCATCTAGACTTCAAAACGAATAGTGGTTTTGCAAAAATGAAAACTACCTAAAAGTGTCTAAAATCGACTGGAAATCACGAACTGACCATTTTCATGTTTTGTTGCTTTTTCATGGTTATTTGCCAAATTTTGTGATTTTGTGTTTTCTGAAAACGGTTGTGACTTCGATGAACGCTTTGAGAAATATAATGTTTTCAACACCCTTCTAGCTTATATTAACCATCTAGACTTCAAAACGAATAGTGGTTTTACAAAAATGAAAACTACCTAAAAGTGTCTAAAATCGACTGGAAATCACGAAATGACCATTTTCAAGTTTTGTTGCTTTGTCATGGTTATTTGCCAAATTTTGTGAGTTTGTGTTTTCTGAAAACGGTTGTGACTTCGATGAACGCGTTGATAAATATAATGTTTTCAACACCCATCTAGCTTATATTAACCATCTAGACTTCTAAACGAATAGTGGTTTTCCAAAAACGAAAACTACCTAAAAGTGTCTAAAATCGACTGGAAATCACGAAATAAGCATTTTTGAAGTTTTGTTGCTTTTTCATGGTTGTTTGCCAAATTTTGTGAGTTTGTGTTTTCTGAAAACGGTTGTGACTTCGATGAACGCTTTGATAAATATAATGTTTTCAACACACATCTAGCTTATATTAACCATCCACACTTCAAAACGAGTATTGGTTTTGCGAAAATGAAAACTTCTTAAAAGTGTCTAAAATAGACTGGAAGTCACGAAATAAGCATTTTCAAGTTTTGTTGCTTTTTCATGGTTGTTTGCCAAATTTTGTGAGTTTGTGTTTTCTGAAAACGGTTGTGACTTCGATGAACGCTTTGAGAAATATAATGTTTCCAACACCCATCTACCTTATATTAACCATCTAGACTTCAAAACGAATAGTGGTTTTGCAAAAATGAAAACTACCTAAAGGTGTCTAAAATCGACTGGAAATCACGAAATGACCATTTTCAAGTTTTGTTGCTTTTTCATGGTTATTTGCCAAATTTTGTGATTTTGTGTTTTCTGAAAACGGTTGTGACTTCGATGAACGCTTTGAGAAATATAATGTTTTCAACACCCATGTAGCTTATATTAACCATCTAGACTTCAAAACGAATAGTGGTTTTACAAAAATGAAAACTACCTAAAAGTGTCTAAAATCGACTGGAAATCACGAAATGACCATTTTCAAGTTTTGTTGCTTTGTCATGGTTATTTGCCAAATTTTGTGAGTTTGTGTTTTCTGAAAACGGTTGTGACTTCGATGAACGCTTTGAGAAATATAATGTTTCCAACACCCATGTAGCTTATATTATCCATCTAGACTTCTAAACGAATAGTGGTTTTCCAAAAACGAAAACTACCTAAAAGTGTCTAAAATCGACTGGAAATCACGAAATAAGCATTTTTGAAGTTTTGTTGCTTTTTCATGGTTGTTTGCCAAATTTTGTGAGTTTGTGTTTTCTGAAAACGGTTGTGACTTCGTTGAACGCTTTGATAAATATAATGTTTTCAACACCCATCTAGCTTATATTAACCATCTAGACTTCAAATTGAATAGTGGTTTTGCAAAAATGAAAACTACCTAAAAGTGTCTAAAATCGACTGGAAATCACGAAATGACCATTTTCAAGTTTTGTTGCTTTTTCATGGTTATTTGCCAAATTTTGTGAGTTTGTGTTTTCTGAAAACGGCTGTGTTTCGATGAACGCTTTGAGAAATATAATGTTTCCAACACCCATCTAGCTTATATTAACCATCTAGACTTCTAAACGAATAGTGGTTTTCCAAAAACAAAAACTACCTAAAAGTGTCTAAAATCGACTGGAAATCACGAAATGACCATTTTCAAGTTTTGTTGCTTTTTCATGGTTATTTGCCAAATTTTGTGAGTTTGTGTTTTCTGAAAACGGTTGTGACTTCGATGAACGCGTTGATAAATATAATGTTTTCAACACCCATCTAGCTTATATTAACCATCTAGACTTCTAAACGAATAGTGGTTTTCCAAAAACGAAAACTACCTAAAAGTGTCTAAAATCGACTGGAAATCACGAAATAAGCATTTCCAAGTTTTGTTGCTTTTTCATGGTTTTTTGCCAAATTTTGTGAGTTTGTGTATTCTGAAAACGGTTGTGACTTCGATGAACGCTTTGAGAAATATAATGTTTTCAACACCCATCTAGCTTATATTAACAATCCACACTTCAAAACGAGTATTGGTTTTGCGAAAATGAAAACTTCTTAAAAGTGTCTAAAATAGACTGGAAATCACGAAATAAGCATTTTCAAGTTTTGTTGCTTTTTCATGGTTTTTTGCCAAATTTTGTTAATTTAGTGTATTCTGAAAACGGTTGTGACTTCGATGAACGCTTTGAGAAATATAATGTTTTCAACACCCATCTAGCTTATATTAACCATCTAGACTTCTAAACGAATAGTGGTTTTCCAAAAACGAAAACTACCTAAAAGTGTCTAAAATCGACTGGAAATCACGAAATAAGCATTTTTGAAGTTTTGTTGCTTTTTCATGGTTGTTTGCCAAATTTTGTGAGTTTGTGTTTTCTGAAAACGGTTGTGACTTCGATGAACGCTTTGATAAATATAATGTTTTCAACACACATCTAGCTTATATTAACCATCCACACTTCAAAACGAGTATTGGTTTTGCGAAAATGAAAACTTCTTAAAAGTGTCTAAAATAGACTGGAAGTCACGAAATAAGCATTTTCAAGTTTTGTTGCTTTTTCATGGTTGTTTGCCAAATTTTGTGAGTTTGTGTTTTCTGAAAACGGTTGTGACTTCGATGAACGCTTTGAGAAATATAATGTTTCCAACACCCATCTAGCTTATATTAACCATCTAGACTTCAAAACGAATAGTGGTTTTGCAAAAATGAAAACTACCTAAAAGTGTCTAAAATCGACTGGAAATCACGAAATGACCATTTTCAAGTTTTGTTGCTTTTTCATGGTTATTTGCCAAATTTTGTGATTTTGTGTTTTCTGAAAACGGTTGTGACTTCGATGAACGCTTTGAGAAATATAATGTTTTCAACACCCATGTAGCTTATATTAACCATCTAGACTTCAAAACGAATAGTGGTTTTACAAAAATGAAAACTACCTAAAAGTGTCTAAAATCGACTGGAAATCACGAAATGACCATTTTCAAGTTTTGTTGCTTTGTCATGGTTATTTGCCAAATTTTGTGAGTTTGTGTTTTCTGAAAACGGTTGTGACTTCGTTGAACGCTTTGATAAATATAATGTTTTCAACACCCATCTAGCTTATATTAACCATCTAGACTTCAAATTGAATAGTGGTTTTGCAAAAATGAAAACTACCTAAAAGTGTCTAAAATCGACTGGAAATCACGAAATGACCATTTTCAAGTTTTGTTGCTTTTTCATGGTTATTTGCCAAATTTTGTGAGTTTGTGTTTTCTGAAAACGGCTGTGTTTCGATGAACGCTTTGAGAAATATAATGTTTCCAACACCCATCTAGCTTATATTAACCATCTAGACTTCTAAACGAATAGTGGTTTTCCAAAAACAAAAACTACCTAAAAGTGTCTAAAATCGACTGGAAATCACGAAATGACCATTTTCAAGTTTTGTTGCTTTTTCATGGTTATTTGCCATATTTTGTGAGTTTGTGTTTTCTGAAAACGGTTGTGACTTCGATGAACGCGTTGATAAATATAATGTTTTCAACACCCATCTAGCTTATATTAACCATCTAGACTTCTAAACGAATAGTGGTTTTCCAAAAACGAAAACTACCTAAAAGTATCTAAAATCGACTGGAAATCACGAAATAAGCATTTCCAAGTTTTGTTGCTTTTTCATGGTTGTTTGCCAAATTTTGTGAGTTTGTGTTTTCTGAAAACGGTTGTGACTTCGATGAACGCTTTGAGAAATATAATGTTTCCAACACCCATCTAGCTTATATTAACCATCTAGACTTCTAAACGAATAGTGGTTTTCCAAAAACAAAAACTACCTAAAAGTGTCTAAAATCGACTGGAAATCACGAAATGACCATTTTCAAGTTTTGTTGCTTTTTCATGGTTATTTGCCAAATTTTGTGAGTTTGTGTTTTCTGAAAACGGTTGTGACTTCGATGAACGCGTTGATAAATATAATGTTTTCAACACCCATCTAGCTTATATTAACCATCTAGACTTCTAAACGAATAGTGGTTTTCCAAAAACGAAAACTACCTAAAAGTGTCTAAAATCGACTGGAAATCACGAAATGACCATTTTCAAGTTTTGTTGCTTTTTCATGGTTATTTGCCAAATTTTGTGAGTTTGTGTTTTCTGAAAACGGTTGTGACTTCGATGAACGCGTTGATAAATATAATGTTTCCAACACCCATCTAGCTTATATTAACCATCTAGACTTCTAAACGAATAGTGGTTTTCCAAAAACGAAAACTACCTAAAAGTGTCTAAAATCGACTGGAAATCACGAAATAAGCATTTTTGAAGTTTTGTTGCTTTTTCATGGTTATTTGCCAAATTTTGTGAGTTTGTGTTTTCTGAAAACGGTTGTAACTTCGATGAACGCTTTGATAAATATAATGTTTTCAACACCCATCTAGCTTATATTAACCATCTAGACTTCAAATTGAATAGTGGTTTTGCAAAAATGAAAACTACCTAAAAGTATCTAAAATCGACTGGAAATCACGAAATAAGCATTTCCAAGTTTTGTTGCTTTTTCATGGTTGTTTGCCAAATTTTGTGAGTTTGTGTTTTCTGAAAACGGTTGTGACTTCGATGAACGCTTTGAGAAATATAATGTTTCCAACACCCATCTAGCTTATATTAACCATCTAGACTTCAAAACGAATAGTCGTTTTGCAAAAATGAAAACTACCTAAAAGTGTCTAAAATCGACTGGAAATCACGAAATGACCATTTTCAAGTTTTGTTGCTTTTTCATGGTTATTTGCCAAATTTTGTGAGTTTGTGCTTTCTGAAAACGGCTGTGTTTCGATGAACGCTTTGAGAAATATAATGTTTCCAACACCCATCTAGCTTATATTAACCATCTAGACTTCTAAACGAATAGTGGTTTCCAAAAACAAAAACTACCTAAAAGTGTCTAAAATCGACTGGAAATCACGAACTGACCATTTTAAAGTTTTGTTGCTTTTTCATGGTTATTTGCCAAATTTTGTGCTTTTGTGTTTTCTGAAAACGGTTGTGACTTCGATGAACGCTTTGAGAAATATAATGTTTTCAACACCCTTCTAGCTTATATTAACCATCTAGACTTCAAAACGAATAGTGGTTTTACAAAAATGAAAACTACCTAAAAGTGTCTAAAATCGACTGGAAATCACGAAATGACCATTTTCAAGTTTTGTTGCTTTGTCATGGTTATTTGCCAAATTTTGTGAGTTTGTGTTTTCTGAAAACGGTTGTGACTTCGATGAACGCTTTGAGAAATATAATGTTTTCAACACCCATCTAGCTTATATTAACCATCTAGACTTCAAAACGAATAGTGGTTTTGCTAAAATGAAAACTACCTAAAAGTGTCTAAAATCGACTGGAAATCACGAAATGACCATTTTCAAGTTTTGTTGCTTTTTCATGGTTATTTGCCAAATTTTGTGAGTTTGTGTTTTCTGAAAACGGTTGTGACTTCGATGAACGCGTTGATAAATATAATGTTTTCAACACCCATATAGCTTATATTAACCATCTAGACTTCTAAACGAATAGTGGTTTTCCAAAAACGAAAACTACCTAAAAGTGTCTAAAATCGACTGGAAATCACGAAATAAGCATTTTTGAAGTTTTGTTGCTTTTTCATGGTTGTTTGCCAAATTTTGTGAGTTTGTGTTTTCTGAAAACGGTTGTGACTTCGATGAACGCTTTGATAAATATAATGTTTTCAACACCCATCTAGCTTATATTAACCATCTAGACTTCAAATTGAATAGTGGTTTTGCAAAAATGAAAACTACCTAAAAGTATCTAAAATCGACTGGAAATCACGAAATAAGCATTTCCAAGTTTTGTTGCTTTTTCATGGTTTTTTGCCAAATTTTGTGAGTTTGTGTATTCTGAAAACGGTTGTGACTTCGATGAACGCTTTGAGAAATATAATGTTTTCAACACCCATCTAGCTTATATTAACCATCCAGACTTCAAAACGAGTAGTGGTTTTGCGAAAATGAAAACTTCTTAAAAGTGTCTAAAATAGACTGGAAATCACGAAATAAGCATTTTCAAGTTTTGTTGCTTTTTCATGGTTGTTTGCCAAATTTTGTGAGTTTGTGTTTTCTGAAAACGGTTGTGACTTCGATGAACGCTTTGAGAAATATAATGTTTCCAACACCCATCTAGCTTATATTAACCATCTAGACTTCAAAACGAATAGTGGTTTTGCAAAAATGAAAACTACCTAAAAGTGTCTAAAATCGACTGGAAATCACGAAATGACCATTTCCAAGTTTTGTTGCTTTTTCATGGTTATTTGCCAAATTTTGTGAGTTTGTGTTTTCTGAAAACGGCTGTGTTTCGATGAACGCTTTGAGAAATATAATGTTTCCAACACCCATCTAGCTTATATTAACCATCTAGACTTCTAAACGAATAGTGGTTTTCCAAAAACAAAAACTACCTAAAAGTGTCTAAAATCGACTGGAAATCACGAAATAAGCATTTTTGAAGTTTTGTTGCTTTTTCATGGTTGTTTGCCAAATTTTGTGAGTTTGTGTTTTCTGAAAACGGTTGTGACTTCGATGAACGCTTTGATAAATATAATGTTTTCAACACCCATCTAGCTTATATTAACCATCTAGACTTCAAATTGAATAGTGGTTTTGCAAAAATGAAAACTACCTAAAAGTATCTAAAATCGACTGGAAATCACGAAATAAGCATTTGCAAGTTTTGTTGCTTTTTCATGGTTTTTTGCCAAATTTTGTGAGTTTGTGTATTCTGAAAACGGTTGTGACTTCGATGAACGCTTTGAGAAATATAATGTTTTCAACACCCATCTAGCTTATATTAACCATCCACACTTCAAAACGAGTATTGGTTTTGCGAAAATGAAAACTTCTTAAAAGTGTCTAAAATAGACTGGAAATCACGAAATAAGCATTTTCAAGTTTTGTTGCTTTTTCATGGTTGTTTGCCAAATTTTGTGAGTTTGTGTTTTCTGAAAACGGTTGTGACTTCGATGAACGCTTTGAGAAATATAATGTTTCCAACACCCATCTAGCTTATATTAACCATCTAGACTTCAAAACGAATAGTGGTTTTGCAAAAATGAAAACTACCTAAAAGTGTCTAAAATCGACTGGAAATCACGAAATGACCATTTTCAAGTTTTGTTGCTTTTTCATGGTTATTTGCCAAATTTTGTGAGTTTGTGTTTTCTGAAAACGGCTGTGACTTCGATGAACGCTTTGAGAAATATAATGTTTCCAACACCCATCTAGCTTATATTAACCATCTAGACTTCTAAACGAATAGTGGTTTTCCAAAAACAAAAACTACCTAAAAGTGTCTAAAATCGACTGGAAATCACGAACTGACCATTTTCAAGTTTTGTTGCTTTTTCATGGTTATTTGCCAAATTTTGTGATTTTGTGTTTTCTGAAAACGGTTGTGACTTCGATGAACGCTTTGAGAAATATAGTGTTTTCAACACCCATCTAGCTTATATTAACCATCTAGACTTCAAAACGAATAGTGGTTTTACAAAAATGAAAACTACCTAAAAGTGTCTAAAATCGACTGGAAATCACGAAATGACCATTTTCAAGTTTTGTTGCTTTTTCATGGTTATTTGCCAAATTTTGTGAGTTTGTGTTTTCTGAAAACGGTTGTGACTTCGATGAACGCGTTGATAAATATAATGTTTCCAACACCCATCTAGCTTATATTAACCATCTAGACTTCTAAACGAATAGTGGTTTTCCAAAAACGAAAACTACCTAAAAGTGTCTAAAATCGACTGGAAATCACGAAATAAGCATTTTTGAAGTTTTGTTGCTTTTTCATGGTTGTTTGCCAAATTTTGTGAGTTTGTGTTTTCTGAAAACGGTTGTAACTTCGATGAACGCTTTGATAAATATAATGTTTTCAACACCCATCTAGCTTATATTAACCATCTAGACTTCAAATTGAATAGTGGTTTTGCAAAAATGAAAACTACCTAAAAGTATCTAAAATCGACTGGAAATCACGAAATAAGCATTTCCAAGTTTTGTTGCTTTTTCATGGTTGTTTGCCAAATTTTGTGAGTTTGTGTTTTCTGAAAACGGTTGTGACTTCGATGAACGCTTTGAGAAATATAATGTTTTCAACACCCTTCTAGCTTATATTAACCATCTAGACTTCAAAACGAATAGTGGTTTTACAAAAATGAAAACTACCTAAAAGTGTCTAAAATCGACTGGAAATCACGAAATGACCATTTTCAAGTTTTGTTGCTTTGTCATGGTTATTTGCCAAATTTTGTGAGTTTGTGTTTTCTGAAAACGGTTGTGACTTCGATGAACGCGTTGATAAATATAATGTTTTCAACACCCATCTAGCTTATATTAACCATCTAGACTTCTAAACGAATAGTGGTTTTCCAAAAACGAAAACTACCTGAAAGTGTCTAAAATCGACTGGAAATCACGAAATAAGCATTTTTGAAGTTTTGTTGCTTTTTCATGGTTGTTTGCCAAATTTTGTGAGTTTGTGTTTTCTGAAAACGGTTGTGACTTCGATGAACGCTTTGATAAATATAATGTTTTCAACACCCATCTAGCTTATATTAACCATCTAGACTTCAAATTGAATAGTGGTTTTGCAAAAATGAAAACTACCTAAAAGTATCTAAAATCGACTGGAAATCACGAAATAAGCATTTCCAAGTTTTGTTGCTTTTTCATGGTTTTTTGCCAAATTTTGTGAGTTTGTGTATTCTGAAAACGGTTGTGACTTCGATGAACGCTTTGAGAAATATAATGTTTTCAACACCCATCTAGCTTATATTAACCATCCACACTTCAAAACGAGTATTGGTTTTGCGAAAATGAAAACTTTTTAAAAGTGTCTAAAATAGACTGGAAATCACGAAATAAGCATTTTCAAGTTTTGTTGCTTTTTCATGGTTGTTTGCCAAATTTTGTGAGTTTGTGTTTTCTGAAAACGGTTGTGACTTCGATGAACGCTTTGAGAAATATAATGTTTTCAACACCCTTCTAGCTTATATTAACCATCTAGACTTCAAAACGAATAGTGGTTTTACAAAAATGAAAACTACCTAAAAGTGTCTAAAATCGACTGGAAATCACGAAATGACCATTTTCAAGTTTAGTTGCTTTGTCATGGTTATTTGCCAAATTTTGTGAGTTTGTGTTTTCTGAAAACGGTTGTGACTTCGATGAACGCGTTGATAAATATAATGTTTTCAACACCCATCTAGCTTATATTAACCATCTAGACTTCTAAACGAATAGTGGTTTTCCAAAAACGAAAACTACCTGAAAGTGTCTAAAATCGACTGGAAATCACGAAATAAGCATTTTTGAAGTTTTGTTGCTTTTTCATGGTTGTTTGCCAAATTTTGTGAGTTTGTGTTTTCTGAAAACGGTTGTGACTTCGATGAACGCTTTGATAAATATAATGTTTTCAACACCCATCTAGCTTATATTAACCATCTAGACTTCAAATTGAATAGTGGTTTTGCAAAAATGAAAACTACCTAAAAGTATCTAAAATCGACTGGAAATCACGAAATAAGCATTTCCAAGTTTTGTTGCTTTTTCATGGTTTTTTGCCAAATTTTGTGAGTTTGTGTATTCTGAAAACGGTTGTGACTTCGATGAACGCTTTGAGAAATATAATGTTTTCAACACCCATCTAGCTTATATTAACCATCCACACTTCAAAACGAGTATTGGTTTTGCGAAAATGAAAACTTTTTAAAAGTGTCTAAAATAGACTGGAAATCACGAAATAAGCATTTTCAAGTTTTGTTGCTTTTTCATGGTTGTTTGCCAAATTTTGTGAGTTTGTGTTTTCTGAAAACGGTTGTGACTTCGATGAACGCTTTGAGAAATATAATGTTTCCAACACCCATCTAGCTTATATTAACCATCTAGACTTCAAAACGAATAGTGGTTTTGCAAAAATGAAAACTACCTAAAAGTGTCTAAAATCGACTGGAAATCACGAAATGACCATTTTCAAGTTTTGTTGCTTTTTCATGGTTATTTGCCAAATTTTGTGAGTTTGTGTTTTCTGAAAACGGCTGTGACTTCGATGAACGCTTTGAGAAATATAATGTTTCCAACACCCATCTAGCTTATATTAACCATCTAGACTTCTAAACGAATAGTGGTTTTCCAAAAACAAAAACTACCTAAAAGTGTCTAAAATCGACTGGAAATCACGAACTGACCATTTTCAAGTTTTGTTGCTTTTTCATGGTTATTTGCCAAATTTTGTGATTTTGTGTTTTCTGAAAACGGTTGTGACTTCGATGAACGCTTTGAGAAATATAGTGTTTTCAACACCCATCTAGCTTATATTAACCATCTAGACTTCAAAACGAATAGTGGTTTTACAAAAATGAAAACTACCTAAAAGTGTCTAAAATCGACTGGAAATCACGAAATGACCATTTTCAAGTTTTGTTGCTTTTTCATGGTTATTTGCCAAATTTTGTGAGTTTGTGTTTTCTGAAAACGGTTGTGACTTCGATGAACGCGTTGATAAATATAATGTTTCCAACACCCATCTAGCTTATATTAACCATCTAGAATTCTAAACGAATAGTGGTTTTCCAAAAACGAAAACTACCTAAAAGTGTCTAAAATCGACTGGAAATCACGAAATAAGCATTTTTGAAGTTTTGTTGCTTTTTCATGGTTGTTTGCCAAATTTTGTGAGTTTGTGTTTTCTGAAAACGGTTGTAACTTCGATGAACGCTTTGAGAAATATAATGTTTTCAACACCCATCTAGCTTATATTAACCATCTAGACTTCAAATTGAATAGTGGTTTTGCAAAAATGAAAACTACCTAAAAGTATCTAAAATCGACTGGAAATCACGAAATAAGCATTTCCAAGTTTTGTTGCTTTTTCATGGTTGTTTGCCAAATTTTGTGAGTTTGTGTTTTCTGAAAACGGTTGTGACTTCGATGAACGCTTTGAGAAATATAATGTTTCCAACACCCATCTAGCTTATATTAACCATCTAGACTTCAAAACGAATAGTGGTTTTGCAAAAATGAAAACTACCTAAAAGTGTCTAAAATCGACTGGAAATCACGAAATGACCATTTTCAAGTTTTGTTGCTTTTTCATGGTTATTTGCCAAATTTTGTGAGTTTGTGTTTTCTGAAAACGGCTGTGTTTCGATGAACGCTTTGAGAAATATAATGTTTCCAACACCCATCTAGCTTATATTAACCATCTAGACTTCTAAACGAATAGTGGTTTTCCAAAAACAAAAACTACCTAAAAGTGTCTAAAATCGACTGGAAATCACGAACTGACCATTTTCAAGTTTTGTTGCTTTTTCATGGTTATTTGCCAAATTTTGTGCTTTTGTGTTTTCTGAAAACGGTTGTGACTTCGATGAACGCTTTGAGAAATATAATGTTTTCAACACCCTTCTAGCTTATATTAACCATCTAGACTTCAAAACGAATAGTGGTTTTACAAAAATGAAAACTACCTAAAAGTGTCTAAAATCGACTGGAAATCACGAAATGACCATTTTCAAGTTTTGTTGCTTTGTCATGGTTATTTGCCAAATTTTGTGAGTTTGTGTTTTCTGAAAACGGTTGTGACTTCGATGAACGCTTTGAGAAATATAATGTTTTCAACACCCATCTAGCTTATATTAACCATCTAGACTTCAAAACGAATAGTGGTTTTGCTAAAATGAAAACTACCTAAAAGTGTCTAAAATCGACTGGAAATCACGAAATGACCATTTTCAAGTTTTGTTGCTTTTTCATGGTTATTTGCCAAATTTTGTGAGTTTGTGTATTCTGAAAACGGTTGTGACTTCGATGAACGCTTTGATAAATATAATGTTTTCAACACCCATCTAGCTTATATTAACCATCTAGACTTCAAATTGAATAGTGGTTTTGCAAAAATGAAAACTACCTAAAAGTATCTAAAATCGACTGGAAATCACGAAATAAGCATTTGCAAGTTTTGTTGCTTTTTCATGGTTTTTTGCCAAATTTTGTGAGTTTGTGTATTCTGAAAACGGTTGTGACTTCGATGAACGCTTTGAGAAATATAATGTTTTCAACACCCATCTAGCTTATATTAACCATCCACACTTCAAAACGAGTATTGGTTTTGCGAAAATGAAAACTTCTTAAAAGTGTCTAAAATAGACTGGAAATCACGAAATAAGCATTTTCAAGTTTTGTTGCTTTTTCATGGTTGTTTGCCAAATTTTGTGAGTTTGTGTTTTCTGAAAACGGTTGTGACTTCGATGAACGCTTTGAGAAATATAATGTTTCCAACACCCATCTAGCTTATATTAACCATCTAGACTTCAAAACGAATAGTGGTTTTGCAAAAATGAAAACTACCTAAAAGTGTCTAAAATCGACTGGAAATCACGAAATGACCATTTTCAAGTTTTGTTGCTTTTTCATGGTTATTTGCCAAATTTTGTGAGTTTGTGTTTTCTGAAAACGGCTGTGACTTCGATGAACGCTTTGAGAAATATAATGTTTCCAACACCCATCTAGCTTATATTAACCATCTAGACTTCTAAACGAATAGTGGTTTTCCAAAAACAAAAACTACCTAAAAGTGTCTAAAATCGACTGGAAATCACGAACTGACCATTTTCAAGTTTTGTTGCTTTTTCATGGTTATTTGCCAAATTTTGTGATTTTGTGTTTTCTGAAAACGGTTGTGACTTCGATGAACGCTTTGAGAAATATAGTGTTTTCAACACCCATCTAGCTTATATTAACCATCTAGACTTCAAAACGAATAGTGGTTTTACAAAAATGAAAACTACCTAAAAGTGTCTAAAATCGACTGGAAATCACGAAATGACCATTTTCAAGTTTTGTTGCTTTTTCATGGTTATTTGCCAAATTTTGTGAGTTTGTGTTTTCTGAAAACGGTTGTGACTTCGATGAACGCGTTGATAAATATAATGTTTCCAACACCCATCTAGCTTATATTAACCATCTAGACTTCTAAACGAATAGTGGTTTTCCAAAAACGAAAACTACCTAAAAGTGTCTAAAATCGACTGGAAATCACGAAATAAGCATTTTTGAAGTTTTGTTGCTTTTTCATGGTTGTTTGCCAAATTTTGTGAGTTTGTGTTTTCTGAAAACGGTTGTAACTTCGATGAACGCTTTGATAAATATAATGTTTTCAACACCCATCTAGCTTATATTAACCATCTAGACTTCAAATTGAATAGTGGTTTTGCAAAAATCAAAACTACCTAAAAGTATCTAAAATCGACTGGAAATCACGAAATAAGCATTTCCAAGTTTTGTTGCTTTTTCATGGTTGTTTGCCAAATTTTGTGAGTTTGTGTTTTCTGAAAACGGTTGTGACTTCGATGAACGCTTTGAGAAATATAATGTTTCCAACACCCATCTAGCTTATATTAACCATCTAGACTTCAAAACGAATAGTGGTTTTGCAAAAATGAAAACTACCTAAAAGTGTCTAAAATCGACTGGAAATCACGAAATGACCATTTTCAAGTTTTGTTGCTTTTTCATGGTTATTTGCCAAATTTTGTGAGTTTGTGTTTTCTGAAAACGGCTGTGTTTCGATGAACGCTTTGAGAAATATAATGTTTCCAACACCCATCTAGCTTATATTAACCATCTAGACTTCTAAACGAATAGTGGTTTTCCAAAAACAAAAACTACCTAAAAGTGTCTAAAATCGACTGGAAATCACGAACTGACCATTTTCAAGTTTTGTTGCTTTTTCATGGTTATTTGCCAAATTTTGTGCTTTTGTGTTTTCTGAAAACGGTTGTGACTTCGATGAACGCTTTGAGAAATATAATGTTTTCAACACCCTTCTAGCTTATATTAACCATCTAGACTTCAAAACGAATAGTGGTTTTACAAAAATGAAAACTACCTAAAAGTGTCTAAAATCGACTGGAAATCACGAAATGACCATTTTCAAGTTTTGTTGCTTTTTCATGGTTATTTGCCAAATTTTGTGAGTTTGTGTTTTCTGAAAACGGTTGTGACTTCGATGAACGCGTTGATAAATATAATGTTTTCAACACCCATCTAGCTTATATTAACCATCTAGACTTCTAAACGAATAGTGGTTTTACAAAAATGAAAACTACCTAAAAGTGTCTAAAATCGACTGGAAATCACGAAATAAGCATTTTTGAAGTTTTGTTGCTTTTTCATGGTTGTTTGCCAAATTTTGTGAGTTTGTGTTTTCTGAAAACGGTTGTGACTTCGATGAACGCTTTGATAAATATAATGTTTTCAACACCCATCTAGCTTATATTAACCATCTAGACTTCAAATTGAATAGTGGTTTTGCAAAAATGAAAACTACCTAAAAGTATCTAAAATCGACTGGAAATCACGAAATAAGCATTTCCAAGTTTTGTTGCTTTTTCATGGTTTTTTGCCAAATTTTGTGAGTTTGTGTATTCTGAAAACGGTTGTGACTTCGATGAACGCTTTGAGAAATATAATGTTTTCAACACCCATCTAGCTTATATTAACCATCCACACTTCAAAACGAGTATTGGTTTTGCGAAAATGAAAACTTCTTAAAAGTGTCTAAAATAGACTGGAAATCACGAAATAAGCATTTTCAAGTTTTGTTGCTTTTTCATGGTTGTTTGCCAAATTTTGTGAGTTTGTGTTTTCTGAAAACGGTTGTGACTTCGATGAACGCTTTGAGAAATATAATGTTTCCAACACCCATCTAGCTTATATTAACCATCTAGACTTCAAAACGAATAGTGGTTTTGCAAAAATGAAAACTACCTAAAAGTGTCTAAAATCGACTGGAAATCACGAAATGACCATTTTCAAGTTTTGTTGCTTTTTCATGGTTATTTGCCAAATTTTGTGAGTTTGTGTTTTCTGAAAACGGCTGTGTTTCGATGAACGCTTTGAGAAATATAATGTTTCCAACACCCATCTAGCTTATATTAACCATCTAGACTTCTAAACGAATAGTGGTTTTCCAAAAACAAAAACTACCTAAAAGTGTCTAAAATCGATTGGAAATCACGAACTGACCATTTTCAAGTTTTGTTGCTTTTTCATGTTTATTTGCCAAATTTTGTGCTTTTGTGTTTTCTGAAAACGGTTGTGACTTCGATGAACGCTTTGAGAAATATAATGTTTTCAACACCCTTCTAGCTTATATTAACCATCTAGACTTCAAAACGAATAGTGGTTTTACAAAAATGAAAACTACCTAAAAGTGTCTAAAATCGACTGGAAATCACGAAATGACCATTTTCAAGTTTTGTTGCTTTGTCATGGTTATTTGCCAAATTTTGTGAGTTTGTGTTTTCTGAAAACGGTTGTGACTTCGATGAACGCGTTGATAAATATAATGTTTTCAACACCCATCTAGCTTATATTAACCATCTAGACTTCTAAACGAATAGTGGTTTTCCAAAAACGAAAACTACCTAAAAGTGTCTAAAATCGACTGGAAATCACGAAATAAGCATTTTTGAAGTTTTGTTGCTTTTTCATGGTTGTTTGCCAAATTTTGTGAGTTTGTGTTTTCTGAAAACGGTTGTGACTTCGATGAACGCTTTGATAAATATAATGTTTTCAACACCCATCTAGCTTATATTAACCATCTAGACTTCAAATTGAATAGTGGTTTTGCAAAAATGAAAACTACCTAAAAGTATCTAAAATCGACTGGAAATCACGAAATAAGCATTTCCAAGTTTTGTTGCTTTTTCATGGTTTTTTGCCAAATTTTGTTAGTTTGTGTATTCTGAAAACGGTTGTGACTTCGATGAACGCTTTGAGAAATATAATGTTTTCAACACCCATCTAGCTTATATTAACCATCCACACTTCAAAACGAGTATTGGTTTTGCGAAAATGAAAACTTCTTAAAAGTGTCTAAAATAGACTGGAAATCACGAAATAAGCATTTTCAAGTTTTGTTGCTTTTTCATGGTTGTTTGCCAAATTTTGTGAGTTTGTGTTTTCTGAAAACGGTTGTGACTTCGATGAACGCTTTGAGAAATATAATGTTTCCAACACCCATCTAGCTTATATTAACCATCTAGACTTCAAAACGAATAGTGGTTTTGCAAAAATGAAAACTACCTAAAAGTGTCTAAAATCGACTGGAAATCACGAAATGACCATTTTCAAGTTTTGTTGCTTTTTCATGGTTATTTGCCAAATTTTGTGAGTTTGTGTTTTCTGAAAACGGCTGTGACTTCGATGAACGCTTTGAGAAATATAATGTTTCCAACACCCATCTAGCTTATATTAACCATCTAGACTTCTAAACGAATAGTGGTTTTCCAAAAACAAAAACTACCTAAAAGTGTCTAAAATCGACTGGAAATCACGAAATAAGCATTTTTGAAGTTTTGTTGCTTTTTCATGGTTGTTTGCCAAATTTTGTGAGTTTGTGTTTTCTGAAAACGGTTGTGACTTCGTTGAACGCTTTGATAAATATAATGTTTTCAACACCCATCTAGCTTATATTAACCATCTAGACTTCAAATTGAATAGTGGTTTTGCAAAAATGAAAACTACCTAAAAGTATCTAAAATCGACTGGAAATCAAGAAATAAGCATTTCCAAGTTTTGTTGCTTTTTCATGGTTGTTTGCCAAATTTTGTGAGTTTGTGTTTTCTGAAAACGGTTGTGACTTCGATGAACGCTTTGAGAAATATAATGTTTCCAACACCCATCTAGCTTATATTAACCATCTAGACTTCAAAACGAATAGTGGTTTTGCAAAAATGAAAACTACCTAAAAGTGTCTAAAATCGACTGGAAATCACGAAATGACCATTTTCAAGTTTTGTTGCTTTTTCATGGTTATTTGCCAAATTTTGTGAGTTTGTGTTTTCTGAAAACGGCTGTGTTTCGATGAACGCTTTGAGAAATATAATGTTTCCAACACCCATCTAGCTTATATTAACCATCTAGACTTCTAAACGAATAGTGGTTTTCCAAAAACAAAAACTACCTAAAAGTGTCTAAAATCGACTGGAAATCACGAAATGACCATTTTCAAGTTTTGTTGCTTTTTCATGGTTATTTGCCAAATTTTGTGAGTTTGTGTTTTCTGAAAACGGTTGTGACTTGGATGAACGCGTTGATAAATATAATGTTTTCAACACCCATGTAGCTTATATTAACCATCTAGACTTCTAAACGAATAGTGGTTTTCCAAAAACGAAAACTACCTAAAAGTGTCTAAAATCGACTGGAAATCACGAAATAAGCATTTCCAAGTTTTGTTGCTTTTTCATGGTTTTTTGCCAAATTTTGTGAGTTTGTGTATTCTGAAAACGGTTGTGACTTCGATGAACGCTTTGAGAAATATAATGTTTTCAACACCCATCTAGCTTATATTAACCATCCACACTTCAAAACGAGTATTGGTTTTGCGAAAATGAAAACTTCTTAAAAGTGTCTAAAATAGACTGGAAATCACGAAATAAGCATTTTCAAGTTTTGTTGCTTTGTCATGGTTATTTGCCAAATTTTGTGAGTTTGTGTTTTCTGAAAACGGTTGTGACTTCGATGAACGCGTTGATAAATATAATGTTTTCAACACCCATCTAGCTTATATTAACCATCTAGACTTCTAAACGAATAGTGGTTTTCCAAAAACGAAAACTACCTAAAAGTGTCTAAAATCGACTGGAAATCACGAAATAAGCATTTTTGAAGTTTTGTTGCTTTTTCATGGTTGTTTGCCAAATTTTGTGAGTTTGTGTTTTCTGAAAACGGTTGTGACTTCGTTGAACGCTTTGATAAATATAATGTTTTCAACACCCATCTAGCTTATATTAACCATCTAGACTTCAAATTGAATAGTGGTTTTACAAAAATGAAAACTACCTAAAAGTATCTAAAATCGACTGGAAATCAAGAAATAAGCATTTCCAAGTTTTGTTGCTTTTTCATGGTTGTTTGCCAAATTTTGTGAGTTTGTGTTTTCTGAAAACGGTTGTGACTTCGATGAACGCTTTGAGAAATATAATGTTTCCAACACCCATCTAGCTTATATTAACCATCTAGACTTCAAAACGAATAGTGGTTTTGCAAAAATGAAAACTACCTAAAAGTGTCTAAAATCGACTGGAAATCACGAAATGACCATTTTCAAGTTTTGTTGCTTTTTCATGGTTATTTGCCAAATTTTGTGAGTTTGTGTTTTCTGAAAACGGCTGTGTTTCGATGAACGCTTTGAGAAATATAATGTTTCCAACACCCATCTAGCTTATATTAACCATCTAGACTTCTAAACGAATAGTGGTTTTCCAAAAACAAAAACTACCTAAAAGTGTCTAAAATCGACTGGAAATCACGAAATGACCATTTTCAAGTTTTGTTGCTTTTTCATGGTTATTTGCCAAATTTTGTGAGTTTGTGTTTTCTGAAAACGGTTGTGACTTGGATGAACGCGTTGATAAATATAATGTTTTCAACACCCATGTAGCTTATATTAACCATCTAGACTTCTAAACGAATAGTGGTTTTCCAAAAACGAAAACTACCTAAAAGTGTCTAAAATCGACTGGAAATCACGAAATAAGCATTTCCAAGTTTTGTTGCTTTTTCATGGTTTTTTGCCAAATTTTGTGAGTTTGTGTATTCTGAAAACGGTTGTGACTTCGATGAACGCTTTGAGAAATATAATGTTTTCAACACCCATCTAGCTTATATTAACCATCCACACTTCAAAACGAGTATTGGTTTTGCGAAAATGAAAACTTCTTAAAAGTGTCTAAAATAGACTGGAAATCACGAAATAAGCATTTTCAAGTTTTGTTGCTTTTTCATGGTTGTTTGCCAAATTTTGTGAGTTTGTGTTTTCTGAAAACGGTTGTGACTTCGATGAACGCTTTGAGAAATATAATGTTTCCAACACCCATCTAGCTTATATTAACCATCTAGACTTCAAAACGAATAGTGGTTTTGCAAAAATGAAAACTACCTAAAAGTGTCTAAAATCGACTGGAAATCACGAAATGACCATTTTCAAGTTTTGTTGCTTTTTCATGGTTATTTGCCAAATTTTGTGAGTTTGTGTTTTCTGAAAACGGCTGTGACTTCGATGAACGCTTTGAGAAATATAATGTTTCCAACACCCATCTAGCTTATATTAACCATCTAGACTTCTAAACGAATAGTGGTTTTCCAAAAACAAAAACTACCTAAAAGTGTCTAAAATCGACTGGAAATCACGAAATGACCATTTTCAAGTTTTGTTGCTTTTTCATGGTTATTTGCCAAATTTTGTGAGTTTGTGTTTTCTGAAAACGGTTGTGACTTGGATGAACGCGTTGATAAATATAATGTTTTCAACACCCATGTAGCTTATATTAACCATCTAGACTTCTAAACGAATAGTGGTTTTCCAAAAACAAAAACTACCTAAAAGTGTCTAAAATCGACTGGAAATCACGAACTGACCATTTTCAAGTTTTGTTGCTTTTTCATGGTTATTTGCCAAATTTTGTGCTTTTGTGTTTTCTGAAAACGGTTGTGACTTCGATGAACGCTTTGAGAAATATAATGTTTTCAACACCCTTCTAGCTTATATTAACCATCTAGACTTCAAAACGAATAGTGGTTTTACAAAAATGAAAACTACCTAAAAGTGTCTAAAATCGACTGGAAATCACGAAATGACCATTTTCAAGTTTTGTTGCTTTGTCATGGTTATTTGCCAAATTTTGTGAGTTTGTGTTTTCTGAAAACGGTTGTGACTTCGATGAACGCTTTGAGAAATATAATGTTTTCAACACCCATCTAGCTTATATTAACCATCTAGACTTCAAAACGAATAGTGGTTTTGCTAAAATGAAAACTACCTAAAAGTGTCTAAAATCGACTGGAAATCACGAAATGACCATTTTCAAGTTTTGTTGCTTTTTCATGGTTATTTGCCAAATTTTGTGAGTTTGTGTTTTCTGAAAACGGTTGTGACTTCGATGAACGCGTTGATAAATATAATGTTTTCAACACCCATCTAGCTTATATTAACCATCTAGACTTCTAAACGAATAGTGGTTTTACAAAAATGAAAACTACCTAAAAGTGTCTAAAATCGACTGGAAATCACGAAATAAGCATTTTTGAAGTTTTGTTGCTTTTTCATGGTTGTTTGCCAAATTTTGTGAGTTTGTGTTTTCTGAAAACGGTTGTGACTTCGATGAACGCTTTGATAAATATAATGTTTTCAACACCCATCTAGCTTATATTAACCATCTAGACTTCAAATTGAATAGTGGTTTTGCAAAAATGAAAACTACCTAAAAGTATCTAAAATCGACTGGAAATCACGAAATAAGCATTTCCAAGTTTTGTTGCTTTTTCATGGTTTTTTGCCAAATTTTGTGAGTTTGTGTATTCTGAAAACGGTTGTGACTTCGATGAACGCTTTGAGAAATATAATGTTTTCAACACCCATCTAGCTTATATTAACCATCCACACTTCAAAACGAGTATTGGTTTTGCGAAAATGAAAACTTCTTAAAAGTGTCTAAAATAGACTGGAAATCACGAAATAAGCATTTTCAAGTTTTGTTGCTTTTTCATGGTTGTTTGCCAAATTTTGTGAGTTTGTGTTTTCTGAAAACGGTTGTGACTTCGATGAACGCTTTGAGAAATATAATGTTTCCAACACCCATCTAGCTTATATTAACCATCTAGACTTCAAAACGAATAGTGGTTTTGCAAAAATGAAAACTACCTAAAAGTGTCTAAAATCGACTGGAAATCACGAAATGACCATTTTCAAGTTTTGTTGCTTTTTCATGGTTATTTGCCAAATTTTGTGAGTTTGTGTTTTCTGAAAACGGCTGTGTTTCGATGAACGCTTTGAGAAATATAATGTTTCCAACACCCATCTAGCTTATATTAACCATCTAGACTTCTAAACGAATAGTGGTTTTCCAAAAACAAAAACTACCTAAAAGTGTCTAAAATCGATTGGAAATCACGAACTGACCATTTTCAAGTTTTGTTGCTTTTTCATGTTTATTTGCCAAATTTTGTGCTTTTGTGTTTTCTGAAAACGGTTGTGACTTCGATGAACGCTTTGAGAAATATAATGTTTTCAACACCCATCTAGCTTATATTAACCATCTAGACTTCAAAACGAATAGTGGTTTTACAAAAATGAAAACTACCTAAAAGTGTCTAAAATCGACTGGAAATCACGAAATGACCATTTTCAAGTTTTGTTGCTTTGTCATGGTTATTTGCCAAATTTTGTGAGTTTGTGTTTTCTGAAAACGGTTGTGACTTCGATGAACGCGTTGATAAATATAATGTTTTCAACACCCATCTAGCTTATATTAACCATCTAGACTTCTAAACGAATAGTGGTTTTCCAAAAACGAAAACTACCTAAAAGTGTCTAAAATCGACTGGAAATCACGAAATAAGCATTTTTGAAGTTTTGTTGCTTTTTCATGGTTGTTTGCCAAATTTTGTGAGTTTGTGTTTTCTGAAAACGGTTGTGACTTCGATGAACGCTTTGATAAATATAATGTTTTCAACACCCATCTAGCTTATATTAACCATCTAGACTTCAAATTGAATAGTGGTTTTGCAAAAATGAAAACTACCTAAAAGTATCTAAAATCGACTGGAAATCACGAAATAAGCATTTCCAAGTTTTGTTGCTTTTTCATGGTTTTTTGCCAAATTTTGTTAGTTTGTGTATTCTGAAAACGGTTGTGACTTCGATGAACGCTTTGAGAAATATAATGTTTTCAACACCCATCTAGCTTATATTAACCATCCACACTTCAAAACGAGTATTGGTTTTGCGAAAATGAAAACTTCTTAAAAGTGTCTAAAATAGACTGGAAATCACGAAATAAGCATTTTCAAGTTTTGTTGCTTTTTCATGGTTGTTTGCCAAATTTTGTGAGTTTGTGTTTTCTGAAAACGGTTGTGACTTCGATGAACGCTTTGAGAAATATAATGTTTCCAACACCCATCTAGCTTATATTAACCATCTAGACTTCAAAACGAATAGTGGTTTTGCAAAAATGAAAACTACCTAAAAGTGTCTAAAATCGACTGGAAATCACGAAATGACCATTTTCAAGTTTTGTTGCTTTTTCATGGTTATTTGCCAAATTTTGTGAGTTTGTGTTTTCTGAAAACGGCTGTGACTTCGATGAACGCTTTGAGAAATATAATGTTTCCAACACCCATCTAGCTTATATTAACCATCTAGACTTCTAAACGAATAGTGGTTTTCCAAAAACAAAAACTACCTAAAAGTGTCTAAAATCGACTGGAAATCACGAAATAAGCATTTTTGAAGTTTTGTTGCTTTTTCATGGTTGTTTGCCAAATTTTGTGAGTTTGTGTTTTCTGAAAACGGTTGTGACTTCGTTGAACGCTTTGATAAATATAATGTTTTCAACACCCATCTAGCTTATATTAACCATCTAGACTTCAAATTGAATAGTGGTTTTGCAAAAATGAAAACTACCTAAAAGTATCTAAAATCGACTGGAAATCAAGAAATAAGCATTTCCAAGTTTTGTTGCTTTTTCATGGTTGTTTGCCAAATTTTGTGAGTTTGTGTTTTCTGAAAACGGTTGTGACTTCGATGAACGCTTTGAGAAATATAATGTTTCCAACACCCATCTAGCTTATATTAACCATCTAGACTTCAAAACGAATAGTGGTTTTGCAAAAATGAAAACTACCTAAAAGTGTCTAAAATCGACTGGAAATCACGAAATGACCATTTTCAAGTTTTGTTGCTTTTTCATGGTTATTTGCCAAATTTTGTGAGTTTGTGTTTTCTGAAAACGGCTGTGTTTCGATGAACGCTTTGAGAAATATAATGTTTCCAACACCCATCTAGCTTATATTAACCATCTAGACTTCTAAACGAATAGTGGTTTTCCAAAAACAAAAACTACCTAAAAGTGTCTAAAATCGACTGGAAATCACGAAATGACCATTTTCAAGTTTTGTTGCTTTTTCATGGTTATTTGCCAAATTTTGTGAGTTTGTGTTTTCTGAAAACGGTTGTGACTTGGATGAACGCGTTGATAAATATAATGTTTTCAACACCCATGTAGCTTATATTAACCATCTAGACTTCTAAACGAATAGTGGTTTTCCAAAAACGAAAACTACCTAAAAGTGTCTAAAATCGACTGGAAATCACGAAATAAGCATTTCCAAGTTTTGTTGCTTTTTCATGGTTTTTTGCCAAATTTTGTGAGTTTGTGTATTCTGAAAACGGTTGTGACTTCGATGAACGCTTTGAGAAATATAATGTTTTCAACACCCATCTAGCTTATATTAACCATCCACACTTCAAAACGAGTATTGGTTTTGCGAAAATGAAAACTTCTTAAAAGTGTCTAAAATAGACTGGAAATCACGAAATAAGCATTTTCAAGTTTTGTTGCTTTGTCATGGTTATTTGCCAAATTTTGTGAGTTTGTGTTTTCTGAAAACGGTTGTGACTTCGATGAACGCGTTGATAAATATAATGTTTTCAACACCCATCTAGCTTATATTAACCATCTAGACTTCTAAACGAATAGTGGTTTTCCAAAAACGAAAACTACCTAAAAGTGTCTAAAATCGACTGGAAATCACGAAATGACCATTTTCAAGTTTTGTTGCTTTTTCATGGTTATTTGCCAAATTTTGTGAGTTTGTGTTTTCTGAAAACGGCTGTGTTTCGATGAACGCTTTGAGAAATATAATGTTTCCAACACCCATCTAGCTTATATTAACCATCTAGACTTCTAAACGAATAGTGGTTTTCCAAAAACAAAAACTACCTAAAAGTGTCTAAAATCGACTGGAAATCACGAAATGACCATTTTCAAGTTTTGTTGCTTTTTCATGGTTATTTGCCAAATTTTGTGAGTTTGTGTTTTCTGAAAACGGTTGTGACTTGGATGAACGCGTTGATAAATATAATGTTTTCAACACCCATGTAGCTTATATTAACCATCTAGACTTCTAAACGAATAGTGGTTTTCCAAAAACGAAAACTACCTAAAAGTGTCTAAAATCGACTGGAAATCACGAAATAAGCATTTCCAAGTTTTGTTGCTTTTTCATGGTTTTTTGCCAAATTTTGTGAGTTTGTGTATTCTGAAAACGGTTGTGACTTCGATGAACGCTTTGAGAAATATAATGTTTTCAACACCCATCTAGCTTATATTAACCATCCACACTTCAAAACGAGTATTGGTTTTGCGAAAATGAAAACTTCTTAAAAGTGTCTAAAATAGACTGGAAATCACGAAATAAGCATTTTCAAGTTTTGTTGCTTTGTCATGGTTATTTGCCAAATTTTGTGAGTTTGTGTTTTCTGAAAACGGTTGTGACTTCGATGAACGCGTTGATAAATATAATGTTTTCAACACCCATCTAGCTTATATTAACCATCTAGACTTCTAAACGAATAGTGGTTTTCCAAAAACGAAAACTACCTAAAAGTGTCTAAAATCGACTGGAAATCACGAAATAAGCATTTTTGAAGTTTTGTTGCTTTTTCATGGTTGTTTGCCAAATTTTGTGAGTTTGTGTTTTCTGAAAACGGTTGTGACTTCGTTGAACGCTTTGATAAATATAATGTTTTCAACACCCATCTAGCTTATATTAACCATCTAGACTTCAAATTGAATAGTGGTTTTGCAAAAATGAAAACTACCTAAAAGTATCTAAAATCGACTGGAAATCAAGAAATAAGCATTTCCAAGTTTTGTTGCTTTTTCATGGTTGTTTGCCAAATTTTGTGAGTTTGTGTTTTCTGAAAACGGTTGTGACTTCGATGAACGCTTTGAGAAATATAATGTTTCCAACACCCATCTAGCTTATATTAACCATCTAGACTTCAAAACGAATAGTGGTTTTGCAAAAATGAAAACTACCTAAAAGTGTCTAAAATCGACTGGAAATCACGAAATGACCATTTTCAAGTTTTGTTGCTTTTTCATGGTTATTTGCCAAATTTTGTGAGTTTGTGTTTTCTGAAAACGGCTGTGTTTCGATGAACGCTTTGAGAAATATAATGTTTCCAACACCCATCTAGCTTATATTAACCATCTAGACTTCTAAACGAATAGTGGTTTTCCAAAAACAAAAACTACCTAAAAGTGTCTAAAATCGACTGGAAATCACGAAATGACCATTTTCAAGTTTTGTTGCTTTTTCATGGTTATTTGCCAAATTTTGTGAGTTTGTGTTTTCTGAAAACGGTTGTGACTTGGATGAACGCGTTGATAAATATAATGTTTTCAACACCCATGTAGCTTATATTAACCATCTAGACTTCTAAACGAATAGTGGTTTTCCAAAAACGAAAACTACCTAAAAGTGTCTAAAATCGACTGGAAATCACGAAATAAGCATTTCCAAGTTTTGTTACTTTTTCATGGTTTTTTGCCAAATTTTGTGAGTTTGTGTATTCTGAAAACGGTTGTGACTTCGATGAACGCTTTGAGAAATATAATGTTTTCAACACCCATCTAGCTTATATTAACCATCCACACTTCAAAACGAGTATTGGTTTTGCGAAAATGAAAACTTCTTAAAAGTGTCTAAAATAGACTGGAAATCACGAAATAAGCATTTTCAAGTTTTGTTGCTTTTTCATGGTTGTTTGCCAAATTTTGTGAGTTTGTGTTTTCTGAAAACGGTTGTGACTTCGATGAACGCTTTGAGAAATATAATGTTTCCAACACCCATCTAGCTTATATTAACCATCTAGACTTCAAAACGAATAGTGGTTTTGCAAAAATGAAAACTACCTAAAAGTGTCTAAAATCGACTGGAAATCACGAAATGACCATTTTCAAGTTTTGTTGCTTTTTCATGGTTATTTGCCAAATTTTGTGAGTTTGTGTTTTCTGAAAACGGCTGTGACTTCGATGAACGCTTTGAGAAATATAATGTTTCCAACACCCATCTAGCTTATATTAACCATCTAGACTTCTAAACGAATAGTGGTTTTCCAAAAACAAAAACTACCTAAAAGTGTCTAAAATCGACTGGAAATCACGAAATGACCATTTTCAAGTTTTGTTGCTTTTTCATGGTTATTTGCCAAATTTTGTGAGTTTGTGTTTTCTGAAAACGGTTGTGACTTGGATGAACGCGTTGATAAATATAATGTTTTCAACACCCATGTAGCTTATATTAACCATCTAGACTTCTAAACGAATAGTGGTTTTCCAAAAACGAAAACTACCTAAAAGTGTCTAAAATCGACTGGAAATCACGAAATAAGCATTTCCAAGTTTTGTTGCTTTTTCATGGTTTTTTGCCAAATTTTGTGAGTTTGTGTATTCTGAAAACGGTTGTGACTTCGATGAACGCTTTGAGAAATATAATGTTTTCAACACCCATCTAGCTTATATTAACCATCCACACTTCAAAACGAGTATTGGTTTTGCGAAAATGAAAACTTCTTAAAAGTGTCTAAAATAGACTGGAAATCACGAAATAAGCATTTTCAAGTTTTGTTGCTTTGTCATGGTTATTTGCCAAATTTTGTGAGTTTGTGTTTTCTGAAAACGGTTGTGACTTCGATGAACGCGTTGATAAATATAATGTTTTCAACACCCATCTAGCTTATATTAACCATCTAGACTTCTAAACGAATAGTGGTTTTCCAAAAACGAAAACTACCTAAAAGTGTCTAAAATCGACTGGAAATCACGAAATAAGCATTTTTGAAGTTTTGTTGCTTTTTCATGGTTGTTTGCCAAATTTTGTGAGTTTGTGTTTTCTGAAAACGGTTGTGACTTCGTTGAACGCTTTGATAAATATAATGTTTTCAACACCCATCTAGCTTATATTAACCATCTAGACTTCAAATTGAATAGTGGTTTTGCAAAAATGAAAACTACCTAAAAGTATCTAAAATCGACTGGAAATCAAGAAATAAGCATTTCCAAGTTTTGTTGCTTTTTCATGGTTGTTTGCCAAATTTTGTGAGTTTGTGTTTTCTGAAAACGGTTGTGACTTCGATGAACGCTTTGAGAAATATAATGTTTCCAACACCCATCTAGCTTATATTAACCATCTAGACTTCAAAACGAATAGTGGTTTTGCAAAAATGAAAACTACCTAAAAGTGTCTAAAATCGACTGGAAATCACGAAATGACCATTTTCAAGTTTTGTTGCTTTTTCATGGTTATTTGCCAAATTTTGTGAGTTTGTGTTTTCTGAAAACGGCTGTGTTTCGATGAACGCTTTGAGAAATATAATGTTTCCAACACCCATCTAGCTTATATTAACCATCTAGACTTCTAAACGAATAGTGGTTTTCCAAAAACAAAAACTACCTAAAAGTGTCTAAAATCGACTGGAAATCACGAAATGACCATTTTCAAGTTTTGTTGCTTTTTCATGGTTATTTGCCAAATTTTGTGAGTTTGTGTTTTCTGAAAACGGTTGTGACTTGGATGAACGCGTTGATAAATATAATGTTTTCAACACCCATGTAGCTTATATTAACCATCTAGACTTCTAAACGAATAGTGGTTTTCCAAAAACGAAAACTACCTAAAAGTGTCTAAAATCGACTGGAAATCACGAAATAAGCATTTCCAAGTTTTGTTGCTTTTTCATGGTTTTTTGCCAAATTTTGTGAGTTTGTGTATTCTGAAAACGGTTGTGACTTCGATGAACGCTTTGAGAAATATAATGTTTTCAACACCCATCTAGCTTATATTAACCATCCACACTTCAAAACGAGTATTGGTTTTGCGAAAATGAAAACTTCTTAAAAGTGTCTAAAATAGACTGGAAATCACGAAATAAGCATTTTCAAGTTTTGTTGCTTTTTCATGGTTGTTTGCCAAATTTTGTGAGTTTGTGTTTTCTGAAAACGGTTGTGACTTCGATGAACGCTTTGAGAAATATAATGTTTCCAACACCCATCTAGCTTATATTAACCATCTAGACTTCAAAACGAATAGTGGTTTTGCAAAAATGAAAACTACCTAAAAGTGTCTAAAATCGACTGGAAATCACGAAATGACCATTTTCAAGTTTTGTTGCTTTTTCATGGTTATTTGCCAAATTTTGTGAGTTTGTGTTTTCTGAAAACGGCTGTGACTTCGATGAACGCTTTGAGAAATATAATGTTTCCAACACCCATCTAGCTTATATTAACCATCCACACTTCAAAACGAGTATTGGTTTTGCGAAAATGAAAACTTCTTAAAAGTGTCTAAAATAGACTGGAAATCACGAAATAAGCATTTTCAAGTTTTGTTGCTTTTTCATGGTTGTTTGCCAAATTTTGTGAGTTTGTGTTTTCTGAAAACGGTTGTGACTTCGATGAACGCTTTGAGAAATATAAAGTTTCCAACACCCATCTAGCTTATATTAACCATCTAGACTTCAAAACGAATAGTGGTTTTGCAAAAATGAAAACTACCTAAAAGTGTCTAAAATCGACTGGAAATCACGAAATGACCATTTTCAAGTTTTGTTGCTTTTTCATGGTTATTTGCCAAATTTTGTGAGTTTGTGTTTTCTGAAAACGGCTGTGTTTCGATGAACGCTTTGAGAAATATAATGTTTCCAACACCCATCTAGCTTATATTAACCATCTAGACTTCTAAACGAATAGTGGTTTTCCAAAAACAAAAACTACCTAAAAGTGTCTAAAATCGACTGGAAATCACGAAATGACCATTTTCAAGTTTTGTTGCTTTTTCATGGTTATTTGCCAAATTTTGTGAGTTTGTGTTTTCTGAAAACGGTTGTGACTTGGATGAACGCGTTGATAAATATAATGTTTTCAACACCCATGTAGCTTATATTAACCATCTAGACTTCTAAACGAATAGTGGTTTTCCAAAAACGAAAACTACCTAAAAGTGTCTAAAATCGACTGGAAATCACGAAATAAGCATTTCCAAGTTTTGTTGCTTTTTCATGGTTTTTTGCCAAATTTTGTGAGTTTGTGTATTCTGAAAACGGTTGTGACTTCGATGAACGCTTTGAGAAATATAATGTTTTCAACACCCATCTAGCTTATATTAACCATCCACACTTCAAAACGAGTATTGGTTTTGCGAAAATGAAAACTTCTTAAAAGTGTCTAAAATAGACTGGAAATCACGAAATAAGCATTTTCAAGTTTTGTTGCTTTTTCATGGTTGTTTGCCAAATTTTGTGAGTTTGTGTTTTCTGAAAACGGTTGTGACTTCGATGAACGCTTTGAGAAATATAATGTTTCCAACACCCATCTAGCTTATATTAACCATCTAGACTTCAAAACGAATAGTGGTTTTGCAAAAATGAAAACTACCTAAAAGTGTCTAAAATCGACTGGAAATCACGAAATGACCATTTTCAAGTTTTGTTGCTTTTTCATGGTTATTTGCCAAATTTTGTGAGTTTGTGTTTTCTGAAAACGGCTGTGACTTCGATGAACGCTTTGAGAAATATAATGTTTCCAACACCCATCTAGCTTATATTAACCATCTAGACTTCTAAACGAATAGTGGTTTTCCAAAAACAAAAACTACCTAAAAGTGTCTAAAATCGACTGGAAATCACGAAATGACCATTTTCAAGTTTTGTTGCTTTTTCATGGTTATTTGCCAAATTTTGTGAGTTTGTGTTTTCTGAAAACGGTTGTGACTTGGATGAACGCGTTGATAAATATAATGTTTTCAACACCCATGTAGCTTATATTAACCATCTAGACTTCTAAACGAATAGTGGTTTTCCAAAAACGAAAACTACCTAAAAGTGTCTAAAATCGACTGGAAATCACGAAATAAGCATTTCCAAGTTTTGTTGCTTTTTCATGGTTTTTTGCCAAATTTTGTGAGTTTGTGTATTCTGAAAACGGTTGTGACTTCGATGAACGCTTTGAGAAATATAATGTTTTCAACACCCATCTAGCTTATATTAACCATCCACACTTCAAAACGAGTATTGGTTTTGCGAAAATGAAAACTTCTTAAAAGTGTCTAAAATAGACTGGAAATCACGAAATAAGCATTTTCAAGTTTTGTTGCTTTGTCATGGTTATTTGCCAAATTTTGTGAGTTTGTGTTTTCTGAAAACGGTTGTGACTTCGATGAACGCGTTGATAAATATAATGTTTTCAACACCCATCTAGCTTATATTAACCATCTAGACTTCTAAACGAATAGTGGTTTTCCAAAAACGAAAACTACCTAAAAGTGTCTAAAATCGACTGGAAATCACGAAATAAGCATTTTTGAAGTTTTGTTGCTTTTTCATGGTTGTTTGCCAAATTTTGTGAGTTTGTGTTTTCTGAAAACGGTTGTGACTTCGTTGAACGCTTTGATAAATATAATGTTTTCAACACCCATCTAGCTTATATTAACCATCTAGACTTCAAATTGAATAGTGGTTTTGCAAAAATGAAAACTACCTAAAAGTATCTAAAATCGACTGGAAATCAAGAAATAAGCATTTCCAAGTTTTGTTGCTTTTTCATGGTTGTTTGCCAAATTTTGTGAGTTTGTGTTTTCTGAAAACGGTTGTGACTTCGATGAACGCTTTGAGAAATATAATGTTTCCAACACCCATCTAGCTTATATTAACCATCTAGACTTCAAAACGAATAGTGGTTTTGCAAAAATGAAAACTACCTAAAAGTGTCTAAAATCGACTGGAAATCACGAAATGACCATTTTCAAGTTTTGTTGCTTTTTCATGGTTATTTGCCAAATTTTGTGAGTTTGTGTTTTCTGAAAACGGCTGTGTTTCGATGAACGCTTTGAGAAATATAATGTTTCCAACACCCATCTAGCTTATATTAACCATCTAGACTTCTAAACGAATAGTGGTTTTCCAAAAACAAAAACTACCTAAAAGTGTCTAAAATCGACTGGAAATCACGAAATGACCATTTTCAAGTTTTGTTGCTTTTTCATGGTTATTTGCCAAATTTTGTGAGTTTGTGTTTTCTGAAAACGGTTGTGACTTGGATGAACGCGTTGATAAATATAATGTTTTCAACACCCATGTAGCTTATATTAACCATCTAGACTTCTAAACGAATAGTGGTTTTCCAAAAACGAAAACTACCTAAAAGTGTCTAAAATCGACTGGAAATCACGAAATAAGCATTTCCAAGTTTTGTTGCTTTTTCATGGTTTTTTGCCAAATTTTGTGAGTTTGTGTATTCTGAAAACGGTTGTGACTTCGATGAACGCTTTGAGAAATATAATGTTTTCAACACCCATCTAGCTTATATTAACCATCCACACTTCAAAACGAGTATTGGTTTTGCGAAAATGAAAACTTCTTAAAAGTGTCTAAAATAGACTGGAAATCACGAAATAAGCATTTTCAAGTTTTGTTGCTTTTTCATGGTTGTTTGCCAAATTTTGTGAGTTTGTGTTTTCTGAAAACGGTTGTGACTTCGATGAACGCTTTGAGAAATATAATGTTTCCAACACCCATCTAGCTTATATTAACCATCTAGACTTCAAAACGAATAGTGGTTTTGCAAAAATGAAAACTACCTAAAAGTGTCTAAAATCGACTGGAAATCACGAAATGACCATTTTCAAGTTTTGTTGCTTTTTCATGGTTATTTGCCAAATTTTGTGAGTTTGTGTTTTCTGAAAACGGCTGTGACTTCGATGAACGCTTTGAGAAATATAATGTTTCCAACACCCATCTAGCTTATATTAACCATCTAGACTTCTAAACGAATAGTGGTTTTCCAAAAACAAAAACTACCTAAAAGTGTCTAAAATCGACTGGAAATCACGAACTGACCATTTTCAAGTTTTGTTGCTTTTTCATGGTTATTTGCCAAATTTTGTGATTTTGTGTTTTCTGAAAACGGTTGTGACTTCGATGAACGCTTTGAGAAATATAATGTTTCCAACACCCATCTAGCTTATATTAACCATCTAGACTTCAAAACGAATAGTGGTTTTGCAAAAATGAAAACTACCTAAAAGTGTCTAAAATCGACTGGAAATCACGAAATGACCATTTTCAAGTTTTGTTGCTTTTTCATGGTTATTTGCCAAATTTTGTGAGTTTGTGTTTTCTGAAAACGGCTGTGTTTCGATGAACGCTTTGAGAAATATAATGTTTCCAACACCCATCTAGCTTATATTAACCATCTAGACTTCTAAACGAATAGTGGTTTTCCAAAAACAAAAACTACCTAAAAGTGTCTAAAATCGACTGGAAATCACGAAATGACCATTTTCAAGTTTTGTTGCTTTTTCATGGTTATTTGCCAAATTTTGTGAGTTTGTGTTTTCTGAAAACGGTTGTGACTTGGATGAACGCGTTGATAAATATAATGTTTTCAACACCCATGTAGCTTATATTAACCATCTAGACTTCTAAACGAATAGTGGTTTTCCAAAAACGAAAACTACCTAAAAGTGTCTAAAATCGACTGGAAATCACGAAATAAGCATTTCCAAGTTTTGTTGCTTTTTCATGGTTTTTTGCCAAATTTTGTGAGTTTGTGTATTCTGAAAACGGTTGTGACTTCGATGAACGCTTTGAGAAATATAATGTTTTCAACACCCATCTAGCTTATATTAACCATCCACACTTCAAAACGAGTATTGGTTTTGCGAAAATGAAAACTTCTTAAAAGTGTCTAAAATAGACTGGAAATCACGAAATAAGCATTTTCAAGTTTTGTTGCTTTTTCATGGTTGTTTGCCAAATTTTGTGAGTTTGTGTTTTCTGAAAACGGTTGTGACTTCGATGAACGCTTTGAGAAATATAAAGTTTCCAACACCCATCTAGCTTATATTAACCATCTAGACTTCAAAACGAATAGTGGTTTTGCAAAAATGAAAACTACCTAAAAGTGTCTAAAATCGACTGGAAATCACGAAATGACCATTTTCAAGTTTTGTTGCTTTTTCATGGTTATTTGCCAAATTTTGTGAGTTTGTGTTTTCTGAAAACGGCTGTGACTTCGATGAACGCTTTGAGAAATATAATGTTTCCAACACCCATCTAGCTTATATTAACCATCTAGACTTCTAAACGAATAGTGGTTTTCCAAAAACAAAAACTACCTAAAAGTGTCTAAAATCGACTGGAAATCACGAACTGACCATTTTCAAGTTTTGTTGCTTTTTCATGGTTATTTGCCAAATTTTGTGAGTTTGTGTTTTCTGAAAACGGTTGTGACTTCGATGAAAGCTTTGAGAAATATAATGTTTTCAACACCCATCTAGCTTATATTAACCATCCACACTTCAAAACGAGTATTGGTTTTGCGAAAATGAAAACTTCTTAAAAGTGTCTAAAATAGACTGGAAATCACGAAATAAGCATTTTCAAGTTTTGTTGCTTTTTCATGGCTATTTGCCAAATTTTGTGAGATTGTGTTTTCTGAAAACGGTTGTGACTTCGATGAACGCTTTGAGAAATATAATGTTTCCAACACCCATGTAGTTTATATTATCCATCTAGACTTCGAAACGAATAGTGGTTTTCCAAAAACGAAAACTACCTAAAAGTATCTAAAATCGACTGGAAATCACGAAATAAGCATTTTCAAGTTTTGTTGCTTTTTCATTGTTGTTTGCCAAATTTTGTGAGTTTGTGTTTTCTGAAAACGGTTGTGACTTCGATGAACGCTTTGAGAAATATAATGTTTTCAACACCCATCTAGCTTATATTAACCATCTAGACTTCAAAACGAATAGTGGTTTTGCTAAAATGAAAACTACCTAAAAGTGTCTAAAATCGACTGGAAATCACGAAATGACCATTTTCAAGTTTTGTTGCTTTTTCATGGTTATTTGCCAAATTTTGTGAGTTTGTGTTTTCTGAAAACGGTTGTGACTTCGATGAACGCTTTGATAAATATAATGTTTCCAACACCCATCTAGCTTATATTAACCATCTAGACTTCTAAACGAATAGTGGTTTTCCAAAAACGAAAACTACCTAAAAGTGTCTAAAATCGACTGGAAATCACGAAATAAGCATTTTCAAGTTTTGTTGCTTTTTCATGGTTGTTTGCCAAATTTTGTGAGTTTGTGTTTTCTGAAAACGGTTGTGACTTCGATGAACGCTTTGATAAATATAATGTTTTCAACACCCATCTAGCTTATATTAACCATCTACACTTCCAAACGAGTATTGGTTTTGCGAAAATGAAAACTTCTTAAAAGTGTCTAAAATAGACTGGAAATCACGAAATAAGCATTTTCAAGTTTTGTTGCTTTTTCATGGTTGTTTGCCAAATTTTGTGAGTTTGTGTTTTCTGAAAACGGTTGTGACTTCGATGAACGCTTTGAGAAATATAATGTTTCCAACACCCATCTAGCTTATATTAACCATCTAGACTTCAAAACGAATAGTGGTTTTGCAAAAATGAAAACTACCTAAAAGTGTCTAAAATCGACTGGAAATCACGAAATGACCATTTTCAAGTTTTGTTGCTTTTTCATGGTTATTTGCCAAATTTTGTGAGTTTGTGTTTTCTGAAAACGGCTGTGATTTCGATGAACGCTTTGAGAAATATAATGTTTCCAACACCCATCTAGCTTATATTAACCATCTAGACTTCTAAACGAATAGTGGTTTTCCAAAAACAAAAACTACCTAAAAGTGTCTAAAATCGACTGGAAATCACGAACTGACCATTTTCAAGTTTTGTTGCTTTTTCATGGTTATTTGCCAAATTTTGTGATTTTGTGTTTTCTGAAAACGGTTGTGACTTCGATGAACGCTTTGAGAAATATAATGTTTTCAACACCCATCTAGCTTATATTAACCATCTAGACTTCAAAACGAATAGTGGTTTTACAAAAATGAAAACTACCTAAAAGTGTCTAAAATCGACTGGAAATCACGAAATGACCATTTTCAAGTTTTGTTGCTTTGTCATGGTTATTTGCCAAATTTTGTGAGTTTGTGTTTTCTGAAAACGGTTGTGACTTCGATGAAAGCTTTGAGAAATATAATGTTTTCAACACCCATCTAGCTTATATTAACCATCCACACTTCAAAACGAGTATTGGTTTTGCGAAAATGAAAACTTCTTAAAAGTGTCTAAAATAGACTGGAAATCACGAAATAAGCATTTTCAAGTTTTGTTGCTTTTTCATGGTTATTTGCCAAATTTTGTGAGATTGTGTTTTCTGAAAACGGTTGTGACTTCGATGAACGCTTTAAGAAATATAATGTTTCCAACACCCATGTAGTTTATATTATCCATCTAGACTTCGAAACGAATAGTGGTTTTGCTAAAATGAAAACTACCTAAAAGTGTCTAAAATCGACTGGAAATCACGAAATGACCATTTTCAAGTTTTGTTGCTTTTTCATGGTTATTTGCCAAATTTTGTGAGTTTGTGTTTTCTGAAAACGGTTGTGACTTCGATGAACGCTTTGATAAATATAATGTTTCCAACACCCATCTAGCTTATATTAACCATCTAGACTTCTAAACGAATAGTGGTTTTCCAAATACGAAAACTACCTAAAAGTGTCTAAAATCGACTGGAAATCACGAAATAAGCATTTTCAAGTTTTGTTGCTTTTTCATGGTTGTTTGCCAAATTTTGTGAGTTTGTGTTTTCTGAAAACGGTTGTGACTTCGATGAACGCTTTGAGAAAAATAATGTTTTCAACACCCATCTAGCTTATATTAACCATCTAGACTTCAAAAGGAATAGTGGTTTTTCAAAAATGAAAACTACCTAAAAGTGTCTAAAATCGACTGGAAATCACGAAATAAGCATTTTCAAGTTTTGTTGCTTTTTCATGGTTGTTTGCCAAATTTTGTGAGTTTGTGTTTTCTGAAAACGGTTGTGACTTCGATGAACGCTTTGAGAAATATAATGTTTTCAACACCCATCTAGCTTTTGTGAGTTTGTGTATTCTGAAAACGGTTGTGACTTCGATGAACGCTTCGATAAATATAATGTTTCCGACGCACAACTAGCTTATATTAACCATCTAGACTTCAAAACGAACATTGATTTTGCAAAAATGAAAACTACCTAAAAGTGTCTAAAATCGACTGGAAATCACGAAATAAGCATTTTCAACTTTTCTTGCTTTTTCATGGTTATCTGACAAATTTTGTGAGTTTGTGTTTTCTGAAAACGGTTGTGACTTCGATGAACGCTTTGAGAAATATAATGTTTTCAACACACATCTAGCTTATATTAACCATCCACACTTCAAAACGAGTATTGGTTTTGCTAAAATGAAAACTACCTAAAAGTGTCTAAAATCGACTGGAAATCACGAAATAAGCATTTTCAAGATTTGTTGCTTTTTCATGGTTATTTGCCAAATTTTGTGAGTTTGTGTTTTCTGAAAACGGTTGTGACTTCGATGAACGCTTTGAGAAATATAATGTTTTCAACACCCATCTAGCTTATATTAACCATCCAGACTTCAAAACGAGTAGTGGTTTTGCTAAAATGAAAACTACCTAAAAGTGTCTAAAATCGACTGGAAATCACGAAATAAGCATTTCCAAGTTTTGTTGCTTTTTCATGGCTATTTGCCAAATTTTGTGAGATTGTGTTTTCTGAAAACGGTTGTGACTTCGATGAACGCTTTGAGAAATATAATGTTTCCAACACCCATGTAGTTTATATTATCCATCTAGACTTCGAAACGAATAGTGGTTTTCCAAAAACGAAAACTACCTAAAAGTATCTAAAATCGACTGGAAATCACGAAATAAGCATTTTCAAGTTTTGTTGCTTTTTCATTGTTGTTTGCCAAATTTTGTGAGTTTGTGTTTTCTGAAAACGGTTGTGACTTCGATGAACGCTTTGAGAAATATAATGTTTTCAACACCCATCTAGCTTATATTAACCATCTAGACTTCAAAACGAATAGTGGTTTTGCTAAAATGAAAACTACCTAAAAGTGTCTAAAATCGACTGGAAATCACGAAATGACCATTTTCAAGTTTTGTTGCTTTTTCATGGTTATTTGCCAAATTTTGTGAGTTTGTGTTTTCTGAAAACGGTTGTGACTTCGATGAACGCTTTGATAAATATAATGTTTCCAACACCCATCTAGCTTATATTAACCATCTAGACTTCTAAACGAATAGTGGTTTTCCAAAAACGAAAACTACCTAAAAGTGTCTAAAATCGACTGGAAATCACGAAATAAGCATTTTCAAGTTTTGTTGCTTTTTCATGGTTGTTTGCCAAATTTTGTGAGTTTGTGTTTTCTGAAAACGGTTGTGACTTCGATGAACGCTTTGATAAATATAATGTTTTCAACACATATCTAGCTTATATTAACCATCTACACTTCCAAACGAGTATTGGTTTTGCGAAAATGAAAACTTCTTAAAAGTGTCTAAAATAGACTGGAAATCACGAAATAAGCATTTTCAAGTTTTGTTGCTTTTTCATGGTTGTTTGCCAAATTTTGTGAGTTTGTGTTTTCTGAAAACGGTTGTGACTTCGATGAACGCTTTGAGAAATATAATGTTTCCAACACCCATCTAGCTTATATTAACCATCTAGACTTCAAAACGAATAGTGGTTTTGCAAAAATGAAAACTACCTAAAAGTGTCTAAAATCGACTGGAAATCACGAAATGACCATTTTCAAGTTTTGTTGCTTTTTCATGGTTATTTGCCAAATTTTGTGAGTTTGTGTTTTCTGAAAACGGCTGTGATTTCGATGAACGCTTTGAGAAATATAATGTTTCCAACACCCATCTAGCTTATATTAACCATCTAGACTTCTAAACGAATAGTGGTTTTCCAAAAACAAAAACTACCTAAAAGTGTCTAAAATCGACTGGAAATCACGAACTGACCATTTTCAAGTTTTGTTGCTTTTTCATGGTTATTTGCCAAATTTTGTGATTTTGTGTTTTCTGAAAACGGTTGTGACTTCGATGAACGCTTTGAGAAATATAATGTTTTCAACACCCATCTAGCTTATATTAACCATCTAGACTTCAAAACGAATAGTGGTTTTACAAAAATGAAAACTACCTAATAGTGTCTAAAATCGACTGGAAATCACGAAATGACCATTTTCAAGTTTTGTTGCTTTGTCATGGTTATTTGCCAAATTTTGTGAGTTTGTGTTTTCTGAAAACGGTTGTGACTTCGATGAAAGCTTTGAGAAATATAATGTTTTCAACACCCATCTAGCTTATATTAACCATCCACACTTCAAAACGAGTATTGGTTTTGCGAAAATGAAAACTTCTTAAAAGTGTCTAAAATAGACTGGAAATCACGAAATAAGCATTTTCAAGTTTTGTTGCTTTTTCATGGTTATTTGCCAAATTTTGTGAGATTGTGTTTTCTGAAAACGGTTGTGACTTCGATGAACGCTTTAAGAAATATAATGTTTCCAACACCCATGTAGTTTATATTATCCATCTAGACTTCGAAACGAATAGTGGTTTTGCTAAAATGAAAACTACCTAAAAGTGTCTAAAATCGACTGGAAATCACGAAATGACCATTTTCAAGTTTTGTTGCTTTTTCATGGTTGTTTGCCAAATTTTGTGAGTTTGTGTTTTCTGAAAACGGTTGTGACTTCGATGAACGCTTTGAGAAAAATAATGTTTTCAACACCCATCTAGCTTATATTAACCATCTAGACTTCAAAAGGAATAGTGGTTTTTCAAAAATGAAAACTACCTAAAAGTGTCTAAAATCGACTGGAAATCACGAAATAAGCATTTTCAAGTTTTGTTGCTTTTTCATGGTTGTTTGCCAAATTTTGTGAGTTTGTGTTTTCTGAAAACGGTTGTGACTTCGATGAACGCTTTGAGAAATATAATGTTTTCAACACCCATCTAGCTTTTGTGAGTTTGTGTATTCTGAAAACGGTTGTGACTTCGATGAACGCTTCGATAAATATAATGTTTCCGACGCACAACTAGCTTATATTAACCATCTAGACTTCAAAACGAACATTGATTTTGCAAAAATGAAAACTACCTAAAAGTGTCTAAAATCGACTGGAAATCACGAAATAAGCATTTTCAACTTTTCTTGCTTTTTCATGGTTATCTGACAAATTTTGTGAGTTTGTGTTTTCTGAAAACGGTTGTGACTTCGATGAACGCTTTGAGAAATATAATGTTTTCAACACACATCTAGCTTATATTAACCATCCACACTTCAAAACGAGTATTGGTTTTGCTAAAATGAAAACTACCTAAAAGTGTCTAAAATCGACTGGAAATCACGAAATAAGCATTTTCAAGATTTGTTGCTTTTTCATGGTTATTTGCCAAATTTTGTGAGTTTGTGTTTTCTGAAAACGGTTGTGACTTCGATGAACGCTTTGATAAATATAATGTTTTCAACACCCATCTAGCTTATATTAACCATCCAGACTTCAAAACGAGTAGTGGTTTTGCTAAAATGAAAACTACCTAAAAGTGTCTAAAATCGACTGGAAATCACGAAATAAGCATTTCCAAGTTTTGTTGCTTTTTCATGGTTTTTTGCCAAATTTTGTGAGTTTGTGTATTCTGAAAACGGTTGTGACTTCGATGAACGCTTTGAGAAATATAATGTTTTCAACACTCATCTAGCTTATATTAACCATCCACACTTCAAAACGAGTATTGGTTTTGCGAAAATGAAAACTTCTTAAAAGTGTCTAAAATAGACTGGAAATCACGAAATAAGCATTTTCAAGTTTTGTTGCTTTTTCATGGTTGTTTGCCAAATTTTGTGAGTTTGTGTTTTCTGAAAACGGTTGTGACTTCGATGAACGCTTTGAGAAATATAATGTTTCCAACACCCATCTAGCTTATATTAACCATCTAGACTTCAAAACGAATAGTGGTTTTGCAAAAATGAAAACTACCTAAAAGTGTCTAAAATCGACTGGAAATCACGAAATGACCATTTTCAAGTTTTGTTGCTTTTTCATGGTTATTTGCCAAATTTTGTGAGTGTGTGTTTTCTGAAAACGGCTGTGACTTCGATGAACGCTTTGAGAAATATAATGTTTCCAACACCCATCTAGCTTATATTAACCATCTAGACTTCTAAACGAATAGTGGTTTTCCAAAAACAAAAACTAACTAAAAGTGTCTAAAATCGACTGGAAATCACGAAATAAGCATTTTTGAAGTTTTGTTGCTTTTTCATGGTTGTTTGCCAAATTTTGTGAGTTTGTGTTTTCTGAAAACGGTTGTGACTTCGTTGAACGCTTTGATAAATATAATGTTTTCAACACCCATCTAGCTTATATTAACCATCTAGACTTCAAATTGAATAGTGGTTTTGCAAAAATGAAAACTACCTAAAAGTATCTAAAATCGACTGGAAATCACGAAATAAGCATTTCCAAGTTTTGTTGCTTTTTCATGGTTGTTTGCCAAATTTTGTGAGTTTGTGTTTTCTGAAAACGGTTGTGACTTCGATGAACGCTTTGAGAAATATAATGTTTCCAACACCCATCTAGCTTATATTAACCATCTAGACTTCAAAACGAATAGTGGTTTTGCAAAAATGAAAACTACCTAAAAGTGTCTAAAATCGACTGGAAATCACGAAATGACCATTTTCAAGTTTTGTTGCTTTTTCATGGTTATTTGCCAAATTTTGTGAGTTTGTGTTTTCTGAAAACGGCTGTGTTTCGATGAACGCTTTGAGAAATATAATGTTTCCAACACCCATCTAGCTTATATTAACCATCTAGACTTCTAAACGAATAGTGGTTTTCCAAAAACAAAAACTACCTAAAAGTGTCTAAAATCGACTGGAAATCACGAAATGACCATTTTCAAGTTTTGTTGCTTTTTCATGGTTATTTGCCAAATTTTGTGAGTTTGTGTTTTCTGAAAACGGTTGTGACTTGGATGAACGCGTTGATAAATATAATGTTTTCAACACCCATGTAGCTTATATTAACCATCTAGACTTCTAAACGAATAGTGGTTTTCCAAAAACGAAAACTACCTAAAAGTGTCTAAAATCGACTGGAAATCACGAAATAAGCATTTCCAAGTTTTGTTGCTTTTTCATGGTTTTTTGCCAAATTTTGTGAGTTTGTGTATTCTGAAAACGGTTGTGACTTCGATGAACGCTTTGAGAAATATAATGTTTTCAACACCCATCTAGCTTATATTAACCATCCACACTTCAAAACGAGTATTGGTTTTGCGAAAATGAAAACTTCTTAAAAGTGTCTAAAATAGACTGGAAATCACGAAATAAGCATTTTCAAGTTTTGTTGCTTTTTCATGGTTGTTTGCCAAATTTTGTGAGTTTGTGTTTTCTGAAAACGGTTGTGACTTCGATGAACGCTTTGAGAAATATAATGTTTCCAACACCCATCTAGCTTATATTAACCATCTAGACTTCAAAACGAATAGTGGTTTTGCAAAAATGAAAACTACCTAAAAGTGTCTAAAATCAACTGGAAATCACGAAATGACCATTTTCAAGTTTTGTTGCTTTTTCATGGTTATTTGCCAAATTTTGTGAGTTTGTGTTTTCTGAAAACGGCTGTGACTTCGATGAACGCTTTGAGAAATATAATGTTTCCAACACCCATCTAGCTTATATTAACCATCTAGACTTCTAAACGAATAGTGGTTTTCCAAAAACAAAAACTACCTAAAAGTGTCTAAAATCGACTGGAAATCACGAACTGACCATTTTCAAGTTTTGTTGCTTTTTCATGGTTATTTGCCAAATTTTGTGATTTTGTGTTTTCTGAAAACGGTTGTGACTTCGATGAACGCTTTGAGAAATATAATGTTTTCAACACCCATCTAGCTTATATTAACCATCTAGACTTCAAAACGAATAGTGGTTTTACAAAAATGAAAACTACCTAAAAGTGTCTAAAATCGACTGGAAATCACGAAATGACCATTTTCAAGTTTTGTTGCTTTGTCATGGTTATTTGCCAAATTTTGTGAGTTTGTGTTTTCTGAAAACGGTTGTGACTTCGATGAAAGCTTTGAGAAATATAATGTTTTCAACACCCATCTAGCTTACATTAACCATCCACACTTCAAAACGAGTATTGGTTTTGCGAAAATGAAAACTTCTTAAAAGTGTCTAAAATAGACTGAAAATCACGAAATAAGCATTTCCAAGTTTTGTTGCTTTTTCATGGTTATTTGCCAAATTTTGTGAGATTGTGTTTTCTGAAAACGGTTGTGACTTCGATGAACGCTTTGAGAAATATAATGTTTCCAACACCCATGTAGTTTATATTATCCATCTAGACTTCGAAACGAATAGTGGTTTTGCTAAAATGAAAACTACCTAAAAGTGTCTAAAATCGACTGGAAATCACGAAATGACCATTTTCAAGTTTTGTTGCTTTTTCATGGTTATTTGCCAAATTTTGTGAGTTTGTGTTTTCTGAAAACGGTTGTGACTTCGATGAACGCTTTGATAAATATAATGTTTCCAACACCCATCTAGCTTATATTAACCATCTAGACTTCTAAACGAATAGTGGTTTTCCAAATACGAAAACTACCTAAAAGTGTCTAAAATCGACTGGAAATCACGAAATAAGCATTTTCAAGTTTTGTTGCTTTTTCATGGTTGTTTGCCAAATTTTGTGAGTTTGTGTTTTCTGAAAACGGTTGTGACATCGATGAACGCTTTGAGAAAAATAATGTTTTCAACACCCATCTAGCTTATATTAACCATCTAGACTTCAAAAGGAATAGTGGTTTTTCAAAAATGAAAACTACCTAAAAGTGTCTAAAATCGACTGGAAATCACGAAATAAGCATTTTCAAGTTTTGTTGCTTTTTCATGGTTGTTTGCCAAATTTTGTGAGTTTGTGTTTTCTGAAAACGGTTGTGACTTCGATGAACGCTTTGAGAAATATAATGTTTTCAACACCCATCTAGCTTTTGTGAGTTTGTGTATTCTGAAAACGGTTGTGACTTCGATGAACGCTTCGATAAATATAATGTTTCCGACGCACAACTAGCTTATATTAACCATCTAGACTTCAAAACGAACATTGATTTTGCAAAAATGAAAACTACCTAAAAGTATTTAAAATCGACTGGAAATCACGAAATAAGCATTTTCAACTTTTCTTGCTTTTTCATGGTTATCTGACAAATTTTGTGAGTTTGTGTTTTCTGAAAACGGTTGTGACTTCGATGAACGCTTTGAGAAATATAATGTTTTCAACACACATCTAGCTTATATTAACCATCCACACTTCAAAACGAGTATTGGTTTTGCTAAAATGAAAACTACCTAAAAGTGTCTAAAATCGACTGGAAATCACGAAATAAGCATTTTCAAGATTTGTTGCTTTTTCATGGTTATTTGCCAAATTTTGTGAGTTTGTGTTTTCTAAAAACGGTTGTGACTTCGATGAACGCTTTGATAAATATAATGTTTTCAACACCCATCTAGCTTATATTAACCATCCAGACTTCAAAACGAGTAGTGGTTTTGCTAAAATGAAAACTACCTAAAAGTGTCTAAAATCGACTGGAAATCACGAAATAAGCATTTCCAAGTTTTGTTGCTTTTTCATGGTTTTTTGCCAAATTTTGTGAGTTTGTGTATTCTGAAAACGGTTGTGACTTCGATGAACGCTTTGAGAAATATAATGTTTTCAACACCCATCTAGCTTATATTAACCATCCACACTTCAAAACGAGTATTGGTTTTGCGAAAATGAAAACTTCTTAAAAGTGTCTAAAATAGACTGGAAATCACGAAATAAGCATTTTCAAGTTTTGTTGCTTTTTCATGGTTGTTTGCCAAATTTTGTGAGTTTGTGTTTTCTGAAAACGGTTGTGACTTCGATGAACGCTTTGAGAAATATAATGTTTCCAACACCCATCTAGCTTATATTAACCATCTAGACTTCAAAACGAATAGTGGTTTTGCAAAAATGAAAACTACCTAAAAGTGTCTAAAATCGACTGGAAATCACGAAATGACCATTTTCAAGTTTTGTTGCTTTTTCATGGTTATTTGCCAAATTTTGTGAGTTTGTGTTTTCTGAAAACGGCTGTGACTTCGATGAACGCTTTGAGAAATATAATGTTTCCAACACCCATCTAGCTTATATTAACCATCTAGACTTCTAAACGAATAGTGGTTTTCCAAAAACAAAAACTACCTAAAAGTGTCTAAAATCGACTGGAAATCACGAAATAAGCATTTTTGAAGTTTTGTTGCTTTTTCATGGTTGTTTGCCAAATTTTGTGAGTTTGTGTTTTCTGAAAACGGTTGTGACTTCGTTGAACGCTTTGATAAATATAATGTTTTCAACACCCATCTAGCTTATATTAACCATCTAGACTTCAAATTGAATAGTGGTTTTGCAAAAATGAAAACTACCTAAAAGTATCTAAAATCGACTGGAAATCACGAAATAAGCATTTCCAAGTTTTGTTGCTTTTTCATGGTTGTTTGCCAAATTTTGTGAGTTTGTGTTTTCTGAAAACGGTTGTGACTTCGATGAACGCTTTGAGAAATATAATGTTTCCAACACCCATCTAGCTTATATTAACCATCTAGACTTCAAAACGAATAGTGGTTTTGCAAAAATGAAAACTACCTAAAAGTGTCTAAAATCGACTGGAAATCACGAAATGACCATTTTCAAGTTTTGTTGCTTTTTCATGGTTATTTGCCAAATTTTGTGAGTTTGTGTTTTCTGAAAACGGCTGTGTTTCGATGAACGCTTTGAGAAATATAATGTTTCCAACACCCATCTAGCTTTTGTGAGTTTGTGTATTCTGAAAACGGTTGTGACTTCGATGAACGCTTCGATAAATATAATGTTTCCGACGCACAACTAGCTTATATTAACCATCTAGACTTCAAAACGAACATTGATTTTGCAAAAATGAAAACTACCTAAAAGTATTTAAAATCGACTGGAAATCACGAAATAAGCATTTTCAACTTTTCTTGCTTTTTCATGGTTATCTGACAAATTTTGTGAGTTTGTGTTTTCTGAAAACGGTTGTGACTTCGATGAACGCTTTGAGAAATATAATGTTTTCAACACACATCTAGCTTATATTAACCATCCACACTTCAAAACGAGTATTGGTTTTGCTAAAATGAAAACTACCTAAAAGTGTCTAAAATCGACTGGAAATCACGAAATAAGCATTTTCAAGATTTGTTGCTTTTTCATGGTTATTTGCCAAATTTTGTGAGTTTGTGTTTTCTAAAAACGGTTGTGACTTCGATGAACGCTTTGATAAATATAATGTTTTCAACACCCATCTAGCTTATATTAACCATCCAGACTTCAAAACGAGTAGTGGTTTTGCTAAAATGAAAACTACCTAAAAGTGTCTAAAATCGACTGGAAATCACGAAATAAGCATTTCCAAGTTTTGTTGCTTTTTCATGGTTTTTTGCCAAATTTTGTGAGTTTGTGTATTCTGAAAACGGTTGTGACTTCGATGAACGCTTTGAGAAATATAATGTTTTCAACACCCATCTAGCTTATATTAACCATCCACACTTCAAAACGAGTATTGGTTTTGCGAAAATGAAAACTTCTTAAAAGTGTCTAAAATAGACTGGAAATCACGAAATAAGCATTTTCAAGTTTTGTTGCTTTTTCATGGTTGTTTGCCAAATTTTGTGAGTTTGTGTTTTCTGAAAACGGTTGTGACTTCGATGAACGCTTTGAGAAATATAATGTTTCCAACACCCATCTAGCTTATATTAACCATCTAGACTTCAAAACGAATAGTGGTTTTGCAAAAATGAAAACTACCTAAAAGTGTCTAAAATCGACTGGAAATCACGAAATGACCATTTTCAAGTTTTGTTGCTTTTTCATGGTTATTTGTCAAATTTTGTGAGTTTGTGTTTTCTGAAAACGGCTGTGACTTCGATGAACGCTTTGAGAAATATAATGTTTCCAACACCCATCTAGCTTATATTAACCATCTAGACTTCTAAACGAATAGTGGTTTTCCAAAAACAAAAACTACCTAAAAGTGTCTAAAATCGACTGGAAATCACGAAATAAGCATTTCCAAGTTTTGTTGCTTTTTCATGGTTGTTTGCCAAATTTTGTGAGTTTGTGTTTTCTGAAAACGGTTGTGACTTCGATGAACGCTTTGAGAAATATAATGTTTCCAACACCCATCTAGCTTATATTAACCATCTAGACTTCAAAACGAATAGTGGTTTTGCAAAAATGAAAACTACCTAAAAGTGTCTAAAATCGACTGGAAATCACGAAATGACCATTTTCAAGTTTTGTTGCTTTTTCATGGTTATTTGCCAAATTTTGTGAGTTTGTGTTTTCTGAAAACGGCTGTGTTTCGATGAACGCTTTGAGAAATATAATGTTTCCAACACCCATCTAGCTTATATTAACCATCTAGACTTCTAAACGAATAGTGGTTTTCCAAAAACAAAAACTACCTAAAAGTGTCTAAAATCGACTGGAAATCACGAAATGACAATTTTCAAGTTTTGTTGCTTTTTCATGGTTATTTGCCAAATTTTGTGAGTTTGTGTTTTCTGAAAACGGTTGTGACTTGGATGAACGCGTTGATAAATATAATGTTTTCAACACCCATGTAGCTTATATTAACCATCTAGACTTCTAAACGAATAGTGGTTTTCCAAAAACGAAAACTACCTAAAAGTGTCTAAAATCGACTGGAAATCACGAAATAAGCATTTCCAAGTTTTGTTGCTTTTTCATGGTTTTTTGCCAAATTTTGTGAGTTTGTGTATTCTGAAAACGGTTGTGACTTCGATGAACGCTTTGAGAAATATAATGTTTTCAACACCCATCTAGCTTATATTAACCATCCACACTTCAAAACGAGTATTGGTTTTGCGAAAATGAAAACTTCTTAAAAGTGTCTAAAATAGACTGGAAATCACGAAATAAGCATTTTCAAGTTTTGTTGCTTTTTCATGGTTGTTTGCCAAATTTTGTGAGTTTGTGTTTTCTGAAAACGGTTGTGACTTCGATGAACGCTTTGAGAAATATAATGTTTCCAACACCCATCTAGCTTATATTAACCATCTAGACTTCAAAACGAATAGTGGTTTTGCAAAAATGAAAACTACCTAAAAGTGTCTAAAATCGACTGGAAATCACGAAATGACCATTTTCAAGTTTTGTTGCTTTTTCATGGTTATTTGCCAAATTTTGTGAGTTTGTGTTTTCTGAAAACGGCTGTGACTTCGATGAACGCTTTGAGAAATATAATGTTTCCAACACCCATCTAGCTTATATTAACCATCTAGACTTCTAAACGAATAGTGGTTTTCCAAAAACAAAAACTACCTAAAAGTGTCTAAAATCGACTGGAAATCACGAACTGACCATTTTCAAGTTTTGTTGCTTTTTCATGGTTATTTGCCAAATTTTGTGATTTTGTGTTTTCTGAAAACGGTTGTGACTTCGATGAACGCTTTGAGAAATATAATGTTTTCAACACCCATCTAGCTTATATTAACCATCTAGACTTCAAAACGAATAGTGGTTTTACAAAAATGAAAACTACCTAAAAGTGTCTAAAATCGACTGGAAATCACGAAATGACCATTTTCAAGTTTTGTTGCTTTGTCATGGTTATTTGCCAAATTTTGTGAGTTTGTGTTTTCTGAAAACGGTTGTGACTTCGATGAAAGCTTTGAGAAATATAATGTTTTCAACACCCATCTAGCTTATATTAACCATCCACACTTCAAAACGAGTATTGGTTTTGCGAAAATGAAAACTTCTTAAAAGTGTCTAAAATAGACTGGAAATCACGAAATAAGCATTTTCAAGTTTTGTTGCTTTTTCATGGCTATTTGCCAAATTTTGTGAGATTGTGTTTTCTGAAAACGGTTGTGACTTCGATGAACGCTTTGAGAAATATAATGTTTCCAACACCCATGTATTTTATATTATCCATCTAGACTTCGAAACGAATAGTGGTTTTCCAAAAACGAAAACTACCTAAAAGTGTCTAAAATCGACTGGAAATCACGAAATGACCATTTTCAAGTTTTGTTGCTTTTTCATGGTTATTTGCCAAATTTTGTGAGTTTGTGTTTTCTGAAAACGGCTGTGACTTCGATGAACGCTTTGAGAAATATAATGTTTCCAACACCCATCTAGCTTATATTAACCATCTAGACTTCTAAACGAATAGTGGTTTTCCAAAAACAAAAACTACCTAAAAGTGTCTAAAATCGACTGGAAATCACGAACTGACCATTTTCAAGTTTTGTTGCTTTTTCATGGTTATTTGCCAAATTTTGTGATTTTGTGTTTTCTGAAAACGGTTGTGACTTCGATGAACGCTTTGAGAAATATAATGTTTTCAACACCCATCTAGCTTATATTAACCATCTAGACTTCAAAACGAATAGTGGTTTTACAAAAATGAAAACTACCTAAAAGTGTCTAAAATCGACTGGAAATCACGAAATGACCATTTTCAAGTTTTGTTGCTTTGTCATGGTTATTTGCCAAATTTTGTGAGTTTGTGTTTTCTGAAAACGGTTGTGACTTCGATGAAAGCTTTGAGAAATATAATGTTTTCAACACCCATCTAGCTTATATTAACCATCCACACTTCAAAACGAGTATTGGTTTTGCGAAAATGAAAACTTCTTAAAAGTGTCTAAAATAGACTGGAAATCACGAAATAAGCATTTTCAAGTTTTGTTGCTTTTTCATGGCTATTTGCCAAATTTTGTGAGATTGTGTTTTCTGAAAACGGTTGTGACTTCGATGAACGCTTTGAGAAATATAATGTTTCCAACACCCATGTATTTTATATTATCCATCTAGACTTCGAAACGAATAGTGGTTTTCCAAAAACGAAAACTACCTAAAAGTATCTAAAATCGACTGGAAATCACGAAATAAGCATTTTCAAGTTTTGTTGCTTTTTCATTGTTGTTTGCCAAATTTTGTGAGTTTGTGTTTTCTGAAAACGGTTGTGACTTCGATGAACGCTTTGAGAAATATAATGTTTTCAACACCCATCTAGCTTATATTAACCATCTAGACTTCAAAACGAATAGTGGTTTTGCTAAAATGAAAACTACCTAAAAGTGTCTAAAATCGACTGGAAATCACGAAATGACCATTTTCAAGTTTTGTTGCTTTTTCATGGTCATTTGCCAAATTTTGTGAGTTTGTGTTTTCTGAAAACGGTTGTGACTTCGATGAACGCTTTGATAAATATAATGTTTCCAACACCCATCTAGCTTATATTAACCATCTAGACTTCTAAACGAATAGTGGTTTTCCAAAAACGAAAACTACCTAAAAGTGTCTAAAATCGACTGGAAATCACGAAATAAGCATTTTCAAGTTTTGTTGCTTTTTCATGGTTGTTTGCCAAATTTTGTGAGTTTGTGTTTTCTGAAAACGGTTGTGACTTCGATGAACGCTTTGATAAATATAATGTTTCCAACACCCATCTAGCTTATATTAACCATCTAGACTTCAAAACGAATAGTGGTTTTGCAAAAATGAAAACTACCTAAAAGTGTCTAAAATCGACTGGAAATCACGAAATGACCATTTTCAAGTTTTGTTGCTTTTTCATGGTTATTTGCCAAATTTTGTGAGTTTGTGTTTTCTGAAAACGGCTGTGACTTCGATGAACGCTTTGAGAAATATAATGTTTCCAACACCCATCTAGCTTATATTAACCATCTAGACTTCTAAACGAATAGTGGTTTTCCAAAAACAAAAACTACCTAAAAGTGTCTAAAATCGACTGGAAATCACGAACTGACCATTTTCAAGTTTTGTTGCTTTTTCATGGTTATTTGCCAAATTTTGTGATTTTGTGTTTTCTGAAAACGGTTGTGACTTCGATGAACGCTTTGAGAAATATAATGTTTTCAACACCCATCTAGCTTATATTAACCATCTAGACTTCAAAACGAATAGTGGTTTTACAAAAATGAAAACTACCTAAAAGTGTCTAAAATCGACTGGAAATCACGAAATGACCATTTTCAAGTTTTGTTGCTTTGTCATGGTTATTTGCCAAATTTTGTGAGTTTGTGTTTTCTGAAAACGGTTGTGACTTCGATGAAAGCTTTGAGAAATATAATGTTTTCAACACCCATCTAGCTTATATTAACCATCCACACTTCAAAACGAGTATTGGTTTTGCGAAATGAAAACTTCTTAAAAGTGTCTAAAATAGACTGGAAATCACGAAATAAGCATTTTCAAGTTTTGTTGCTTTTTCATGGTTATTTGCCAAATTTTGTGAGATTGTGTTTTCTGAAAACGGTTGTGACTTCGATGAACGCTTTGAGAAATATAATGTTTCCAACACCCATGTAGTTTATATTATCCATCTAGACTTCGAAACGAATAGTGGTTTTGCTAAAATGAAAACTACCTAAAAGTGTCTAAAATCGACTGGAAATCACGAAATGACCATTTTCAAGTTTTGTTGCTTTTTCATGGTTATTTGCCAAATTTTGTGAGTTTGTGTTTTCTGAAAACGGTTGTGACTTCGATGAACGCTTTGATAAATATAATGTTTCCAACACCCATCTAGCTTATATTAACCATCTAGACTTCTAAACGAATAGTGGTTTTCCAAATACGAAAACTACCTAAAAGTGTCTAAAATCGACTGGAAATCACGAAATAAGCATTTTCAAGTTTTGTTGCTTTTTCATGGTTGTTTGCCAAATTTTGTGAGTTTGTGTTTTCTGAAAACGGTTGTGACTTCGATGAACGCTTTGAGAAATATAATGTTTTCAACACACATCTAGCTTATATTAACCATCCACACTTCAAAACGAGTATTGATTTTGCTAAAATGAAAACTACCTAAAAGTGTCTAAAATCGACTGGAAATCACGAAATAAGCATTTTCAAGATTTGTTGCTTTTTCATGGTTATTTGCCAAATTTTGTGAGTTTGTGTTTTCTGAAAACGGTTGTGACTTCGATGAACGCTTTGATAAATATAATGTTTTCAACACCCATCTAGCTTATATTAACCATCTAGACTTCAAAACGAGTAGTGGTTTTGCTAAAATGAAAACTACCTAAAAGTGTCTAAAATCGACTGGAAATCACGAAATAAGCATTTTCAAGATTTGTTGCTTTTTCATGGTTATTTGCCAAATTTTGTGAGTTTGTGTTTTCTGAAAACGGTTGTGACTTCGATGAACGCTTTGAGAAATATAATGTTTTCAACACCCATCTAGCTTTTGTGAGTTTGTGTATTCTGAAAACGGTTGTGACTTCGATGAACGCTTCGATAAATATAATGTTTCCGACACACAACTAGCTTATATTAACCATCTAGACTTCAAAACGAGTATTGGTTTTGCGAAAATGAAAACTTCTTAAAAGTGTCTAAAATAGACTGGAAATCACGAAATGACCATTTTCAAGTTTTGTTGCTTTTTCATGGTTATTTGCCAAATTTTGTGAGTTTGTGTTTTCTGAAAACGGCTGTGACTTCGATGAACGCTTTGAGAAATATAATGTTTCCAACACCCATGTAGTTTATATTATCCATCTAGACTTCGAAACGAATAGTGGTTTTCCAAAAACGAAAACTACCTAAAAGTATCTAAAATCGACTGGAAATCACGAAATAAGCATTTTCAAGTTTTGTTGCTTTTTCATTGTTGTTTGCCAAATTTTGTGAGTTTGTGTTTTCTGAAAACGGTTGTGACTTCGATGAACGCTTTGAGAAATATAATGTTTTCAACACCCATCTAGCTTATATTAACCATCTAGACTTCAAAACGAATAGTGGTTTTGCTAAAATGAAAACTACCTAAAAGTGTCTAAAATCGACTGGAAATCACGAAATGACCATTTTCAAGTTTTGTTGCTTTTTCATGGTTATTTGCCAAATTTTGTGAGTTTGTGTTTTCTGAAAACGGTTGTGACTTCGATGAACGCTTTGATAAATATAATGTTTCCAACACCCATCTAGCTTATATTAACCATCTAGACTTCTAAACGAATAGTGGTTTTCCAAAAACGAAAACTACCTAAAAGTGTCTAAAATCGACTGGAAATCACGAAATAAGCATTTTCAAGTTTTGTTGCTTTTTCATGGTTGTTTGCCAAATTTTGTGAGTTTGTGTTTTCTGAAAACGGTTGTGACTTCGATGAACGCTTTGATAAATATAATGTTTTCAACACCCATCTAGCTTATATTAACCATCTACACTTCAAAACGAGTATTGGTTTTGCGAAAATGAAAACTTCTTAAAAGTGTCTAAAATAGACTGGAAATCACGAAATAAGCATTTTCAAGTTTTGTTGCTTTTTCATGGTTGTTTGCCAAATTTTGTGAGTTTGTGTTTTCTGAAAACGGTTGTGACTTCGATGAACGCTTTGAGAAATATAATGTTTCCAACACCCATCTAGCTTATATTAACCATCTAGACTTCAAAACGAATAGTGGTTTTGCAAAAATGAAAACTACCTAAAAGTGTCTAAAATCGACTGGAAATCACGAAATGACCATTTTCAAGTTTTGTTGCTTTTTCATGGTTATTTGCCAAATTTTGTGAGTTTGTGTTTTCTGAAAACGGCTGTGACTTCGATGAACGCTTTGAGAAATATAATGTTTCCAACACCCATCTAGCTTATATTAACCATCTAGACTTCTAAACGAATAGTGGTTTTCCAAAAACAAAAACTACCTAAAAGTGTCTAAAATCGACTGGAAATCACGAACTGACCATTTTCAAGTTTTGTTGCTTTTTCATGGTTATTTGCCAAATTTTGTGATTTTGTGTTTTCTGAAAACGGTTGTGACTTCGATGAACGCTTTGAGAAATATAATGTTTTCAACACCCATCTAGCTTATATTAACCATCTAGACTTCAAAACGAATAGTGGTTTTACAAAAATGAAAACTACCTAAAAGTGTCTAAAATCGACTGGAAATCACGAAATGACCATTTTCAAGTTTTGTTGCTTTGTCATGGTTATTTGCCAAATTTTGTGAGTTTGTGTTTTCTGAAAACGGTTGTGACTTCGATGAAAGCTTTGAGAAATATAATGTTTTCAACACCCATCTAGCTTATATTAACCATCCACACTTCAAAACGAGTATTGGTTTTGCGAAATGAAAACTTCTTAAAAGTGTCTAAAATAGACTGGAAATCACGAAATAAGCATTTTCAAGTTTTGTTGCTTTTTCATGGTTATTTGCCAAATTTTGTGAGATTGTGTTTTCTGAAAACGGTTGTGACTTCGATGAACGCTTTGAGAAATATAATGTTTCCAACACCCATGTAGTTTATATTATCCATCTAGACTTCGAAACGAATAGTGGTTTTGCTAAAATGAAAACTACCTAAAAGTGTCTAAAATCGACTGGAAATCACGAAATGACCATTTTCAAGTTTTGTTGCTTTTTCATGGTTATTTGCCAAATTTTGTGAGTTTGTGTTTTCTGAAAACGGTTGTGACTTCGATGAACGCTTTGATAAATATAATGTTTCCAACACCCATCTAGCTTATATTAACCATCTAGACTTCTAAACGAATAGTGGTTTTCCAAATACGAAAACTACCTAAAAGTGTCTAAAATCGACTGGAAATCACGAAATAAGCATTTTCAAGTTTTGTTGCTTTTTCATGGTTGTTTGCCAAATTTTGTGAGTTTGTGTTTTCTGAAAACGGTTGTGACTTCGATGAACGCTTTGAGAAAAATAATGTTTTCAACACCCATCTAGCTTATATTAACCATCTAGACTTCAAAAGGAATAGTGGTTTTTCAAAAATGAAAACTACCTAAAAGTGTCTAAAATCGACTGGAAATCACGAAATAAGCATTTTCAAGTTTTGTTGCTTTTTCATGGTTGTTTGCCAAATTTTGTGAGTTTGTGTTTTCTGAAAACGGTTGTGACTTCGATGAACGCTTTGAGAAATATAATGTTTTCAACACCCATCTAGCTTTTGTGAGTTTGTGAATTCTGAAAACGGTTGTGACTTCGATGAACGCTTCGATAAATATAATGTTTCCGACGCACAACTAGCTTATATTAACCATCTAGACTTCAAAACGAACATTGATTTTGCAAAAATGAAAACTACCTAAAAGTGTCTAAAATCGACTGGAAATCACGAAATAAGCATTTTCAGCTTCTCTTGCTTTTTCATGGTTATCTGACAAATTTTGTGAGTTTGTGTTTTCTGAAAACGGTTGTGACTTCGATGAACGCTTTGAGAAATATAATGTTTTCAACACACATCTAGCTTATATTAACCATCCACACTTCAAAACGAGTATTGATTTTGCTAAAATGAAAACTACCTAAAAGTGTCTAAAATCGACTGGAAATCACGAAATAAGCATTTTCAAGATTTGTTGCTTTTTCATGGTTATTTGCCAAATTTTGTGAGTTTGTGTTTTCTGAAAACGGTTGTGACTTCGATGAACGCTTTGATAAATATAATGTTTTCAACACCCATCTAGCTTATATTAACCATCTAGACTTCAAAACGAGTAGTGGTTTTGCTAAAATGAAAACTACCTAAAAGTGTCTAAAATCGACTGGAAATCACGAAATAAGCATTTTCAAGATTTGTTGCTTTTTCATGGTTATTTGCCAAATTTTGTGAGTTTGTGTTTTCTGAAAACGGTTGTGACTTCGATGAACGCTTTGAGAAATATAATGTTTTCAACACCCATCTAGCTTATATTAACCATCTAGACTTCAAAACGAGTAGTGGTTTTGCTAAAATGAAAACTACCTAAAAGTGTCTAAAATCGACTGGAAATCACGAAATAAGCATTTTCAAGATTTGTTGCTTTTTCATGGTTATTTGCCAAATTTTGTGAGTTTGTGTTTTCTGAAAACGGTTGTGACTTCGATGAACGCTTTGAGAAATATAATGTTTTCAACACCCATCTAGCTTTTGTGAGTTTGTGTATTCTGAAAACGGTTGTGACTTCGATGAACGCTTCGATAAATATAATGTTTCCGACACACAACTAGCTTATATTAACCATCTAGACTTCAAAACGAGTATTGGTTTTGCGAAAATGAAAACTTCTTAAAAGTGTCTAAAGTAGACTGGAAATCACGAAATGACCATTTTCAAGTTTTGTTGCTTTTTCATGGTTATTTGCCAAATTTTGTGAGTTTGTGTATTCTGAAAACGGTTGTGACTTCGATGAACGCTTTGAGAAATATAATGTTTTCAACACCCATCTAGCTTATATTAACCATCCACACTTCAAAACGAGTATTGGTTTTGCGAAAATGAAAACTTCTTAAAAGTGTCTAAAATATACTGGAAATCACGAAATAAGCATTTTCAAGTTTTGTTGCTTTTTCATGGTTGTTTGCCAAATTTTGTGAGTTTGTGTTTTCTGAAAACGGTTGTGACTTCGATGAACGCTTTGAGAAATATAATGTTTCCAACACCCATCTAGCTTATATTAACCATCTAGACTTCAAAACGAATAGTGGTTTTGCAAAAATGAAAACTACCTAAAAGTGTCTAAAATCGACTGGAAATCACGAAATGACCATTTTCAAGTTTTGTTGCTTTTTCATGGTTATTTGCCAAATTTTGTGAGTTTGTGTTTTCTGAAAACGGCTGTAACTTCGATGAACGCTTTGAGAAATATAATGTTTCCAACACCCATCTAGCTTATATTAACCATCTAGACTTCTAAACGAATAGTGGTTTTCCAAAAACAAAAACTACCTAAAAGTGTCTAAAATCGACTGGAAATCACGAACTGACCATTTTCAAGTTTTGTTGCTTTTTCATGGTTATTTGCCAAATTTTGTGATTTTGTGTTTTCTGAAAACGGTTGTGACTTCGATGAACGCTTTGATAAATATAATGTTTTCAACACCCATCTAGCTTATATTAACCATCTAGACTTCAAAACGAATAGTGGTTTTGCAAAAATGAAAACTACCTAAAAGTGTCTAAAATCGACTGGAAATCACGAAATAAGCATTTTCAAGATTTGTTGCTTTTTCATGGTTATTTGCCAAATTTTGTGAGTTTGTGTTTTCTGAAAACGGTTGTGACTTCGATGAACGCTTTGAGAAATATAATGTTTTCAACACCCATCTAGCTTTTGTGAGTTTGTGTATTCTGAAAACGGTTGTGACTTCGATGAACGCTTCGATAAATATAATGTTTCCGACACACAACTAGCTTATATTAACCATCTAGACTTCAAAACGAGTATTGGTTTTGCGAAAATGAAAACTTCTTAAAAGTGTCTAAAGTAGACTGGAAATCACGAAATGACCATTTTCAAGTTTTGTTGCTTTTTCATGGTTATTTGCCAAATTTTGTGAGTTTGTGTATTCTGAAAACGGTTGTGACTTCGATGAACGCTTTGAGAAATATAATGTTTTCAACACCCATCTAGCTTATATTAACCATCCACACTTCAAAACGAGTATTGGTTTTGCGAAAATGAAAACTTCTTAAAAGTGTCTAAAATATACTGGAAATCACGAAATAAGCATTTTCAAGTTTTGTTGCTTTTTCATGGTTGTTTGCCAAATTTTGTGAGTTTGTGTTTTCTGAAAACGGTTGTGACTTCGATGAACGCTTTGAGAAATATAATGTTTCCAACACCCATCTAGCTTATATTAACCATCTAGACTTCAAAACGAATAGTGGTTTTGCAAAAATGAAAACTACCTAAAAGTGTCTAAAATCGACTGGAAATCACGAAATGACCATTTTCAAGTTTTGTTGCTTTTTCATGGTTATTTGCCAAATTTTGTGAGTTTGTGTTTTCTGAAAACGGCTGTAACTTCGATGAACGCTTTGAGAAATATAATGTTTCCAACACCCATCTAGCTTATATTAACCATCTAGACTTCTAAACGAATAGTGGTTTTCCAAAAACAAAAACTACCTAAAAGTGTCTAAAATCGACTGGAAATCACGAACTGACCATTTTCAAGTTTTGTTGCTTTTTCATGGTTATTTGCCAAATTTTGTGATTTTGTGTTTTCTGAAAACGGTTGTGACTTCGATGAACGCTTTGATAAATATAATGTTTTCAACACCCATCTAGCTTATATTAACCATCTAGACTTCAAAACGAATAGTGGTTTTGCAAAAATGAAAACTACCTAAAAGTGTCTAAAATCGACAGGAAATCACGAAATGACCATTTTCAAGTTTTGTTGCTTTGTCATGGTTATTTGCCAAATTTTGTGAGTTTGTGTTTTCTGAAAACGGTTGTGACTTCGATGAACGCTTTGATAAATATAATGTTTTCAACACCCATCTAGCTTATATTAACCATCCACACTTCAAAACGAGTATTGGTTTTGCGAAAATGAAAACTTCTTAAAAGTGTCTAAAATAGACTGGAAATCACGAAATAAGCATTTTCAAGTTTTGTTGCTTTTTCATGGTTTTTTGCCAAATTTTGTGAGTTTGTGTATTCTGAAAACGGTTGTGACTTCGATGAACGCTTTGAGAAATATAATGTTTTCAACACCCATCTAGCTTATATTAACCATCCACACTTCAAAACGAGTATTGGTTTTGCGAAAATGAAAACTTCTTAAAAGTGTCTAAAATAGACTGGAAATCACGAAATAAGCATTTTCAAGTTTTGTTGCTTTTTCATGGTTGTTTGCCAAACGGTTGTGACTTCGATGAACGCTTCGATAAATATAATGTTTCCAACACACAACTAGCTTATATTAACCATCTAGACTTCAAAACGAACAGTGATTTTGCAAAAATGAAAACTACCTAAAAGTGTCTAAAATCGACTGGAAATCACGAAATAAGCATTTTCAACTTTTCTTGCTTTTTCATGGTTATCTGACAAATTTTGTGAGTTTGTGTTTTCTGAAAACGGTTGTGACTTCGATGAACGCTTTGATAAATATAATGTTTTCAACACCCATCTAGCTTATATTAACCATCTAGACTTCAAAACGAGTAGTGGTTTTGCTAAAATGAAAACTACCTAAAAGTGTCTAAAATCGACTGGAAATCACGAAATAAGCATTTTCAAGATTTGTTGCTTTTTCATGGTTATTTGCCAAATTTTGTGAGTTTGTGTTTTCTGAAAACGGTTGTGACTTCGATGAACGCTTTGAGAAATATAATGTTTTCAACACCCATCTAGCTTTTGTGAGTTTGTGTATTCTGAAAACGGTTGTGACTTCGATGAACGCTTCGATAAATATAATGTTTCCGACACACAACTAGCTTATATTAACCATCTAGACTTCAAAACGAGTATTGGTTTTCCAAAAACAAAAACTACCTAAAAGTGTCTAAAATCGACTGGAAATCACGAAATGACCATTTTCAAGTTTTGTTGCTTTTTCATGGTTATTTGCCAAATTTTGTGAGTTTGTGTTTTCTGAAAACGGCTGTGACTTCGATGAACGCTTTGAGAAATATAATGTTTCCAACACCCATCTAGCTTATATTAACCATCTAGACTTCAAAACGAATAGTGGTTTTACAAAAATGAAAACTACCTAAAAGTGTCTAAAATCGACTGGAAATCACGAAATGACCATTTTCAAGTTTAGTTGCTTTGTCATGGTTATTTGCCAAATTTTGTGAGTTTGTGTTTTCTGAAAACGGTTGTGACTTCGATGAACGCGTTGATAAATATAATGTTTTCAACACCCATCTAGCTTATATTAACCATCTAGACTTCTAAACGAATAGTGGTTTTCCAAAAACGAAAACTACCTGAAAGTGTCTAAAATCGACTGGAAATCACGAAATAAGCATTTTTGAAGTTTTGTTGCTTTTTCATGGTTGTTTGCCAAATTTTGTGAGTTTGTGTTTTCTGAAAACGGTTGTGACTTCGATGAACGCTTTGATAAATATAATGTTTTCAACACCCATCTAGCTTATATTAACCATCTAGACTTCAAATTGAATAGTGGTTTTGCAAAAATGAAAACTACCTAAAAGTATCTAAAATCGACTGGAAATCACGAAATAAGCATTTCCAAGTTTTGTTGCTTTTTCATGGTTTTTTGCCAAATTTTGTGAGTTTGTGTATTCTGAAAACGGTTGTGACTTCGATGAACGCTTTGATAAATATAATGTTTTCAACACCCATCTAGCTTATATTAACCATCTAGACTTCAAAACGAATAGTGGTTTTGCAAAAATGAAAACTACCTAAAAGTGTCTAAAATCGACAGGAAATCACGAAATGACCATTTTCAAGTTTTGTTGCTTTGTCATGGTTATTTGCCAAATTTTGTGAGTTTGTGTTTTCTGAAAACGGTTGTGACTTCGATGAACGCTTTGATAAATATAATGTTTTCAACACCCATCTAGCTTATATTAACCATCCACACTTCAAAACGAGTATTGGTTTTGCGAAAATGAAAACTTCTTAAAAGTGTCTAAAATAGACTGGAAATCACGAAATAAGCATTTTCAAGTTTTGTTGCTTTTTCATGGTTTTTTGCCAAATTTTGTGAGTTTGTGTATTCTGAAAACGGTTGTGACTTCGATGAACGCTTTGAGAAATATAATGTTTTCAACACCCATCTAGCTTATATTAACCATCCACACTTCAAAACGAGTATTGGTTTTGCGAAAATGAAAACTTCTTAAAAGTGTCTAAAATAGACTGGAAATCACGAAATAAGCATTTTCAAGTTTTGTTGCTTTTTCATGGTTGTTTGCCAAACGGTTGTGACTTCGATGAACGCTTCGATAAATATAATGTTTCCAACACACAACTAGCTTATATTAACCATCTAGACTTCAAAACGAACAGTGATTTTGCAAAAATGAAAACTACCTAAAAGTGTCTAAAATCGACTGGAAATCACGAAATAAGCATTTTCAACTTTTCTTGCTTTTTCATGGTTATCTGACAAATTTTGTGAGTTTGTGTTTTCTGAAAACGGTTGTGACTTCGATGAACGCTTTGATAAATATAATGTTTTCAACACCCATCTAGCTTATATTAACCATCTAGACTTCAAAACGAGTAGTGGTTTTGCTAAAATGAAAACTACCTAAAAGTGTCTAAAATCGACTGGAAATCACGAAATAAGCATTTTCAAGATTTGTTGCTTTTTCATGGTTATTTGCCAAATTTTGTGAGTTTGTGTTTTCTGAAAACGGTTGTGACTTCGATGAACGCTTTGAGAAATATAATGTTTTCAACACCCATCTAGCTTTTGTGAGTTTGTGTATTCTGAAAACGGTTGTGACTTCGATGAACGCTTCGATAAATATAATGTTTCCGACACACAACTAGCTTATATTAACCATCTAGACTTCAAAACGAGTATTGGTTTTCCAAAAACAAAAACTACCTAAAAGTGTCTAAAATCGACTGGAAATCACGAAATGACCATTTTCAAGTTTTGTTGCTTTTTCATGGTTATTTGCCAAATTTTGTGAGTTTGTGTTTTCTGAAAACGGCTGTGACTTCGATGAACGCTTTGAGAAATATAATGTTTCCAACACCCATCTAGCTTATATTAACCATCTAGACTTCTAAACGAATAGTGGTTTTCCAAAAACAAAAACTACCTAAAAGTGTCTAAAATCGACTGGAAATCACGAACTGACCATTTTCAAGTTTTGTTGCTTTTTCATGGTTATTTGCCAAATTTGGTGATTTTGTGTTTTCTGAAAACGGTTGTGACTTCGATGAACGCTTTGAGAAATATAATGTTTTCAACACCCATCTAGCTTATATTAACCATCTAGACTTCAAAAGGAATAGTGGTTTTTCAAAAATGAAAACTACCTAAAAGTGTCTAAAATCGACTGGAAATCACGAAATAAGCATTTTCAAGTTTTGTTGCTTTTTCATGGTTGTTTGCCAAATTTTGTGAGTTTGTGTTTTCTGAAAACGGTTGTGACTTCGATGAACGATTTGAGAAATATAATGTTTTCAACACCCATCTAGCTTATATTAACCATCTACACTTCAAAACGAGTAGTGGTTTTGCTAAAATGAAAACTACCTAAAAGTGTCTAAAATCGACTGGAAATCACGAAATAAGCATTTTCAAGATTTGTTGCTTTTTCATGGTTATTTGACAAATTTTGTGAGTTTGTGTTTTCTGAAAACGGTTGTGACTTCGATGAACGCTTTGAGAAATATAATGTTTTCAACACCCATCTAGCTTTTGTGAGTTTGTGTATTCTGAAAACGGTTGTGACTTCGATGAACGCTTCGATAAATATAATGTTTCCGACACACAACTAGCTTATATTAACCATCTAGACTTCAAAACGAGTATTGGTTTTGCGAAAATGAAAACTTCTTAAAAGTGTCTAAAATAGACTGGAAATCACGAAATGACCATTTTCAAGTTTTGTTGCTTTTTCATGGTTATTTGCCAAATTTTGTGAGTTTGTGTTTTCTGAAAACGGTTGTGACTTCGATGAACGCTTTGAGAAATATAATGTTTCCAACACCCATCTAGCTTATATTAACCATCTAGACTTCAAAACGAATAGTGGTTTTGCAAAAATGAAAACTACCTAAAAGTGTCTAAAATCGACTGGAAATCACGAAATGACCATTTTCAAGTTTTGTTGCTTTTTCATGGTTATTTGCCAAATTTTGTGAGTTTGTGTTTTCTGAAAACGGCTGTAACTTCGATGAACGCTTTGAGAAATATAATGTTTCCAACACCCATCTAGCTTATATTAACCATCTAGACTTCTAAACGAATAGTGGTTTTCCAAAAACAAAAACTACCTAAAAGTGTCTAAAATCGACTGGAAATCACGAACTGACCATTTTCAAGTTTTGTTGCTTTTTCATGGTTATTTGCCAAATTTTGTGATTTTGTGTTTTCTGAAAACGGTTGTGACTTCGATGAACGCTTTGATAAATATAATGTTTTCAACACCCATCTAGCTTATATTAACCATCTAGACTTCAAAACGAATAGTGGTTTTGCAAAAATGAAAACTACCTAAAAGTGTCTAAAATCGACAGGAAATCACGAAATGACCATTTTCAAGTTTTGTTGCTTTGTCATGGTTATTTGCCAAATTTTGTGAGTTTGTGTTTTCTGAAAACGGTTGTGACTTCGATGAACGCTTTGAGAAATATAATGTTTTCAACACCCATCTAGCTTATATTAACCATCCACACTTCAAAACGAGTATTGGTTTTGCGAAAATGAAAACTTCTTAAAAGTGTCTAAAATAGACTGGAAATCACGAAATAAGCATTTTCAAGTTTTGTTGCTTTTTCATGGTTGTTTGCCAAATTTTGTGAGTTTGTGTATTCTGAAAACGGTTGTGACTTCGATGAACGCTTCGATAAATATAATGTTTCCAACACACAACTAGCTTATATTAACCATCTAGACTTCAAAACGAACAGTGATTTTGCAAAAATGAAAACTACCTAAAAGTGTCTAAAATCGACTGGAAATCACGAAATAAGCATTTTCAACTTTTCTTGCTTTTTCATGGTTATCTGACAAATTTTGTGAGTTTGTGTTTTCTGAAAACGGTTGTGACTTCGATGAACGCTTTGATAAATATAATGTTTTCAACACCCATCTAGCTTATATTAACCATCTAGACTTCAAAACGAGTAGTGGTTTTGCTAAAATGAAAACTACCTAAAAGTGTCTAAAATCGACTGGAAATCACGAAATAAGCATTTTCAAGATTTGTTGCTTTTTCATGGTTATTTGCCAAATTTTGTGAGTTTGTGTTTTCTGAAAACGGTTGTGACTTCGATGAACGCTTTGAGAAATATAATGTTTTCAACACCCATCTAGCTTTTGTGAGTTTGTGTATTCTGAAAACGGTTGTGACTTCGATGAACGCTTCGATAAATATAATGTTTCCGACACACAACTAGCTTATATTAACCATCTAGACTTCAAAACGAGTATTGGTTTTGCGAAAATGAAAACTTCTTAAAAGTGTCTAAAGTAGACTGGAAATCACGAAATGACCATTTTCAAGTTTTGTTGCTTTTTCATGGTTATTTGCCAAATTTTGTGAGTTTGTGTTTTCTGAAAACGGCTGTGACTTCGATGAACGCTTTGAGAAATATAATGTTTCCAACACCCATCTCGCTTATATTAACCATCTAGACTTCTAAACGAATAGTGGTTTTCCAAAAACAAAAACTACCTAAAAGTGTCTAAAATCGACTGGAAATCACGAACTGACCATTTTCAAGTTTTGTTGCTTTTTCATGGTTATTTGCCAAATTTGGTGATTTTGTGTTTTCTGAAAACGGTTGTGAATTCGATGAACGCTTTGAGAAATATAATGTTTTCAACACCCATCTAGCTTATATTAACCATCTAGACTTCAAAAGGAATAGTGGTTTTTCAAAAATGAAAACTACCTAAAAGTGTCTAAAATCGACTGGAAATCACGAAATAAGCATTTTCAAGTTTTCTTGCTTTTTCATGGTTGTTTGCCAAATTTTGTGAGTTTGTGTTTTCTGAAAACGGTTGTGACTTCGATGAACGCTTTGAGAAATATAATGTTTTCAACACCCATCTAGCTTTTTATTAACCATCTACACTTCAAAACGAGTATTGGTTTTGCGAAAATGAAAACTTCTTAAAAGTGTCTAAAATAGACTGGAAATCACGAAATAAGCATTTTCAAGTTTTGTTGCTTTTTCATGGTTGTTTGCCAAATTTTGTGAGTTTGTGTTTTCTGAAAACGGTTGTGACTTCGATGAACGCTTTGAGAAATATAATGTTTCCAACACCCATCTAGCTTATATTAACCATCTAGACTTCAAAACGAATAGTGGTTTTGCAAAAATGAAAACTACCTAAAAGTGTCTAAAATCGACTGGAAATCACGAAATGACCATTTTCAAGTTTTGTTGCTTTGTCATGGTTATTTGCCAAATTTTGTGAGTTTGTGTTTTCTGAAAACGGTTGTGACTTCGATGAAAGCTTTGAGAAATATAATGTTTTCAACACCCATCTAGCTTATATTAACCATCCACACTTCAAAACGAGTATTGGTTTTGCGAAAATGAAAACTTCTTAAAAGTGTCTAAAATAGACTGGAAATCACGAAATAAGCATTTTCAAGTTTTGTTGCTTTTTCATGGTTATTTGCCAAATTTTGTGAGATTGTGTTTTCTGAAAACGGTTGTGACTTCGATGAACGCTTTGAGAAATATAATGTTTCCAACACCCATGTAGTTTATATTATCCATCTAGACTTCGAAACGAATAGTGGTTTTGCTAAAATGAAAACTACCTAAAAGTGTCTAAAATCGACTGGAAATCACGAAATGACCATTTTCAAGTTTTGTTGCTTTTTCATGGTTATTTGCCAAATTTTGTGAGTTTGTGTTTTCTGAAAACGGTTGTGACTTCGATGAACGCTTTGATAAATATAATGTTTCCAACACCCATCTAGCTTATATTAACCATCTAGACTTCTAAACGAATAGTGGTTTTCCAAATACGAAAACTACCTAAAAGTGTCTAAAATCGACTGGAAATCACGAAATAAGCATTTTCAAGTTTTGTTGCTTTTTCATGGTTGTTTGCCAAATTTTGTGAGTTTGTGTTTTCTGAAAACGGTTGTGACTTCGATGAACGCTTTGAGAAATATAATGTTTCCAACACCCATCTAGCTTATATTAACCATCTAGACTTCAAAACGAATAGTGGTTTTGCAAAAATGAAAACTACCTAAAAGTGTCTAAAATCGACTGGAAATCACGAAATGACCATTTTCAAGTTTTGTTGCTTTTTCATGGTTATTTGCCAAATTTTGTGAGTTTGTGTTTTCTGAAAACGGCTGTGACTTCGATGAACGCTTTGAGAAATATAATGTTTCCAACACCCATCTAGCTTATATTAACCATCTAGACTTCTAAACGAATAGTGGTTTTGCTAAAATGAAAACTACCTAAAAGTGTCTAAAATCGACTGGAAATCACGAAATGACCATTTTCAAGTTTTGTTGCTTTGTCATGGTTATTTGCCAAATTTTGTGATTTTGTGTTTTCTGAAAACGGTTGTGACTTCGATGAACGCTTTGAGAAATATAATGTTTTCAACACCCATCTAGCTTATATTAACCATCTAGACTTCAAAACGAATAGTGGTTTTACAAAAATGAAAACTACCTAAAAGTGTCTAAAATCGACTGGAAATCACGAAATGACCATTTTCAAGTTTTGTTGCTTTTTCATGGTTTTTTGCCAAATTTTGTGAGTTTGTGTATTCTGAAAACGGTTGTGACTTCGATGAACGCTTTGAGAAATATAATGTTTTCAACACCCATCTAGCTTATATTAACCATCCACACTTCAAAACGAGTATTGGTTTTGCGAAAATGAAAACTTCTTAAAAGTGTCTAAAATAGACTGGAAATCACGAAATAAGCATTTTCAAGTTTTGTTGCTTTTTCATGGTTGTTTGCCAAATTTTGTGAGTTTGTGTTTTCTGAAAACGGTTGTGACTTCGATGAACGCTTTGAGAAATATAATGTTTCCAACACCCATCTAGCTTATATTAACCATCTAGACTTCAAAACGAATAGTGGTTTTGCAAAAATGAAAACTACCTAAAAGTGTCTAAAATCGACTGGAAATCACGAAATGACCATTTTCAAGTTTTGTTGCTTTTTCATGGTTATTTGCCAAATTTTGTGAGTTTGTGTTTTCTGAAAACGGCTGTGACTTCGATGAACGCTTTGAGAAATATAATGTTTCCAACACCCATCTAGCTTATATTAACCATCTAGACTTCTAAACGAATAGTGGTTTTCCAAAAACAAAAACTACCTAAAAGTGTCTAAAATCGACTGGAAATCACGAACTGACCATTTTCAAGTTTTGTTGCTTTTTCATGGTTATTTGCCAAATTTTGTGATTTTGTGTTTTCTGAAAACGGTTGTGACTTCGATGAACGCTTTGATAAATATAATGTTTTCAACACCCATCTAGCTTATATTAACCATCTAGACTTCAAAACGAATAGTGGTTTTGCAAAAATGAAAACTACCTAAAAGTGTCTAAAATCGACAGGAAATCACGAAATGACCATTTTCAAGTTTTGTTGCTTTGTCATGGTTATTTGCCAAATTTTGTGAGTTTGTGTTTTCTGAAAACGGTTGTGACTTCGATGAACGCTTTGAGAAATATAATGTTTTCAACACCCATCTAGCTTATATTAACCATCCACACTTCAAAACGAGTATTGGTTTTGCGAAAATGAAAACTTCTTAAAAGTGTCTAAAATAGACTGGAAATCACGAAATAAGCTTTTTCAAGTTTTGATGCTTTTTCATGGTTGTTTGCCAAATTTTGTGAGTTTGTGTATTCTGAAAACGGTTGTGACTTCGATGAACGCTTCGATAAATATAATGTTTCCAACACACAACTAGCTTATATTAACCATCTAGACTTCAAAACGAACAGTGATTTTGCAAAAATGAAAACTACCTAAAAGTGTCTAAAATCGACTGGAAATCACGAAATAAGCATTTTCAACTTTTCTTGCTTTTTCATGGTTATCTGACAAATTTTGTGAGTTTGTGTTTTCTGAAAACGGTTGTGACTTCGATGAACGCTTTGAGAAATATAATGTTTCCAACACCCATCTAGCTTATATTAACCATCTAGACTTCAAAACGAATAGTGGTTTTGCAAAAATGAAAACTACCTAAAAGTGTCTAAAATCGACTGGAAATCACGAAATGACCATTTTCAAGTTTTGTTGCTTTTTCATGGTTATTTGCCAAATTTTGTGAGTTTGTGTTTTCTGAAAACGGCTGTGACTTCGATGAACTCTTTGAGAAATATAATGTTTCCAACACCCATCTAGCTTATATTAACCATCTAGACTTCTAAACGAATAGTGGTTTTGCTAAAATGAAAACTACCTAAAAGTGTCTAAAATCGACTGGAAATCACGAAATGACCATTTTCAAGTTTTGTTGCTTTGTCATGGTTATTTGCCAAATTTTGTGAGTTTGTGTTTTCTGAAAACGGTTGTGACTTCGATGAACGCTTTGAGAAATATAATGTTTTCAACACCCATCTAGCTTATATTAACCATCCACACTTCAAAACGAGTATTGGTTTTGCGAAAATGAAAACTTCTTAAAAGTGTCTAAAATGGACTGGAAATCACGAAATAAGCATTTTCAAGTTTTGTTGCTTTTTCATGGTTTTTTGCCAAATTTTGTGAGTTTGTGTATTCTGAAAACGGTTGTGACTTCGATGAACGCTTTGAGAAATATAATGTTTTCAACACCCATCTAGCTTATATTAACCATCCACACTTCAAAACGAGTATTGGTTTTGCGAAAATGAAAACTTCTTAAAAGTGTCTAAAATAGACTGGAAATCACGAAATAAGCATTTTCAAGTTTTGTTGCTTTTTCATGGTTGTTTGCCAAATTTTGTGAGTTTGTGTTTTCTGAAAACGGTTGTGACTTCGATGAACGCTTTGAGAAATATAATGTTTCCAACACCCATCTAGCTTATATTAACCATCTAGACTTCAAAACGAATAGTGGTTTTGCAAAAATGAAAACTACCTAAAAGTGTCTAAAATCGACTGGAAATCACGAAATGACCATTTTCAAGTTTTGTTGCTTTTTCATGGTTATTTGCCAAATTTTGTGAGTTTGTGTTTTCTGAAAACGGCTGTGACTTCGATGAACGCTTTGAGAAATATAATGTTTCCAACACCCATCTAGCTTATATTAACCATCTAGACTTCTAAACGAATAGTGGTTTTCCAAAAACAAAAACTACCTAAAAGTGTCTAAAATCGACTGGAAATCACGAACTGACCATTTTCAAGTTTTGTTGCTTTTTCATGGTTATTTGCCAAATTTTGTGATTTTGTGTTTTCTGAAAACGGTTGTGACTTCGATGAACGCTTTGATAAATATAATGTTTTCAACACCCATCTAGCTTATATTAACCATCTAGACTTCAAAACGAATAGTGGTTTTGCAAAAATGAAAACTACCTAAAAGTGTCTAAAATCGACAGGAAATCACGAAATGACCATTTTCAAGTTTTGTTGCTTTGTCATGGTTATTTGCCAAATTTTGTGAGTTTGTGTTTTCTGAAAACGGTTGTGACTTCGATGAACGCTTTGAGAAATATAATGTTTTCAACACCCATCTAGCTTATATTAACCATCCACACTTCAAAACGAGTATTGGTTTTGCGAAAATGAAAACTTCTTAAAAGTGTCTAAAATAGACTGGAAATCACGAAATAAGCTTTTTCAAGTTTTGTTGCTTTTTCATGGTTGTTTGCCAAATTTTGTGAGTTTGTGTATTCTGAAAACGGTTGTGACTTCGATGAACGCTTCGATAAATATAATGTTTCCAACACACAACTAGCTTATATTAACCATCTAGACTTCAAAACGAACAGTGATTTTGCAAAAATGAAAACTACCTAAAAGTGTCTAAAATCGACTGGAAATCACGAAATAAGCATTTTCAACTTTTCTTGCTTTTTCATGGTTATCTGACAAATTTTGTGAGTTTGTGTTTTCTGAAAACGGTTGTGACTTCGATGAACGCTTTGAGAAATATAATGTTTTCAACACCCATCTAGCTTATATTAACCATCCACACTTCAAAACGAGTATTGGTTTTGCGAAAATGAAAACTTCTTAAAAGTGTCTAAAATAGACTGGAAATCACGAAATAAGCATTTTCAAGTTTTGTTGCTTTTTCATGGTTGTTTGACAAATTTTGTGATTTTGTGTTTTCTGAAAACGGTTGTGACTTCGATGAACGCTTTGAGAAATGTAATGTTTTCAACACTCATCTAGCTTATATTAACCATCTAGACTTCAAAACGAATAGTGGTTTTGCAAAAATGAAAACTACCTAAAAGTGTCTAAAATCGACTGGAAATCACGAAATGACCATTTTCAAGTTTTGTTGCTTTTTCATGGTTATTTGCCAAATTTTGTGAGTTTGTGTTTTCTGAAAACGGCTGTGACTTCGATGAACGCTTTGAGAAATATAATGTTTTCAACACCCATCTAGCTTATATTAACCATCTAGACTTCAAAACGAATAGTGGTTTTGAAAAAATGAAAACTACCTAAAAGTGTCTAAAATCGACTGGAAATCACGAAATAAGCATTTTCAAGTTTTATTGCTTTTTCATGCTTATTTGCCAAATTTTGTGAGTTTGTGTTTTCTGAAAACGGTTGTGACTTCGATGAACGCTTTGAGAAATATAATGTTTCCAACACCCATGTAGCTTATATTAACCATCTAGACTTCGAAACGAATAGTGGTTTTCCAAAAACGAAAACTACCTAAAAGTATCTAAAATCGACTGGAAATCACGAAATAAGCATTTTCAAGTTTTGTTGCTTTTTCATGGTTGTTTGCCAAATTTTGTGAGTTTGTGTATTCTGAAAACGGTTGTGACTTCGATGAACGCTTTCATAAATATAATGTTTTCAACACCCATCTAGCTTATATTAACCATCTAGACTTCAAATCGAATAGAGGTTTTGCAAAAATGAAAACTACCTAAAATTATCTAATTCGACTGGAATTCACGAAATAAGCATTTTCAAGTTTTGTTGCTTTTTCATGGTTATTTGCCAAATTTTGTGAGTTTGTGTTTTCTGAAAACGGTTGTGACTTCGATGAACGCTTTGAGAAATATAATGTTTTCAACACCCATCTAGCTTATATTAACCATCCACACTTCAAAACGAGTATTGGTTTTGCGAAAATGAAAACTTCTTAAAAGTGTCTAAAATAGACTGGAAATCACGAAATAAGCATTTTCAAGTTTTGTTGCTTTTTCATGGTTGTTTGACAAATTTTGTGATTTTGTGTTTTCTGAAAACGGTTGTGACTTCGATGAACGCTTTGAGAAATGTAATGTTTTCAACACTCATCTAGCTTATATTAACCATCTAGACTTCAAAACGAATAGTGGTTTTGCAAAAATGAAAACTACCTAAAAGTGTCTAAAATCGACTGGAAATCACGAAATGACCATTTTCAAGTTTTGTTGCTTTTTCATGGTTATTTGCCAAATTTTGTGAGTTTGTGTTTTCTGAAAACGGCTGTGACTTCGATGAACGCTTTGAGAAATATAATGTTTTCAACACCCATCTAGCTTATATTAACCATCTAGACTTCAAAACGAATAGTGGTTTTGAAAAAATGAAAACTACCTAAAAGTGTCTAAAATCGACTGGAAATCACGAAATAAGCATTTTCAAGTTTTATTGCTTTTTCATGCTTATTTGCCAAATTTTGTGAGTTTGTGTTTTCTGAAAACGGTTGTGACTTCGATGAACGCTTTGAGAAATATAATGTTTCCAACACCCATGTAGCTTATATTAACCATCTAGACTTCGAAACGAATAGTGGTTTTCCAAAAACGAAAACTACCTAAAAGTATCTAAAATCGACTGGAAATCACGAAATAAGCATTTTCAAGTTTTGTTGCTTTTTCATGGTTGTTTGCCAAATTTTGTGAGTTTGTGTATTCTGAAAACGGTTGTGACTTCGATGAACGCTTTCATAAATATAATGTTTTCAACACCCATCTAGCTTATATTAACCATCTAGACTTCAAATCGAATAGAGGTTTTGCAAAAATGAAAACTACCTAAAATTATCTAATTCGACTGGAATTCACGAAATAAGCATTTTCAAGTTTTGTTGCTTTTTCATGGTTATTTGCCAAATTTTGTGAGTTTGTGTTTTCTGAAAACGGTTGTGACTTCGATGAACACTTTGATAAATATAATGTTTTCAACACCCATCTAGCTTATATTAACCATCTAGACTTCAAAACGAGTAGTGGTTTTGCTAAAATGAAAACTACCTAAAAGTGTCTAAAATCGACTGGAAATCACGAAATGACCATTTTCAAGTTTTGTTGCTTTGTCATGGTTATTTGCCAAATTTTGTGAGTTTGTGTTTTCTGAAAACGGTTGTGACTTCGATGAACGCTTCGATAAATATAATGTTTCCAACACACAACTAGCTTATATTAACCATCTAGACTTCAAAACGAACAGTGATTTTGCAAAAATGAAAACTACCTAAAAGTGTCTAAAATCGACTGGAAATCACGAAATAAGCATTTTCAACTTTTCTTGCTTTTTCATGGTTATCTGACAAATTTTGTGAGTTTGTGTTTTCTGAAAACGGTTGTGACTTCGATGAACGCTTTGAGAAATATAATGTTTTCAACACCCATCTAGCTTATATTAACCATCCACACGAGTATTGGTTTTGCGAAAATGAAAACTTCTTAAAAGTGTCTAAAATAGACTGGAAATCACGAAATAAGCATTTTCAAGTTTTGTTGCTTTTTCATGGTTGTTTGACAAATTTTGTGATTTTGTGTTTTCTGAAAACGGTTGTGACTTCGATGAACGCTTTGAGGAATATAATGTTTCCAACACCCATGTAGTTTATATTATCCATCTAGACTTCGAAACGAATAGTGGTTTTGCTAAAATGAAAACTACCTAAAAGTGTCTAAAATCGACTGGAAATCACGAAATGACCATTTTCAAGTTTTGTTGCTTTTTCATGGTTATTTGCCAAATTTTGTGAGTTTGTGTTTTCTGAAAACGGTTGTGACTTCGATGAACGCTTTGATAAATATAATGTTTCCAACACCCATCTAGCTTATATTAACCATCTAGACTTCTAAACGAATAGTGGTTTTCCAAATACGAAAACTACCTAAAAGTGTCTGAAATCGACTGGAAATCACGAAATAAGCATTTTCAAGTTTTGTTGCTTTTTCATGGTTGTTTGCCAAATTTTGTGAGTTTGTGTTTTCTGAAAACGGTTGTGACTTCGATGAACGCTTTGAGAAATATAATGTTTCCAACACCCATCTAGCTTATATTAACCATCTAGACTTCAAAACGAATAGTGGTTTTGCAAAAATGAAAACTACCTAAAAGTGTCTAAAATCGACTGGAAATCACGAAATGACCATTTTCAAGTTTTGTTGCTTTTTCATGGTTATTTGCCAAATTTTGTGAGTTTGTGTTTTCTGAAAACGGCTGTGACTTCGATGAACGCTTTGAGAAATATAATGTTTCCAACACCCATCTAGCTTATATTAACCATCTAGATTTCTAAACGAATAGTGGTTTTGCTAAAATGAAAACTACCTAAAAGTGTCTAAAATCGACTGGAAATCACGAAATGACCATTTTCAAGTTTTGTTGCTTTGTCATGGTTATTTGCCAAATTTTGTGAGTTTGTGTTTTCTGAAAACGGTTGTGACTTCGATGAACGCTTCGATAAATATAATGTTTCCAACACACAACTAGCTTATATTAACCATCTAGACTTCAAAACGAACAGTGATTTTGCAAAAATGAAAACTACCTAAAAGTGTCTAAAATCGACTGGAAATCACGGTTGTGACTTCGATGAACGCTTTGAGAAATATAATGTTTTCAACACCCATCTAGCTTATATTAACCATCCACACTTCAAAACGAGTATTGGTTTTGCGAAAATGAAAACTTCTTAAAAGTGTCTAAAATAGACTGGAAATCACGAAATAAGCATTTTCAAGTTTTGTTGCTTTTTCATGGTTATTTGCCAAATTTTGTGATTTTGTGTTTTCTGAAAACGGTTGTGACTTCGATGAACGCTTTGATAAATATAATGTTTCCTACACCCATCTAGCTTATATTAACCATCTAGACTTCTAAACGAATAGTGGTTTTGCAAAAATGAAAACTACCTAAAAGTGTCTAAAATCGACTGGAAATCACGAAATGACCATTTTCAAGTTTTGTTGCTTTTTCATGGTTGTTTGCCAAATTTTGTGAGTTTGTGTTTTCTGAAAACGGTTGTGACTTCGATGAACGCTTTGAGAAATATAATGTTTCCAACACCCATCTAGCTTATATTAACCATCTAGACTTCAAAACGAATAGTGGTTTTCCAAAAATGAAAACTACCTAAAAGTGTCTAAAATCGACTGGAAATCACGAAATGACCATTTTCAAGTTTTGTTGCTTTTTCATGGTTATTTGCCAAATTTTGTGATTTTGTGTTTTCTGAAAACGGTTGTGACTTCGATGAACGCTTTGATAAATATAATGTTTTCAACACCCATCTAGCTTATATTAACCATCTAGACTTCAAAACGAATAGTGGTTTTGCAAAAATGAAAACTACGTAAAAGTGTCTAAAATCGACTGGAAATCACGAAATGACCATTTTCAAGTTTTGTTGCTTTGTCATGGTTATTTGCCAAATTTTGTGAGTTTGTGTTTTCTGAAAACGGTTGTGACTTCGATGAACGCTTTGAGAAATATAATGTTTTCAACACCCATCTAGCTTATATTAACCATCCACACTTCAAAACGAGTATTGGTTTTGCGAAAATGAAAACTTCTTAAAAGTGTCTAAAATAGACTGGAAATCACGAAATAAGCATTTTCAAGTTTTGTTGCTTTTTCATGGTTGTTTGCCAAATTTTGTGAGTTTGTGTATTCTGAAAACGGTTGTGACTTCGATGAACGCTTCGATAAATATAATGTTTCCAACACACAACTAGCTTATATTAACCATCTAGACTTCAAAACGAACAGTGATTTTGCAAAAATGAAAACTACCTAAAAGTGTCTAAAATCGACTGGAAATCACGAAATAAGCATTTTCAACTTTTCTTGCTTTATCATGGTTATCTGACAAATTTTGTGAGTTTGTGTTTTCTGAAAACGGTTGTGACTTCGATGAACGCTTTGAGAAATATAATGTTTTCAACACCCATCTAGCTTATATTAACCATCCACACTTCAAAACGAGTATTGGTTTTGCGAAAATGAAAACTTCTTAAAAGTGTCTAAAATAGACTGGAAATCACGAAATAAGCATTTTCAAGTTTTGTTGCTTTTTCATGGTTGTTTGACAAATTTTGTGATTTTGTGTTTTCTGAAAACGGTTGTGACTTCGATGAACGCTTTGAGAAATGTAATGTTTTCAACACTCATCTAGCTTATATTAACCATCTAGACTTCAAAACGAATAGTGGTTTTGCAAAAATGAAAACTACCTAAAAGTGTCTAAAATCGACTGGAAATCACGAAATGACCATTTTCAAGTTTTGTTGCTTTTTCATGGTTATTTGCCAAATTTTGTGAGTTTGTGTTTTCTGAAAACGGCTGTGACTTCGATGAACGCTTTCAGAAATATAATGTTTCCAACACCCATGTAGCTTATATTAACCATCTAGACTTCGAAACGAATAGTGATTTTCCAAAAACGAAAACTACCTAAAAGTATCTAAAATCGACTGGAAATCACGAAATAAGCATTTTCAAGTTTTGTTGCTTTTTCATGGTTATTTGCCAAATTTTGTGAGTTTGTGTTTTCTGAAAACGGTTGTGACTTCGATGAACACTTTGATAAATATAATGTTTTCAACACCCATCTAGCTTATATTAACCATCTAGACTTCAAAACGAGTAGTGGTTTTGCTAAAATGAAAACTACCTAAAAGTGTCTAAAATCGACTGGAAATCACGAAATAAGCATTTTCAAGATTTGTTGCTTTTTCATGGTTGTTTGCCAAATTTTTTGAGTTTGTGTTTTCTGAAAACGCTTGTGACTTCGATGAACGCTTTGATAAATATAATGTTTTCAACACCCATCTAGCTTATATTAACCATCCAGACTTCAAAACGAGTAGTGGTTTTGCTAAAATGAAAACTACCTAAAAGTGTCTAAAATCGACTGGAAATCACGAAATAAGCATTTTCAAATTTTGTTGCTTTTTCATGGTTATTTGCCAAATTTTGTGAGTTTGTGTTTTCTGAAAACGGTTGTGACTTCGATGAACGCTTTGATAAATATAATGTTTTCAACACCCATCTAGCTTATATTAACCATCTAGACTTCAAAACGAGTAGTGGTTTTGCTAAAATGAAAACTACCTAAAAGTGTCTAAAATCGACTGGAAATCACGAAATAAGCATTTTCAAGATTTGTTGCTTTTTCATGGTTGTTTGCCAAATTTTGTGAGTTTGTGTTTTCTGGAAACGGTTGTGACTTCGATGAACGCTTTGATAAATATAATGTTTTCAACACCCATCTAGCTTATATTAACCATCCAGACTTCAAAACGAGTAGTGGTTTTGCTAAAATGAAAACTACCTAAAAGTGTCTAAAATCGACTGGAAATCACGAAATAAGCATTTTCAAATTTTGTTGCTTTTTCATGGTTATTTGCCAAATTTTGTGAGTTTGTGTTTTCTGAAAACGGTTGTGACTTCGATGAACGCTTTGATAAATATAATGTTTTCAACACCCATCTAGCTTATATTAACCATCTAGTCTTCAAAACGAGTAGTGGTTTTGCTAAAATGAAAACTACCTAAAAGTGTCTAAAATCGACTGGAAATCACGAAATAAGCATTTTCAAGATTGGTTGCTTTTTCATGGTTATTTGCCAAATTTTGTGAGTTTGTGTTTTCTGAAAACGGTTGTGACTTCGATGAACGCTTTGATAAATATAATGTTTTCAACACCCATCTAGCTTATATTAACCATCTAGACTTCAAAACGAGTAGTGGTTTTGCTAAAATGAAGACTACCTAAAAGTGTCTAAAATCGACTGGAAATCACGAAATAAGCATTTTCAAGATTTGTTGCTTTTTCATTGTTGTTTGCCAAATTTTGTGAGTTTGTGTTTTCTGAAAACGGTTGTGACTTCGATGAACGCTTTGAGAAATATAATGTTTTCAACACCCATCTAGCTTATATTAACCATCTAGACTTCAAAACGAATAGTGGTTTTGCTAAAGTGAAAACTACCTAAAAGTGTCTAAAATCGACTGGAAATCACGAAATGACCATTTTCAAGTTTTGTTGCTTTTTCATGGTTATTTGCCAAATTTTGTGAGTTTGTGTTTTCTGAAAACGGTTGTGACTTCGATGAACGCTTTGAGAAATATAATGTTTCCAGCACCCATCTAGCTTATATTAACCATCTAGACTTCTAAACGAATAGTGGTTTTCCAAAAACGAAAACTACCTAAAAGTGTCTAAAATCGACTGGAAATCACGAAATAAGCATTTTCAAGTTTTGTTGCTTTTTCATGGTTGTTTGCCAAATTTTGTGAGTTTGTGTTTTCTGAAAACGGTTGTGACTTCGATGAACGCTTTGAGAAAAATAATGTTTTCAACACCCATCTAGCTTATATTAACCATCTAGACTTCAAAAGGAATAGTGGTTTTTCAAAAATGAAAACTACCTAAAAGTGTCTAAAATCGACTGGAAATCACGAAATAAGCATTTTCAAGTTTTGTTGCTTTTTCATGGTTGTTTGCCAAGTTTTGTGAGTTTGTGTTTTCTGGAAACGGTTGTGACTTCGATGAACGCTTTGAGAAATATAATGTTTTCAACACCCATCTAGCTTTTGTGAGTTTCTGCATTCTGAAAACGGTTGTGACTTCGATGAACGCTTCGATAAATATAATGTTTCCGACACACAACTAGCTTATATTAACCATCTAGACTTCAAAACGAACATTGATTTTGCAAAAATGAAAACTACCTAAAAGTGTCTAAAATCGACTGGAACTCACGAAATAAGCATTTTCAACTTTTCTTGCTTTTTCATGGTTATCTGACAAATTTTGTGAGTTTGTGTTTTCTGAAAACGGTTGTGACTTCGATGAACGCTTTGAGAAATATAATGTTTTCAACACCCATCTGGCTTATATTAACCATCCACACTTCAAAACGAGTATTGGTTTTGCAAAAATGAAAACTTCTTAAAAGTGTCTAAAATAGACTGGAAATCACGAAATAAGCATTTTCAAGTTTTGTTGCTTTTTCATGGTTTTTTGCCAAATTTTGTGAGTTTGTGTATTCTGAAAACGGTTGTGACTTCGATGAACGCTTTGAGAAATATAATGTTTTCAACACCCATCTAGCTTATATTAACCATCCACACTTCAAAACGAGTATTGGTTTTGCGAAAATGAAAACTTCTTAAAAGTGTCTAAAATAGACTGGAAATCACGAAATAAGCATTTTCAAGTTTTGTTGCTTTTTCATGGTTGTTTGCCAAATTTTGTGAGTTTGTGTTTTCTGAAAACGGTTGTGACTTCGATGAACGCTTTGAGAAATATAATGTTTCCAACACCCATCTAGCTTATATTAACCATCTAGACTTCAAAACGAATAGTGGTTTTGCAAAAATGAAAACTACCTTAAAGTGTCTAAAATCGACTGGAAATCACGAAATGACCATTTTCAAGTTTTGTTGCTTTTTCATGGTTATTTGCCAAATTTTGTGAGTTTGTGTTTTCTGAAAACGGCTGTGACTTCGATGAACGCTTTGAGAAATATAATGTTTCCAACACCCATCTAGCTTATATTAACCATCTAGACTTCTAAACGAATAGTGGTTTTCCAAAAACAAAAACTACCTAAAAGTGTCTAAAATCGACTGGAAATCACGAACTGACCATTTTCAAGTTTTGTTGCTTTTTCATGGTTGTTTGCCAAGTTTTGTGATTTTGTGTTTTCTGAAAACGGTTGTGACTTCGATGAACGCTTTGAGAAATATAATGTTTTCAACACCCATCTAGCTTTTGTGAGTTTCTGTATTCTGAAAACGGTTGTGACTTCGATGAACGCTTCGATAAATATAATGTTTCCGACACACAACTAGCTTATATTAACCATCTAGACTTCAAAACGAACATTGATTTTGCAAAAATGAAAACTACCTAAAAGTGTCTAAAATCGACTGGAACTCACGAAATAAGCATTTTCAACTTTTCTTGCTTTTTCATGGTTATCTGACAAATTTTGTGAGTTTGTGTTTTCTGAAAACGGTTGTGACTTCGATGAACGCTTTGAGAAATATAATGTTTTCAACACCCATCTGGCTTATATTAACCATCCACACTTCAAAACGAGTATTGGTTTTGCAAAAATGAAAACTTCTTAAAAGTGTCTAAAATAGACTGGAAATCACGAAATAAGCATTTTCAAGTTTTGTTGCTTTTTCATGGTTTTTTGCCAAATTTTGTGAGTTTGTGTATTCTGAAAACGGTTGTGACTTCGATGAACGCTTTGAGAAATATAATGTTTTCAACACCCATCTAGCTTATATTAACCATCCACACTTCAAAACGAGTATTGGTTTTGCGAAAATGAAAACTTCTTAAAAGTGTCTAAAATAGACTGGAAATCACGAAATAAGCATTTTCAAGTTTTGTTGCTTTTTCATGGTTGTTTGCCAAATTTTGTGAGTTTGTGTTTTCTGAAAACGGTTGTGACTTCGATGAACGCTTTGAGAAATATAATGTTTCCAACACCCATCTAGCTTATATTAACCATCTAGACTTCAAAACGAATAGTGGTTTTGCAAAAATGAAAACTACCTTAAAGTGTCTAAAATCGACTGGAAATCACGAAATGACCATTTTCAAGTTTTGTTGCTTTTTCATGGTTATTTGCCAAATTTTGTGAGTTTGTGTTTTCTGAAAACGGCTGTGACTTCGATGAACGCTTTGAGAAATATAATGTTTCCAACACCCATCTAGCTTATATTAACCATCTAGACTTCTAAACGAATAGTGGTTTTCCAAATACAAAAACTACCTAAAAGTGTCTAAAATCGACTGGAAATCACGAACTGACCATTTTCAAGTTTTGTTGCTTTTTCATGGTTATTTGCCAAATTTTGTGATTTTGTGTTTTCTGAAAACGGTTGTGACTTCGATGAACGCTTTGAGAAATATAATGTTTTCAACACCCATCTTGCTTATATTAACCATCTAGACTTCAAAAGGAATAGTGGTTTTGCAAAAATGAAAACTACCTAAAAGTGTCTAAAATCGACTGGAAATCACGAAATGACCATTTTCAAGTTTTGTTGCTTTGTCATGGTTATTTGCCAAATTTTGTGAGTTTGTGTTTTCTGAAAACGGTTGTGACTTCGATGAACGCTTTGAGAAATATAATGTTTTCAACACCCATCTAGCTTATATTAACCATCCACACTTCAAAACGAGTATTGGTTTTGCGAAAATGAAAACTTCTTAAAAGTGTCTAAAATAGACTGGAAATCACGAAATAAGCATTTTCAAGTTTTGTTGCTTTTTCATGGTTTTTTGCCAAATTTTGTGAGTTTGTGTATTCTGAAAACGGTTGTGACTTCGATGAACGCTTTGAGAAATATAATGTTTTCAACACCCATCTAGCTTATATTAACCATCCACACTTCAAAACGAGTATTGGTTTTGCGAAAATGAAAACTTCTTAAAAGTGTCTAAAATAGACTGGAAATCACGAAATAAGCATTTTCAAGTTTTGTTGCTTTTTCATGGTTGTTTGCCAAATTTTGTGAGTTTGTGTTTTCTGAAAACGGTTGTGACTTCGATGAACGCTTTGAGAAATATAATGTTTCCAACACCCATCTAGCTTATATTAACCATCTAGACTTCAAAACGAACATTGATTTTGCAAAAATGAAAACTACCTAAAAGTGTCTAAAATCGACTGGAACTCACGAAATAAGCATTTTCAACTTTTCTTGCTTTTTCATGGTTATCTGACAAATTTTGTGAGTTTGTGTTTTCTGAAAACGGTTGTGACTTCGATGAACGCTTTGAGAAATATAATGTTTTCAACACCCATCTGGCTTATATTAACCATCCACACTTCAAAACGAGTATTGGTTTTGCGAAAATGAAAACTTCTTAAAAGTGTCTAAAATAGACTGGAAATCACGAAATAAGCATTTTCAAGTTTTGTTGCTTTTTCATGGTTTTTTGCCAAATTTTGTGAGTTTGTGTATTCTGAAAACGGTTGTGACTTCGATGAACGCTTTGAGAAATATAATGTTTTCAACACCCATCTAGCTTATATTAACCATCCACACTTCAAAACGAGTATTGGTTTTGCGAAAATGAAAACTTCTTAAAAGTGTCTAAAATAGACTGGAAATCACGAAATAAGCATTTTCAAGTTTTGTTGCTTTTTCATGGTTGTTTGCCAAATTTTGTGAGTTTGTGTTTTCTGAAAACGGTTGTGACTTCGATGAACGCTTTGAGAAATATAATGTTTCCAACACCCATCTAGCTTATATTAACCATCTAGACTTCAAAACGAATAGTGGTTTTGCAAAAATGAAAACTACCTTAAAGTGTCTAAAATCGACTGGAAATCACGAAATGACCATTTTCAAGTTTTGTTGCTTTTTCATGGTTATTTGCCAAATTTTGTGAGTTTGTGTTTTCTGAAAACGGCTGTGACTTCGATGAACGCTTTGAGAAATATAATGTTTCCAACACCCATCTAGCTTATATTAACCATCTAGACTTCTAAACGAATAGTGGTTTTCCAAAAACAAAAACTACCTAAAAGTGTCTAAAATCGACTGGAAATCACGAACTGACCATTTTCAAGTTTTGTTGCTTTTTCATGGTTATTTGCCAAATTTTGTGATTTTGTGTTTTCTGAAAACGGTTGTGACTTCGATGAACGCTTTGAGAAATATAATGTTTTCAACACCCATCTTGCTTATATTAACCATCTAGACTTCAAAAGGAATAGTGGTTTTGCAAAAATGAAAACTACCTAAAAGTGTCTAAAATCGACTGGAAATCACGAAATGACCATTTTCAAGTTTTGTTGCTTTGTCATGGTTATTTGCCAAATTTTGTGAGTTTGTGTTTTCTGAAAACGGTTGTGACTTCGATGAACGCTTTGAGAAATATAATGTTTTCAACACCCATCTAGCTTATATTAACCATCCACACTTCAAAACGAGTATTGGTTTTGCGAAAATGAAAACTTCTTAAAAGTGTCTAAAATAGACTGGAAATCACGAAATAAGCATTTTCAAGTTTTGTTGCTTTTTCATGGTTTTTTGCCAAATTTTGTGAGTTTGTGTATTCTGAAAACGGTTGTGACTTCGATGAACGCTTTGAGAAATATAATGTTTTCAACACCCATCTAGCTTATATTAACCATCCACACTTCAAAACGAGTATTGGTTTTGCGAAAATGAAAACTTCTTAAAAGTGTCTAAAATAGACTGGAAATCACGAAATAAGCATTTTCAAGTTTTGTTGCTTTTTCATGGTTGTTTGCCAAATTTTGTGAGTTTGTGTTTTCTGAAAACGGTTGTGACTTCGATGAACGCTTTGAGAAATATAATGTTTCCAACACCCATCTAGCTTATATTAACCATCTAGACTTCAAAACGAATAGTGGTTTTGCAAATATGAAAACTACCTAAAAGTGTCTAAAATCGACTGGAAATCACGAAATGACTATTTTCAAGTTTTGTTGCTTTGTCATGGTTATTTGCCAAATTTTGTGAGTTTGTGTTTTCTGAAAACGGTTGTGACTTCGATGAACGCTTTGAGAAATATTATGTTTTCAACACCCATCTAGCTTATATTAACCATCCACACTTCAAAACGAGTATTGGTTTTGCGAAAATGAAAACTTCTTAAAAGTGTCTAAAATAGACTGGAAATCACGAAATAAGCATTTTCAAGTTTTGTTGCTTTTTCATGGTTTTTTGCCAAATTTTGTGAGTTTGTGTATTCTGAAAACGGTTGTGACTTCGATGAACGCTTTGAGAAATATAATGTTTTCAACACCCATCTAGCTTATATTAACCATCCACACTTCAAAACGAGTATTGGTTTTGCGAAAATGAAAACTTCTTAAAAGTGTCTAAAATAGACTGGAAATCACGAAATAAGCATTTTCAAGTTTTGTTGCTTTTTCATGGTTGTTTGCCAAATTTTGTGAGTTTGTGTTTTCTGAAAACGGCTGTGACTTCGATGAACGCTTTGAGAAATATAATGTTTCCAACACCCATCTAGCTTATATTAACCATCTAGACTTCTAAACGAATAGTGGTTTTCCAAAAACAAAAACTACCTAAAAGTGTCTAAAATCGACTGGAAATCACGAACTGACCATTTTCAGGTTTTGTTGCTTTTTCATGGTTATTTGCCAAATTTTGTGATTTTGTGTTTTCTCAAAACGGTTGTGACTTCGATGAACGCTTTGAGAAATATAATGTTTTCAACACCCATCTAGCTTATATTAACCATCTAGACTTCAAAACGAATAGTGGTTTTGCAAAAATGAAAACTACCTAAAAGTGTCTAAAATCGACTGGAAATCACGAAATGACCATTTTCAAGTTTTGTTGCTTTGTCATGGTTATTTGCCAAATTTTGTGAGTTTGTGTTTTCTGAAAACGGTTGTGACTTCGATGAACGCTTTGAGAAATATAATGTTTTCAACACCCATCTAGCTTATATTAACCATCCACACTTCAAAACGAGTATTGGTTTTGCGAAAATGAAAACTTCTTAAAAGTGTCTAAAATAGACTGGAAATCACGAAATAAGCATTTTCAAGTTTTGTTGCTTTTTCATGGTTGTTTGCCAAATTTTGTGAGTTTGTGTATTCTGAAAACGGTTGTGACTTCGATGAACGCTTCGATAAATATAATGTTTCCAACACACAACTAGCTTATATTAAACATCTAGACTTCAAAACGAACATTGATTTTGCAAAAATGAAAACTACCTAAAAGTGTCTAAAATCGACTGGAAATCACGAAATAAGCATTTTCAACTTTTCTTGCTTTTTCATGGTTATCTGACAAATTTTGTGAGTTTGTGTTTTCTGAAAACGGTTGTGACTTCGATGAACGCTTTGAGAAATATAATGTTTTCAACACCCATCTAGCTTATATTAACCATCCACACTTCAAAACGAGTATTGGTTTTGCGAAAATGAAAACTTCTTAAAAGTGTCTAAAATAGACTGGAAATCACGAAATAAGCGTTTTCAAGTTTTGTTGCTTTTTCATGGTTGTTTGACAAATTTTGTGATTTTGTGTTTTCTGAAAACGGTTGTGACTTCGATGAACGCTTTGAGAAATGTAATGTTTTCAACACTCATCTAGCTTATATTAACCATCTAGACTTCAAAACGAATAGTGGTTTTGCAAAAATGAAAACTACCTAAAAGTGTCTAAAATCGACTGGAAATCACGAAATGACCATTTTCAAGTTTTGTTGCTTTTTGATGGTTATTTGCCAAATTTTGTGAGTTTGTGTTTTCTGAAAACGGCTGTGACTTCGATGAACGCTTTGAGAAATATAATGTTTTCAACACCCATCTAGCTTATATTAACCATCTAGACTTCAAAACGAATAGTGGTTTTGCAAAAATGAAAACTACCTAAAAGTGTCTAAAATCGACTGGAAATCACGAAATAAGCATTTTCAAGTTTTGTTGCTTTTTCATGCTTATTTGCCAAATTTTGTGAGTTTGTGTTTTCTGAAAACGGTTGTGACTTCGATGAACGCTTTGAGAAATATAATGTTTCCAACACCCATGTAGCTTATATTAACCATCTAGACTTCGAAACGAATAGTGGTTTTCCAAAAACGAAAACTACCTAAAAGTATCTAAAATCGACTGGAAATCACGAAATAAGCATTTTCAAGTTTTGTTGCTTTTTCATGGTTGTTTGCCAAATTTTGTGAGTTTGTGTATTCTGAAAACGGTTGTGACTTCGATGAACGCTTTCATAAATATAATGTTTTCAACACCCATCTAGCTTATATTAACCATCTAGACTTCAAATCGAATAGAGGTTTTGCAAAAATGAAAACTACCTAAAATTATCTAATTCGTTTGGAATTCACGAAATATGCATTTTCAAGTTTTGTTGCTTTTTCATGGTTATTTGCCAAATTTTGTGAGTTTGTGTTTTCTGAAAACGGTTGTGACTTCGATGAACACTTTGATAAATATAATGTTTTCAACACCCATCTAGCTTATATTAAACATCTAGACTTCAAATCGAATAGTGGCTTTGCAAAAATGAAAACTACCATAAAAGTATCTAAAATCGACTGGAAATCACGAAATAAGCATTTTCAAGTTTTGTTGCTTTATCATGGTTATTTGCCAAATTTTGTGAGTTTGTGTTTTCTGAAAACGGTTGTGACTTCGATGAACGCTTTGAGAAATATAATGTTTTCAACACCCATCTACCTCATATTAACCATGCACACTTCAAAACGAATAGTGGTTTTGCTAAAATGAAAACTACCTAAAAGTGTCTAAAATCGACTGGAAATCACGAAATGACCATTTTCAAGTTTTGTTGCTTTTTCATGGTTATTTGCCAAATTTTGTGAGTTTGTGTTTTCTGAAAACGGTTGTGACTTCGATGAACGCGTTGATAAATATAATGTTTCCAACACCCATCTAGCTTATATTAACCATCTAGACTTCAAAACGAATAGTGGTTTTGCAAAAATGAAAACTACCTTAAAGTGTCTAAAATCGACTGGAAATCACGAAATGACCATTTTCAAGTTTTGTTGCTTTTTCATGGTTATTTGCCAAATTTTGTGAGTTTGTGTTTTCTGAAAACGGCTGTGACTTCGATGAACGCTTTGAGAAATATAATGTTTCCAACACCCATCTAGCTTATATTAACCATCTAGACTTCTAAACGAATAGTGGTTTTCCAAAAACAAAAACTACCTAAAAGTGTCTAAAATCGACTGGAAATCACGAACTGACCATTTTCAAGTTTTGTTGCTTTTTCATGGTTATTTGCCAAATTTTGTGATTTTGTGTTTTCTGAAAACGGTTGTGACTTCGATGAACGCTTTGAGAAATATAATGTTTTCAACACCCATCTTGCTTATATTAACCATCTAGACTTCAAAAGGAATAGTGGTTTTGCAAAAATGAAAACTACCTAAAAGTGTCTAAAATCGACTGGAAATCACGAAATGACCATTTTCAAGTTTTGTTGCTTTGTCATGGTTATTTGCCAAATTTTGTGAGTTTGTGTTTTCTGAAAACGGTTGTGACTTCGATGAACGCTTTGAGAAATATAATGTTTTCAACACCCATCTAGCTTATATTAACCATCCACACTTCAAAACGAGTATTGGTTTTGCGAAAATGAAAACTTCTTAAAAGTGTCTAAAATAGACTGGAAATCACGAAATAAGCATTTTCAAGTTTTGTTGCTTTTTCATGGTTTTTTGCCAAATTTTGTGAGTTTGTGTATTCTGAAAACGGTTGTGACTTCGATGAACGCTTTGAGAAATATAATGTTTTCAACACCCATCTAGCTTATATTAACCATCCACACTTCAAAACGAGTATTGGTTTTGCGAAAATGAAAACTTCTTAAAAGTGTCTAAAATAGACTGGAAATCACGAAATAAGCATTTTCAAGTTTTGTTGCTTTTTCATGGTTGTTTGCCAAATTTTGTGAGTTTGTGTTTTCTGAAAACGGTTGTGACTTCGATGAACGCTTTGAGAAATATAATGTTTCCAACACCCATCTAGCTTATATTAACCATCTAGACTTCAAAACGAATAGTGGTTTTGCAAATATGAAAACTACCTAAAAGTGTCTAAAATCGACTGGAAATCACGAAATGACTATTTTCAAGTTTTGTTGCTTTGTCATGGTTATTTGCCAAATTTTGTGAGTTTGTGTTTTCTGAAAACGGTTGTGACTTCGATGAACGCTTTGAGAAATATTATGTTTTCAACACCCATCTAGCTTATATTAACCATCCACACTTCAAAACGAGTATTGGTTTTGCGAAAATGAAAACTTCTTAAAAGTGTCTAAAATAGACTGGAAATCACGAAATAAGCATTTTCAAGTTTTGTTGCTTTTTCATGGTTTTTTGCCAAATTTTGTGAGTTTGTGTATTCTGAAAACGGTTGTGACTTCGATGAACGCTTTGAGAAATATAATGTTTTCAACACCCATCTAGCTTATATTAACCATCCACACTTCAAAACGAGTATTGGTTTTGCGAAAATGAAAACTTCTTAAAAGTGTCTAAAATAGACTGGAAATCACGAAATAAGCATTTTCAAGTTTTGTTGCTTTTTCATGGTTGTTTGCCAAATTTTGTGAGTTTGTGTTTTCTGAAAACGGCTGTGACTTCGATGAACGCTTTGAGAAATATAATGTTTCCAACACCCATCTAGCTTATATTAACCATCTAGACTTCTAAACGAATAGTGGTTTTCCAAAAACAAAAACTACCTAAAAGTGTCTAAAATCGACTGGAAATCACGAACTGACCATTTTCAGGTTTTGTTGCTTTTTCATGGTTATTTGCCAAATTTTGTGATTTTGTGTTTTCTCAAAACGGTTGTGACTTCGATGAACGCTTTGAGAAATATAATGTTTTCAACACCCATCTAGCTTATATTAACCATCTAGACTTCAAAACGAATAGTGGTTTTGCAAAAATGAAAACTACCTAAAAGTGTCTAAAATCGACTGGAAATCACGAAATGACCATTTTCAAGTTTTGTTGCTTTGTCATGGTTATTTGCCAAATTTTGTGAGTTTGTGTTTTCTGAAAACGGTTGTGACTTCGATGAACGCTTTGAGAAATATAATGTTTTCAACACCCATCTAGCTTATATTAACCATCCACACTTCAAAACGAGTATTGGTTTTGCGAAAATGAAAACTTCTTAAAAGTGTCTAAAATAGACTGGAAATCACGAAATAAGCATTTTCGAGTTTTGTTGCTTTTTCATGGTTGTTTGCCAAATTTTGTGAGTTTGTGTATTCTGAAAACGGTTGTGACTTCGATGAACGCTTCGATAAATATAATGTTTCCAACACACAACTAGCTTATATTAAACATCTAGACTTCAAAACGAACATTGATTTTGCAAAAATGAAAACTACCTAAAAGTGTCTAAAATCGACTGGAAATCACGAAATAAGCATTTTCAACTTTTCTTGCTTTTTCATGGTTATCTGACAAATTTTGTGAGTTTGTGTTTTCTGAAAACGGTTGTGACTTCGATGAACGCTTTGAGAAATATAATGTTTTCAACACCCATCTAGCTTATATTAACCATCCACACTTCAAAACGAGTATTGGTTTTGCGAAAATGAAAACTTCTTAAAAGTGTCTAAAATAGACTGGAAATCACGAAATAAGCGTTTTCAAGTTTTGTTGCTTTTTCATGGTTGTTTGACAAATTTTGTGATTTTGTGTTTTCTGAAAACGGTTGTGACTTCGATGAACGCTTTGAGAAATGTAATGTTTTCAACACTCATCTAGCTTATATTAACCATCTAGACTTCAAAACGAATAGTGGTTTTGCAAAAATGAAAACTACCTAAAAGTGTCTAAAATCGACTGGAAATCACGAAATGACCATTTTCAAGTTTTGTTGCTTTTTGATGGTTATTTGCCAAATTTTGTGAGTTTGTGTTTTCTGAAAACGGCTGTGACTTCGATGAACGCTTTGAGAAATATAATGTTTTCAACACCCATCTAGCTTATATTAACCATCTAGACTTCAAAACGAATAGTGGTTTTGCAAAAATGAAAACTACCTAAAAGTGTCTAAAATCGACTGGAAATCACGAAATAAGCATTTTCAAGTTTTGTTGCTTTTTCATGCTTATTTGCCAAATTTTGTGAGTTTGTGTTTTCTGAAAACGGTTGTGACTTCGATGAACGCTTTGAGAAATATAATGTTTCCAACACCCATGTAGCTTATATTAACCATCTAGACTTCGAAACGAATAGTGGTTTTCCAAAAACGAAAACTACCTAAAAGTATCTAAAATCGACTGGAAATCACGAAATAAGCATTTTCAAGTTTTGTTGCTTTTTCATGGTTGTTTGCCAAATTTTGTGAGTTTGTGTATTCTGAAAACGGTTGTGACTTCGATGAACGCTTTCATAAATATAATGTTTTCAACACCCATCTAGCTTATATTAACCATCTAGACTTCAAATCGAATAGAGGTTTTGCAAAAATGAAAACTACCTAAAATTATCTAATTCGTTTGGAATTCACGAAATATGCATTTTCAAGTTTTGTTGCTTTTTCATGGTTATTTGCCAAATTTTGTGAGTTTGTGTTTTCTGAAAACGGTTGTGACTTCGATGAACACTTTGATAAATATAATGTTTTCAACACCCATCTAGCTTATATTAAACATCTAGACTTCAAATCGAATAGTGGCTTTGCAAAAATGAAAACTACCATAAAAGTATCTAAAATCGACTGGAAATCACGAAATAAGCATTTTCAAGTTTTGTTGCTTTATCATGGTTATTTGCCAAATTTTGTGAGTTTGTGTTTTCTGAAAACGGTTGTGACTTCGATGAACGCTTTGAGAAATATAATGTTTTCAACACCCATCTACCTCATATTAACCATGCACACTTCAAAACGAATAGTGGTTTTGCTAAAATGAAAACTACCTAAAAGTGTCTAAAATCGACTGGAAATCACGAAATGACCATTTTCAAGTTTTGTTGCTTTTTCATGGTTATTTGCCAAATTTTGTGAGTTTGTGTTTTCTGAAAACGGTTGTGACTTCGATGAACGCGTTGATAAATATAATGTTTCCAACACCCATCTAGCTTATATTAACCATCTAGACTTCTAAACGAATAGTGGTTTTCCAAAAACGAAAACTACCTAAAAGTGTCTAAAATCGACTGGAAATCACGAAATAAGCATTTTTGAAGTTTTGTTGCTTTTTCATGGTTGTTTGCCAAATTTTGTGAGTTTGTGTTTTCTGAAAACGGTTGTGACTTCGATGAACGCTTTGATAAATATAATGTTTTCAACACCCATCTAGCTTATATTAACCATCTAGACTTCAAATTGAATAGTGGTTTTGCAAAAATGAAAACTACCTAAAAGTATCTAAAATCGACTGGAAATCACGAAATAAGCATTTCCAAGTTTTGTTGCTTTTTCATGGTTGTTTGCCAAATTTTGTGAGTTTGTGTTTTCAGAAAACGGTTGTGACTTCGATGAACGCTTTGAGAAATATAATGTTTCCAACACCCATCTAGCTTATATTAACCATCTAGACTTCAAAACGAATAGTGGTTTTGCAAAAATGAAAACTACCTAAAAGTGTCTAAAATCGACTGGAAATCACGAAATGACCATTTTCAAGTTTTGTTGCTTTTTCATGGTAATTTGCCAAATTTTGTGAGTTTGTGTTTTCTGAAAACGGCTGTGTTTCGATGAACGCTTTGAGAAATATAATGTTTCCAACACCCATCTAGCTTATATTAACCATCTAGACTTCTAAACGAATAGTGGTTTTCCAAAAACAAAAACTACCTAAAAGTGTCTAAAATCGACTGGAAATCACGAACTGACCATTTTCAAGTTTTGTTGCTTTTTCATGGTTATTTGCCAAATTTTGTGCTTTTGTGTTTTCTGAAAACGGTTGTGACTTCGATGAACGCTTTGAGAAATATAATGTTTTCAACACCCTTCTAGCTTATATTAACCATCTAGACTTCAAAACGAATAGTGGTTTTACAAAAATGAAAACTACCTAAAAGTGTCTAAAATCGACTGGAAATCACGAAATGACCATTTTCAAGTTTTGTTGCTTTGTCATGGTTATTTGCCAAATTTTGTGAGTTTGTGTTTTCTGAAAACGGTTGTGACTTCGATGAACGCTTTGAGAAATATAATGTTTTCAACACCCATCTACCTCATATTAACCATGCACACTTCAAAACGAATAGTGGTTTTGCTAAAATGAAAACTACCTAAAAGTGTCTAAAATCGACTGGAAATCACGAAATGACCATTTTCAAGTTTTGTTGCTTTTTCATGGTTATTTGCCAAATTTTGTGAGTTTGTGTTTTCTGAAAACGGTTGTGACTTCGATGAACGCGTTGATAAATATAATGTTTCCAACACCCATCTAGCTTATATTAACCATCTAGACTTCTAAACGAATAGTGGTTTTCCAAAAACGAGAACTACCTAAAAGTGTCTAAAATCGACTGGAAATCACGAAATAAGCATTTTTGAAGTTTTGTTGCTTTTTCATGGTTGTTTGCCAAATTTTGTGAGTTTGTGTTTTCTGAAAACGGTTGTGACTTCGATGAACGCTTTGATAAATATAATGTTTTCAACACCCATCTAGCTTATATTAACCATCTAGACTTCAAATTGAATAGTGGTTTTGCAAAAATGAAAACTACCTAAAAGTATCTAAAATCGACTGGAAATCACGAAATAAGCATTTCCAAGTTTTGTTGCTTTTTCATGGTTGTTTGCCAAATTTTGTGAGTTTGTTTTCTGAAAACGGTTGTGACTTCGATGAACGCTTTGAGAAATATAATGTTTCCAACACCCATCTAGCTTATATTAACCATCTAGACTTCAAAACGAATAGTGGTTTTGCAAAAATGAAAACTACCTAAAAGTGTCTAAAATCGACTGGAAATCACGAAATGACCATTTTCAAGTTTTGTTGCTTTTTCATGGTTATTTGCCAAATTTTGTGAGTTTGTGTTTTCTGAAAACGGCTGTGTTTCGATGAACGCTTTGAGAAATATAATGTTTCCAACACCCATCTAGCTTATATTAACCATCTAGACTTCTAAACGAATAGTGGTTTTCCAAAAACAAAAACTACCTAAAAGTGTCTAAAATCGACTGGAAATCACGAACTGACCATTTTCAAGTTTTGTTGCTTTTTCATGGTTATTTGCCAAATTTTGTGCTTTTGTGTTTTCTGAAAACGGTTGTGACTTCGATGAACGCTTTGAGAAATATAATGTTTTCAACACCCTTCTAGCTTATATTAACCATCTAGACTTCAAAACGAATAGTGGTTTTACAAAAATGAAAACTACCTAAAAGTGTCTAAAATCGACTGGAAATCACGAAATGACCATTTTCAAGTTTTGTTGCTTTGTCATGGTTATTTGCCAAATTTTGTGAGTTTGTGTTTTCTGAAAACGGTTGTGACTTCGATGAACGCTTTGAGAAATATAATGTTTTCAACACCCTTCTAGCTTATATTAACCATCTAGACTTCAAAACGAATAGTGGTTTTACAAAAATGAAAACTACCTAAAAGTGTCTAAAATCGACTGGAAATCACGAAATGACCATTTTCAAGTTTTGTTGCTTTGTCATGGTTATTTGCCAAATTTTGTGAGTTTGTGTTTTCTGAAAACGGTTGTGACTTCGATGAACGCTTTGAGAAATATAATGTTTTCAACACCCATCTACCTCATATTAACCATGCACACTTCAAAACGAATAGTGGTTTTGCTAAAATGAAAACTACCTAAAAGTGTCTAAAATCGACTGGAAATCACGAAATGACCATTTTCAAGTTTTGTTGCTTTTTCATGGTTATTTGCCAAATTTTGTGAGTTTGTGTTTTCTGAAAACGGTTGTGACTTCGATGAACGCGTTGATAAATATAATGTTTCCAACACCCATCTAGCTTATATTAACCATCTAGACTTCTAAACGAATAGTGGTTTTCCAAAAACGAGAACTACCTAAAAGTGTCTAAAATCGACTGGAAATCACGAAATAAGCATTTTTGAAGTTTTGTTGCTTTTTCATGGTTGTTTGCCAAATTTTGTGAGTTTGTGTTTTCTGAAAACGGTTGTGACTTCGATGAACGCTTTGATAAATATAATGTTTTCAACACCCATCTAGCTTATATTAACCATCTAGACTTCAAATTGAATAGTGGTTTTGCAAAAATGAAAACTACCTAAAAGTATCTAAAATCGACTGGAAATCACGAAATAAGCATTTCCAAGTTTTGTTGCTTTTTCATGGTTGTTTGCCAAATTTTGTGAGTTTGTTTTCTGAAAACGGTTGTGACTTCGATGAACGCTTTGAGAAATATAATGTTTCCAACACCCATCTAGCTTATATTAACCATCTAGACTTCAAAACGAATAGTGGTTTTGCAAAAATGAAAACTACCTAAAAGTGTCTAAAATCGACTGGAAATCACGAAATGACCATTTTCAAGTTTTGTTGCTTTTTCATGGTTATTTGCCAAATTTTGTGAGTTTGTGTTTTCTGAAAACGGCTGTGTTTCGATGAACGCTTTGAGAAATATAATGTTTCCAACACCCATCTAGCTTATATTAACCATCTAGACTTCAAAACGAATAGTGGTTTTGCAAAAATGAAAACTACCTAAAAGTGTCTAAAATCGACTGGAAATCACGAAATAAGCATTTTCAAGTTTTGTTGCTTTTTCATGCTTATTTGCCAAATTTTGTGAGTTTGTGTTTTCTGAAAACGGTTGTGACTTCGATGAACGCTTTGAGAAATATAATGTTTCCAACACCCATGTAGCTTATATTAACCATCTAGACTTCGAAACGAATAGTGGTTTTCCAAAAACGAAAACTACCTAAAAGTATCTAAAATCGACTGGAAATCACGAAATAAGCATTTTCAAGTTTTGTTGCTTTTTCATGGTTGTTTGCCAAATTTTGTGAGTTTGTGTATTCTGAAAACGGTTGTGACTTCGATGAACGCTTTCATAAATATAATGTTTTCAACACCCATCTAGCTTATATTAACCATCTAGACTTCAAATCGAATAGAGGTTTTGCAAAAATGAAAACTACCTAAAATTATCTAATTCGTTTGGAATTCACGAAATATGCATTTTCAAGTTTTGTTGCTTTTTCATGGTTATTTGCCAAATTTTGTGAGTTTGTGTTTTCTGAAAACGGTTGTGACTTCGATGAACACTTTGATAAATATAATGTTTTCAACACCCATCTAGCTTATATTAAACATCTAGACTTCAAATCGAATAGTGGCTTTGCAAAAATGAAAACTACCATAAAAGTATCTAAAATCGACTGGAAATCACGAAATAAGCATTTTCAAGTTTTGTTGCTTTATCATGGTTATTTGCCAAATTTTGTGAGTTTGTGTTTTCTGAAAACGGTTGTGACTTCGATGAACGCTTTGAGAAATATAATGTTTTCAACACCCATCTACCTCATATTAACCATGCACACTTCAAAACGAATAGTGGTTTTGCTAAAATGAAAACTACCTAAAAGTGTCTAAAATCGACTGGAAATCACGAAATGACCATTTTCAAGTTTTGTTGCTTTTTCATGGTTATTTGCCAAATTTTGTGAGTTTGTGTTTTCTGAAAACGGTTGTGACTTCGATGAACGCGTTGATAAATATAATGTTTCCAACACCCATCTAGCTTATATTAACCATCTAGACTTCTAAACGAATAGTGGTTTTCCAAAAACGAAAACTACCTAAAAGTGTCTAAAATCGACTGGAAATCACGAAATAAGCATTTTTGAAGTTTTGTTGCTTTTTCATGGTTGTTTGCCAAATTTTGTGAGTTTGTGTTTTCTGAAAACGGTTGTGACTTCGATGAACGCTTTGATAAATATAATGTTTTCAACACCCATCTAGCTTATATTAACCATCTAGACTTCAAATTGAATAGTGGTTTTGCAAAAATGAAAACTACCTAAAAGTATCTAAAATCGACTGGAAATCACGAAATAAGCATTTCCAAGTTTTGTTGCTTTTTCATGGTTGTTTGCCAAATTTTGTGAGTTTGTGTTTTCAGAAAACGGTTGTGACTTCGATGAACGCTTTGAGAAATATAATGTTTCCAACACCCATCTAGCTTATATTAACCATCTAGACTTCAAAACGAATAGTGGTTTTGCAAAAATGAAAACTACCTAAAAGTGTCTAAAATCGACTGGAAATCACGAAATGACCATTTTCAAGTTTTGTTGCTTTTTCATGGTAATTTGCCAAATTTTGTGAGTTTGTGTTTTCTGAAAACGGCTGTGTTTCGATGAACGCTTTGAGAAATATAATGTTTCCAACACCCATCTAGCTTATATTAACCATCTAGACTTCTAAACGAATAGTGGTTTTCCAAAAACAAAAACTACCTAAAAGTGTCTAAAATCGACTGGAAATCACGAACTGACCATTTTCAAGTTTTGTTGCTTTTTCATGGTTATTTGCCAAATTTTGTGCTTTTGTGTTTTCTGAAAACGGTTGTGACTTCGATGAACGCTTTGAGAAATATAATGTTTTCAACACCCTTCTAGCTTATATTAACCATCTAGACTTCAAAACGAATAGTGGTTTTACAAAAATGAAAACTACCTAAAAGTGTCTAAAATCGACTGGAAATCACGAAATGACCATTTTCAAGTTTTGTTGCTTTGTCATGGTTATTTGCCAAATTTTGTGAGTTTGTGTTTTCTGAAAACGGTTGTGACTTCGATGAACGCTTTGAGAAATATAATGTTTTCAACACCCATCTACCTCATATTAACCATGCACACTTCAAAACGAATAGTGGTTTTGCTAAAATGAAAACTACCTAAAAGTGTCTAAAATCGACTGGAAATCACGAAATGACCATTTTCAAGTTTTGTTGCTTTTTCATGGTTATTTGCCAAATTTTGTGAGTTTGTGTTTTCTGAAAACGGTTGTGACTTCGATGAACGCGTTGATAAATATAATGTTTCCAACACCCATCTAGCTTATATTAACCATCTAGACTTCTAAACGAATAGTGGTTTTCCAAAAACGAGAACTACCTAAAAGTGTCTAAAATCGACTGGAAATCACGAAATAAGCATTTTTGAAGTTTTGTTGCTTTTTCATGGTTGTTTGCCAAATTTTGTGAGTTTGTGTTTTCTGAAAACGGTTGTGACTTCGATGAACGCTTTGATAAATATAATGTTTTCAACACCCATCTAGCTTATATTAACCATCTAGACTTCAAATTGAATAGTGGTTTTGCAAAAATGAAAACTACCTAAAAGTATCTAAAATCGACTGGAAATCACGAAATAAGCATTTCCAAGTTTTGTTGCTTTTTCATGGTTGTTTGCCAAATTTTGTGAGTTTGTTTTCTGAAAACGGTTGTGACTTCGATGAACGCTTTGAGAAATATAATGTTTCCAACACCCATCTAGCTTATATTAACCATCTAGACTTCAAAACGAATAGTGGTTTTGCTAAAATGAAAACTACCTAAAAGTGTCTAAAATCGACTGGAAATCACGAAATGACCATTTTCAAGTTTTGTTGCTTTTTCATGGTTATTTGCCAAATTTTGTGAGTTTGTGTTTTCTGAAAACGGCTGTGTTTCGATGAACGCTTTGAGAAATATAATGTTTCCAACACCCATCTAGCTTATATTAACCATCTAGACTTCTAAACGAATAGTGGTTTTCCAAAAACAAAAACTACCTAAAAGTGTCTAAAATCGACTGGAAATCACGAACTGACCATTTTCAAGTTTTGTTGCTTTTTCATGGTTATTTGCCAAATTTTGTGCTTTTGTGTTTTCTGAAAACGGTTGTGACTTCGATGAACGCTTTGAGAAATATAATGTTTTCAACACCCTTCTAGCTTATATTAACCATCTAGACTTCAAAACGAATAGTGGTTTTACAAAAATGAAAACTACCTAAAAGTGTCTAAAATCGACTGGAAATCACGAAATGACCATTTTCAAGTTTTGTTGCTTTGTCATGGTTATTTGCCAAATTTTGTGAGTTTGTGTTTTCTGAAAACGGTTGTGACTTCGATGAACGCTTTGAGAAATATAATGTTTTCAACACCCTTCTAGCTTATATTAACCATCTAGACTTCAAAACGAATAGTGGTTTTACAAAAATGAAAACTACCTAAAAGTGTCTAAAATCGACTGGAAATCACGAAATGACCATTTTCAAGTTTTGTTGCTTTGTCATGGTTATTTGCCAAATTTTGTGAGTTTGTGTTTTCTGAAAACGGTTGTGACTTCGATGAACGCTTTGAGAAATATAATGTTTTCAACACCCATCTACCTCATATTAACCATGCACACTTCAAAACGAATAGTGGTTTTGCTAAAATGAAAACTACCTAAAAGTGTCTAAAATCGACTGGAAATCACGAAATGACCATTTTCAAGTTTTGTTGCTTTTTCATGGTTATTTGCCAAATTTTGTGAGTTTGTGTTTTCTGAAAACGGTTGTGACTTCGATGAACGCGTTGATAAATATAATGTTTCCAACACCCATCTAGCTTATATTAACCATCTAGACTTCTAAACGAATAGTGGTTTTCCAAAAACGAGAACTACCTAAAAGTGTCTAAAATCGACTGGAAATCACGAAATAAGCATTTTTGAAGTTTTGTTGCTTTTTCATGGTTGTTTGCCAAATTTTGTGAGTTTGTGTTTTCTGAAAACGGTTGTGACTTCGATGAACGCTTTGATAAATATAATGTTTTCAACACCCATCTAGCTTATATTAACCATCTAGACTTCAAATTGAATAGTGGTTTTGCAAAAATGAAAACTACCTAAAAGTATCTAAAATCGACTGGAAATCACGAAATAAGCATTTCCAAGTTTTGTTGCTTTTTCATGGTTGTTTGCCAAATTTTGTGAGTTTGTTTTCTGAAAACGGTTGTGACTTCGATGAACGCTTTGAGAAATATAATGTTTCCAACACCCATCTAGCTTATATTAACCATCTAGACTTCAAAACGAATAGTGGTTTTGCAAAAATGAAAACTACCTAAAAGTGTCTAAAATCGACTGGAAATCACGAAATGACCATTTTCAAGTTTTGTTGCTTTTTCATGGTTATTTGCCAAATTTTGTGAGTTTGTGTTTTCTGAAAACGGCTGTGTTTCGATGAACGCTTTGAGAAATATAATGTTTCCAACACCCATCTAGCTTATATTAACCATCTAGACTTCTAAACGAATAGTGGTTTTCCAAAAACAAAAACTACCTAAAAGTGTCTAAAATCGACTGGAAATCACGAACTGACCATTTTCAAGTTTTGTTGCTTTTTCATGGTTATTTGCCAAATTTTGTGCTTTTGTGTTTTCTGAAAACGGTTGTGACTTCGATGAACGCTTTGAGAAATATAATGTTTTCAACACCCTTCTAGCTTATATTAACCATCTAGACTTCAAAACGAATAGTGGTTTTACAAAAATGAAAACTACCTAAAAGTGTCTAAAATCGACTGGAAATCACGAAATGACCATTTTCAAGTTTTGTTGCTTTGTCATGGTTATTTGCCAAATTTTGTGAGTTTGTGTTTTCTGAAAACGGTTGTGACTTCGATGAACGCTTTGAGAAATATAATGTTTTCAACACCCATCTAGCTTATATTAACCATCCACACTTCAAAACGAGTATTGGTTTTGCGAAAATGAAAACTTCTTAAAAGTGTCTAAAATAGACTGGAAATCACGAAATAAGCATTTTCAAGTTTTGTTGCTTTTTCATGGTTGTTTGCCAAATTTTGTGAGTTTGTGTATTCTGAAAACGGTTGTGACTTCGATGAACGCTTCGATAAATATAATGTTTCCAACACAAAACTAGCTTATATTAACCATCTAGACTTCAAAACGAACATTGATTTTGCAAAAATGAAAACTACCTAAAAGTGTCTAAAATCGACTGGAAATCACGAAATAAGCATTTTCAACTTTTCTTGCTTTTTCATGGTTATCTGACAAATTTTGTGAGTTTGTGTTTTCTGAAAACGGTTGTGACTTCGATGAACGCTTTGAGAAATATAATGTTTTCAACACCCATCTAGCTTATATTAACCATCCACACTTCAAAACGAGTATTGGTTTTGCGAAAATGAAAACTTCTTAAAAGTGTCTAAAATAGACTGGAAATCACGAAATAAGCATTTTCAAGTTTTGTTGCTTTTTCATGGTTGTTTGACAAATTTTGTGATTTTGTGTTTTCTGAAAACGGTTGTGACTTCGATGAACGCTTTGAGAAATGTAATGTTTTCAACACTCATCTAGCTTATATTAACCATCTAGACTTCAAAACGAATAGTGGTTTTGCAAAAATGAAAACTACCTAAAAGTGTCTAAAATCGACTGGAAATCACGAAATAAGCATTTTTGAAGTTTTGTTGCTTTTTCATGGTTGTTTGCCAAATTTTGTGAGTTTGTGTTTTCTGAAAACGGTTGTGACTTCGATGAACGCTTTGATAAATATAATGTTTTCAACACCCATCTAGCTTATATTAACCATCTAGACTTCAAATTGAATAGTGGTTTTCAAAAATGAAAACTACCTAAAAGTATCTAAAATCGACTGGAAATCACGAAATAAGCATTTCCAAGTTTTGTTGCTTTTTCATGGTTGTTTGCCAAATTTTGTGAGTTTGTGTTTTCTGAAAACGGTTGTGACTTCGATGAACGCTTTGAGAAATATAATGTTTCCAACACCCATCTAGCTTATATTAACCATCTAGACTTCAAAACGAATAGTGGTTTTGCAAAAATGAAAACTACCTAAAAGTGTCTAAAATCGACTGGAAATCACGAAATGACCATTTTCAAGTTTTGTTGCTTTTTCATGGTTATTTGCCAAATTTTGTGAGTTTGTGTTTTCTGAAAACGGCTGTGTTTCGATGAACGCTTTGAGAAATATAATGTTTCCAACACCCATCTAGCTTATATTAACCATCTAGACTTCTAAACGAATAGTGGTTTTCCAAAAACAAAAACTACCTAAAAGTGTCTAAAATCGACTGGAAATCACGAACTGACCATTTTCAAGTTTTGTTGCTTTTTCATGGTTATTTGCCAAATTTTGTGCTTTTGTGTTTTCTGAAAACGGTTGTGACTTCGATGAACGCTTTGAGAAATATAATGTTTTCAACACCCTTCTAGCTTATATTAACCATCTAGACTTCAAAACGAATAGTGGTTTTACAAAAATGAAAACTACCTAAAAGTGTCTAAAATCGACTGGAAATCACGAAATGACCATTTTCAAGTTTTGTTGCTTTGTCATGGTTATTTGCCAAATTTTGTGAGTTTGTGTTTTCTGAAAACGGTTGTGACTTCGATGAACGCTTTGAGAAATATAATGTTTTCAACACCCATCTAGCTTATATTAACCATCCACACTTCAAAACGAGTATTGGTTTTGCGAAAATGAAAACTTCTTA